>NW_022142979.1:0-296024 GCF_007565055.1 Rhinopithecus roxellana | reverse complement strand
TTTTTTTTTTTTTTTTTTTTTGAGAAGGAGTCTCACTGTCCCAGGCTGGAGTGCAGTGGCCAGATCTCAGCTCACTGCAAACTCCGCCTCCCGGGTTTTTACGCCATTCTCCTGCCTCAGCTCCCCGAGTAGCTGGGACTACAGGCGCCCGCCACCTCGCCCAGCTAGTTTTTTGTATTTTTTTATGTAGAGACACGGGGTTTCACCGCTTGTTCGCCAGGATGGTCTCCAATCTCCTGACCTCGTTGTGATCCGCCCGCCTCGGCCTCCCAAAGTGCTGGGATTACAGGCTTGAGCCACCACGCCCGGCCGGCTCCATCGTTTTCATACAATGATTCCAGAACCGCTATCCACACAGCTCCACTTCTCACACATACGACGTGCTTCAAGGATTACACAGCATTTTCACCACGCCCCTCATCCGCTCCTCCCAGCAGCCTTGTGTGATCCCTTGAGTATACTTCCTCATACTGAGGTTTGAAACCAAAACTTTCCCAAGAACATCCAGCTAGTGTTAGAACCAGGATATGAGGGCTTCTGATTCCAGAACCAGTATTTGTACCACTATTCCACACGGGCCCCTCCAGGGATTTCTGCCTGATCTTAAAATGCAGACAGCAAATTCATCTCTCTACAGTCCTGGGGTCCCCTATAGACAAGAAGTAAAACTTCTAACAGAAAGCTTAGACTTATTTGGAAGGCTACCTGGGATATTTCTTTTAAGTTAGTTTGTTCATGTTTTGGAAAGATTGTTCCAATGGCAATGCGGGGCATGAAGTGTAGAAAGGATTCCATGATGAGGCAGAGAAACAATTCGGTGGCTCTTACAACAGTTCAAATGAGGCATGAGGCACAACCAGAAAGGACAGAGGGAAAATGCATTGGAAAGAAATGCAAAATGAAGTCCACTCAGACCCAGGATGGAAAAAAGGGGATTAAGGATGATGGTGGTTTCTAGTTTGAAAGACGGATGAACAAGGATGTCATGAACTACTGTAGAGTGGTATCTGGGGCCTGAGTGCACCAGTTTGTTTAACCATTCACCTGCTGAGCAGTCTCCGGGCTGTTTCCAGTTTCTAGCCTTTATAAATAATGCCGCTATGAACAGATACATAAAGGCTTTTGTGTGAACATAAGTCTTCATTTCTCTGGGATAATTGCCTGTGAATGTGAGTGCTGCATCCTATGGCAATTGCACGTTTAGTTTTTTCTTTTTTTTTTTTTTTTTTTTGAGACGGAGTCTCGCTCTGCCGCCCAGGCTGGAGTGCAGTGGCCGGATCTCAGCTCACTGCAAGCTCCGCCTCCTGGGTTTACGCCATTCTCCTGCCTCAGCCTCCCGAGTAGCTGGGACTACAGGCGCCCGCCACGGTGCCCGGCTAGTTTTTTGTATTTTTTAGTAGAGACGGAGTTTCACCGTGTTAGCCAGGATGGTCTCCATCTCCTGACCTCGTGATCCGCCCGTCTCGGCCTCCCAAAGTGCTGGGATTACAGGCTTGAGCCACCGCACCCGGCCGCACGTTTAGTTTTTTAAGAAACTCTCAAGCTGTTTTCCAGAATGGCTGTACCATCTTCCATTCCCACCAGCCAAGTGTGAGTGATCCCGTTTCCCCGCATCCTCACCAGCATTGGTCTTGTTACTACTTTTTATTTTAGGCATTCTGATAGGTGTATAGTGACGTGGCTTTAGTGTGCATTTTTTCTGACGGCTCATGATGTTGAACATCTTTTCATGTGCTTGTATGTTATCTGAAATGTCTCTTCAGGTCTTTTATTCATTTTCAAAGTAGATGATTTGGTTTCACTGCTGAATTTTGATAGTTCTTGATATATTATAGATATGAGTCCTTTATCAGACATGTGATTTGCAAATAGTTTCTCCCAGTCTCTAGCTCCTCTCTTCATCTTTATTTTCCATTTTCCATTTTAGTCCATGATCCATTTTGAGTTAATTTTTGTACGAGGTATGAGGTTTAGATCAGAGTTCAGGTTTTTTCCTATGAATAATCGGGTAGCCAGTAACTTTTTTTAAGAGACAAGGTCTCACTCTGTCACCTAGGCTGGAACGTAATGACAAGATCAGAGCTCACTGCAGCCTCAACTCCTGGGCTCAAGTTATCCTCCTGCCTCATCCTCCTGGAGTAGCTGGGACCACAGGCAGGTGTCACCATGACCAGTTAATGTTTTTAGATTTGTAGAGACAGGGTCTTGTGCTATGTTACCCAGGCTGGTGTGGAACTCCTAGGCTAAAGTCATCATCCCACTTATATGGGGCCAGGCAGTGGCACATGCCTGCAATCACAGCACTTTGGGAGGATGAAGCAGGAGAATCACTTGAACCCAGGAATTCCAGACCAGCCTGAGCAACAGAGGGAGGTCCTGTCTCTGCAAAAAATTTTAAACGTTAGCTGGGCATGGTGTTGTACACCTGGGGTCCCAGCTACTTGGGAGGCTGAAGTGGGAGGATCTCTCGAGCCTACGAGGCTGAGGCTGCAGTGATCCATGATCGCACCACTACACTCCAGCCTGGGAGAAAGTGAGACCCTGTCTCCAAAAAAAAAGAAAAAAAATGCTAGAGCATCATCCATATTAAAGACAGGTATTGTCTTTTTGAAAATTTAATTACAGTTATATAATGGACATGTAAAATGTCCAGTTTGAAAGTTTGCAAAATATATAACTCTAAGTATTCTTACCTTAAAATTCTGATTCCTACCTAAGATATCGCATACTGTTTACATAAGTATCACAATGCCTGGACAACAACTAAAAATGTGTACGAGGGAGAAAAATGAGCATGTATGCCTATTAATTAAGGTATATTTCCCCCTTATTACATAAAAAAGTCATCACGGCAAACCCCTATGACTGTATCTAAAGCAAGCCTACAGTTTTATCTCTGTGTATTATAAAATGCAAGGCTAAAATTTAAATACTAAACATTTCCTGAAGCCAAGGGTAGTTTACTTAAAATAAATGCCTAGGGTCTCTATCGAAAATATGAAAAAGTTAGCTACTTCATAGCCATTCCAATCTAAGTTCAGCTTTTTCTTTTTTAATTGACACATAATTGTGTACTGTACATATGTATGGAGTACACATAGTGATGTTATAATACATGTAATGTATGTGATCAGCGTAATTAGCATATCTGCCATCTCAAACATTTATCATTTCTTTGCGTTGGTAACGTTCAATACCCTTCCTCCAATTATCTGGAACTATATATTCTTTTTTTTTTTTTTTTTTTTTTGAGACAAAGTCTTGCTCTGTTGCCCAGGCTGGAGTGCAGTGGTGTGATCTCAGCTCACTGCAACATCTGCTTCCCAGGTTCAAACTATTCTCCTGCCTCGGCCTCCCTGGTAGCTGGGTTTACAGGCACCCACCACTATGCCCGGCTAATTTTTGTATTTTTAGTAGAGACAGGGTTTCACCACGTTGGCCAGGCTGGTCTCAAACTCCTGACCTCAAGTGATCCACCCAACTCAGCCTCCCAAAGTGCTAGGATTACAGGCATGAGCCACCGTGCCCAGCCTGAAACTATATATTCTTGTTAACTATAGTCATCCTATGTTATAGAACACTAGAACTTATTCCTATCCAGCTATAATTTTGTATCCTTTAACAAATTTCTCCCTATCTCTCTCTTCCCCCACCCTTCTCACCCTCTAGGAGCCTCTGTCTACTTTCAACTTCCATGAGATCCACTCTTTTTTGCCTTCCACTTAAGAGAACATGTGCTGTGTAACTTTCTGTCCCTGATTATTTCATAATATCTTCCAGTTCCATCCACGTTGCTGAGAATAACAGGACTTCATCCTGTGTTATGGCTGAATAGTACTCCACTGTGTATCAAGACCACATTTTCTCTATCCATCATCTGCTGTTGGACACCAAGGCTGGTTCCATATCTTGGCTATGGTGAACAGTGCTGCAGGAAACACAGAGGTGCAGATGCCCCTCCGACACTGATTTCCTTTTCTTTGGGTATCTACACTGTAGTGGGACTGCTGGATCACACTGTAATTTCATTTGCAGTTTTCTGAGGAACCTCCATACTGTTTGCCATAGTGGGTGCCCTAGCTTACTCTTACTCTTTTTCTTTTTTCTCTTTGAGACAGAGTCTCACTGTTGCCCAGGCTGGAGTACAGTGGTGCAATCTCGGCTTGCTTACTGTAGCATCCGCCTCCCAGGTTCCAGTGGTTCTCATGCCTTGGCCTCCCGAGTAGCTGGGATTACTGGCGCCCGCCTCTGCACCGCGCAAATTTTTGTATTTTTTAGTAGAGATGGGGTTTCACCACATTGGCCAGGCTGGTCTTGAACTCCTAGCCTCAAGTGACCCGCCCACCTCAGCTGCCCAACAGTGCTGGGATTACAGGTGTGATCCACCACTCCCAGCTAATTTTTGTGTTTTTAGTAGAGACGGGGTTTCACCATGTTGGCCAGGCTGGTTTCAAACTCCTGACATCAGGTGATCTGCCCGCCTCAGCCTCCCAAAGTGCTGGGATGTCAGTGTGCACCACGCGCCCAGCCAGCTGCTCTAGTGTACACCCCCTTACAGTGTGTAAGAGCTCCCTTTTCTCCATATCCTCGCCAGCACTTGTTATTTTTTGTCTTTTTGATAATACTCATCCTAACAGGTGAGATGATACCTCACTGTGGTTTTGATTTGCATTTCTCTAATTATAAGTGATAATGAGCATTTTTTTCACACATTTTTTGGCCATTTGTATGTCTTCTTTCAAGAAATGTCTGTTCGATTGGGTTTGGTAACACAAAACTGTAAGCCCAGCACTCAGAACGCTAAGGCAGGAGGACAGCTTGAGCCTAGACCAGCCTAGGCAGCATAGCAAAACCCTAGCTCAAAAAAAAAAAAAAAAAAAAGAAAGGTCTGTGTCTGTTCAGCTTTTTGACCTCCAAAAATTAAGAGCCCATTTTGGAATCAGACAACCTGCCTGATTCAGAGACAATCTGTGTTTGGTTCTACTCTGCTACTTCCTATGTGACTTTGGGAAGTTCCCTTAGCTACTTTGAGCTCAACTTCCTCAACATTAACCAGGACTAAATACCATCTGCCTCTGCTGGTTAACGCTGAGGACTTAAAGGAGAACCTCCACAACACCACTTCACAATGCCGCCTGGCGGAAGCCCCTCAATGTGGGGCTGGTAGGATCATCTGAAGCCAAGTACAACTTTCCTTTCCACTGTCCCAGGCTCACTCTGCATATGATTAGCAAGGAATAGTGAATAAAGGAAACCAAAATAATTGTTTAATTTTTAATAAGAAATTTTTAAAAAGGGGGGTGGTGGGAAAATAGGAGGGAGAGGAGGGGAAGGAAAAGCAGCCGGTCACAAGTTCTAGTCCAGGGCTCATCCCCGGCCTCCTCACTCAGGCAATCACCAGTCCCCACCTCCTGGGGAGGGGTACTTTCTCGGCTGGCTTCACCCATATGGAAGGCACTGCCACAGGTGTTCAGAAACCAGGAGCACCTTGAAATGGGCAATGTGCTTTGGGTAGGAGACCTACAATTTCCCCAAAGAAACCACGGCACAAAAGTGACCCACATAGGAGGCACCAACGGCTGTAAATACTTGCTGGCAAAAAGTGATGTCATACCTTCTGTACAGGAGACATACACCCAAATAAAACTTGCCAAAATAGCAGAGAAAAAAATACAGCAGACATCCAGTGCCATTCTGTTACAGAAATATTTATATCCCAAAGCCAGGGACCTCTCTGGAACACTGTGTTTATTTCCACGTTTCATGGAAGATGTTTGAGTGCACTCACGTGTGTCTCAACAAACTTCCAGTCCCTGCTCTAAACCCTGTGGCTCCTCAGCAAAACCCAAAAACAAGTATCAGTTTTCCTTCCAAATGGGAAATTTCCTGACCTAGCGAAACCAGCATCAAATCCACTTATTATGAGATAGCTGATTACAGGCGAAGCCCTCTAGTCCCAGGATGACTCCCCTCCTGCAGGAGCGGGAAGGATGGGCATAGCACTGGCCTGCCAGACCACATCTCCAGGCAGTTTCAAACCATGGCTGCTCAGGTGAGCCATGATAAAAATCAAAACCAAGTATCTGAAAAGTGTACATGTCAAGAACCAGACCTCGGACCAGACTCAGCAGAAATGGATGTTACAAGGTTTGTTCCGAGACCTCCTCTCCATGCCCCCTCTCCCAGGGACCTCCCTCCTTGCACTAGGGGCCCAGGGCCAATGGACCACTCCCTTACCTCTAGCCCAGTGCATTTTCAGGAACAGCTCCCAGACTGTACCAGACCCTGAAATGTATTCACTGAATGCACTATTTCTTCAAATGATCGTAAATCACCTGACTATAACAACAATTGTTTTAAAAGTGTTCTCTCTCTCTCGGGAATCATGCCATGAGTTTCAGCAAGCAGCTTTGCTTCTCTCTACTGCAATTCTATCATTTGCAAAATGTTAACAATTACTGTGTTCACCCATAGCATTGTTGTAAAAAGCCTTAAGACCCACTTCATGTAGCCTGCCTGGAGCACAGACCCTGTCACATGGTAAATGCCCACTGAAGGTGAGTTATCTGTAGCTATTATTACCTAGCACTCCAGCGAACAAAAGGAGTCGATCAGGTCTCATCGTATCATCACTGAAAGGATGTCCATGTAGACTGTGCAGTGGGAGTAGGGGGACGCAATGTTTATCAGGTACTATTTTGTTTTTTACAATGTGTACATACATATTTGTAGGTACACTAGAAAAGATCTGGAAGGAAATATACCCAGTGTTAATAGTGACTACCCCAAAGACACATTCATCCAAACACACAACAGAGAAACACTCACTAACTTTCTGTCTTCCATATCATTTGAACTATTTTCAATAAGCATCTATGGCTTTTGTAAAGTTTTTGAATGGAATTTATTGCATTTTTTTCTGGAGAAACAAGCAGGAGCATGAAAAAGGTGGAAACAGAAGGTAAAATGGAATGGGACTCAATGGAATTGAGTCCAAGCCAGGCTCAGCAGGCACACGAACCACGCACCTCTCACTACAACTCAATAGCAGCTCTCTCTTCTCTTGGTCCAATGGCCCAAGACTTAGAGATAAACTGTTTATTGTGATCACATCAATCACACCAAGGAGCTTGGAACCACCGTTTCAAACTCCTCTGGTTCTGTGTACCTGCCCAGGGCTGTTAGCTTTCCTCCTGTGCCTTTGGCTGGCCTGTAATCCCCTAGTGGTGGAAATGCACCCTGACACTTAGCCATCATCCCCACAACACTCAGCACCGCATAGAGGCCAGGGCAGTGATGCCCACTCGGACTGTGATTCTACTTATAAAGCAAAGGACCAGGGGCCAGATGTGACTTGTCTTTGGTAACTCACCAGCTGTTGCTTGAACCAGAACAAAGCCAGGTCTCCTGATGCCCAGAAAAGAGCTAGTGCCTGTCCCACTAGAAACGTGGTGAAAATGTTTTGCTTGCTGTGAAAAGATGCACTACTGGAGAAGATGGGTGCAACTTCTCATGGAGCCACTCAGCCCAGATCACCAGGAAACAGGGCTGCCGGATGAGACACTCGGCCCAGGTCACCAGGAAACAGGGCTGCCAGATGAGACACTCGGCCCAGGTCACCAGGAAACAGGGCTGCCGGATGAGACACTCGGCCCAGGTCACCAGGAAACAGGGCTGCCGGATGAGACACTCGGCCCAGGTCACCAGGAAACAGGGCTGCTGGATGAGACACTCGGCCCAGGTCACTAGGAAACAGGTCTGCCAGATGAGACACTAAGCCCGTCTACCGGAAAGGAAATCTAGCTGGGCAGTGGAGGGAAATTCACACAGCCCAACGGCAGCAACAACATGAACAAAACAAAAAATACCTGACTGGAAAGCCATAGCCTGGCTAGCAAATTTGAAACAGAGCCACAATCCTAGCAGCACACATCACTGCAACGCAGAGCTTCAGTCAGTGTGCGCACACTTTAAGTAGAAATGTAGAATGTCCACGTTTTTGGAACAATAGGGCTATTTGTGTGTGTGGGATGTCAAAGAAAACAGCTGAGAAGAAACTGTTGGCAAGGAAATAGAAATAAGCGCACTTACACATTGACAGTGAGATAACGGTATGGCCCTAACGGAAGGGAATGGAGCAACACCCATCAACATTTAAAATGTGCAGAACGCTGGATCCCACAATTCCATTTCTAGCAATGCATCCTATGAACATATTCATGCAAATATGCAAGAATTACGTACAACTCAGCATTGATTAATCCAAACGGTTGGGAACAACCTAAATACTTACCAGTGGGGAACTGGTGGAGAACAGTGTTTATCTTATGCCAACATCTGTATTTTTAAAAAGAAGATACATAGGCTGGGCGCAGTCGCTCACACGTGTAATCCCAGCACTTTGAGAGGCTGAGGCAGGTGGATCACGAGGCCAAGATATCCAGACCATCCTGGCCAACATGGTGAAACCCTGTCTCTACTAAAAATACAAAAATTATCTGGGCGAGGTGGCGCACGCCTGTAGTCCCAGCTACTCAGGAAGTTGAGGCAGGAGAATCGCTTGAACCCTGGAGGCGGAGGTTGCAGTGAGCTGAGATCATGCCAGCCTGGTGACAGAGCAAGACTCCATCTTGGAAAAACAAACAAACAAACAAGCAAAACTGGCAACAGTGGTCACAGGGCAGTGACTGGAGTAGGACTGCCTTTCACTCTCCAGGACCTTTTGAATGTCGCTCATATTACATATTCAAAATATATGACTACAGCAAATATTTTCAAAGTAACTATGAAAAACTGGGGAAATAATAATATCTAACACACAGGACTGCTGCATAATTAAAGGATGAAAAACATTAAGCACTATCAGCGTTCAAAGGAAAAAGATTAACTCTAGCTTGGATGTCAGAGCAGGGATCGTGTAAAGGAAGTGAGTATTTCAAGTCTTGAAGGATAGAGAAGATTTAAAGAGACAGAAGTGTGGAGATGATGTCCCAGATGGAGATAAGAACAAAGGCGAAGAAGATGAAGAGATGAGAAGGTATAAATTCTAAGTGCAGCTCTCAGGCTGGGCTTTAGAACAGGGTGTAGGCAACAAGCTGGAGTACAAGGCTGATGGCGGGAATGGAAACACTGAAACCCAAACTTGCATATCACGCCCGGACCATGAGCCTTGAATGCCAAGCCAGGGAACCCGTCCTTGATCTTAACAATGAAAAATCACTGGGCTGGGTGTGGTGGCTCATGCCTGTAATCCAGTGCTTTGAGAGGCTGAGGCGAGAGGACTGCTTGAGGCCAGGAGTTTGAAACCACCCTGGACAACACAGCAAGACTCTGTCCTTACAAAATTTTAAAAATTAGCTAGGCAGGATAGCACACCTGTAGTCCCAGCTACTCAGGAGGCTGAGGCGGGAGGATCACTTGAGCCCAGGAATTTAGGGTTACAGTGAGCTGTGATGGCACGCCTGCATTCCAGCCTAAGCAACAGAGCAAGGTCATGTCTCAAAAATCAAATAAAATGAAATAAAATCACTAAAAGTTTGTATAGATATAAAGTATAAAATCATACCATATATGATTTAATCCAGATATATAATATAAATTAGAGGGGGAAAAGAGAAATTAGGAAGCTATTATAAGAAGACAAGACTCAACTAAGATGTGAGCAAAGGCCCTGGGTTCACAGAGCTATCTCTATATAAAGGAATGAACTACCACATTTATTTTCATGGCATCACCAACTTAAACACAGGCTACAGTATTCTGGAACCATCTCTGTATCAGTCAAATCAGATGGCCATAATACCATAGGCAAATACCATAATAAACACCATAGGCTGTGTGATTTAAACATTAGTTTATTTCTCACAGCTCTGGAGGCTGGAAGTCCAAGATCAAGGTGTCGGCCAACTCAGTTCCGGGACAGGGACCTCTTCCTGGCTTGCAGACAGCCACCTTTCTCTTGTTTCCTCACACCAGGGCAGTGGGAGCTCTCTGCTTTCTCTTTTTTTTTTTTTTTTTTTTTTTGAGACAGAGTCTCACTCTGTCACCAGGCTGGAGTGCAGTGGCACAATCTCAGCTCACTGCAACCTGCGACTCCCTGGTTCAAGCAACTCTCCTGCCTCAGCCTCCTGAGTAGCTGGGATTACAGGCACATGCCACCACACGCAACTAATTTTTGTATTTTTAGTAGAAACAGGGTTTCAGGATGGTCTCAATCTCCTGACCTCATGATCTGCCCACTCGGCCTCCCAAAGTGCTGGGATTACAGGTGTGAGCCACCACACCCGGCCTGGTTTCTCTTCTTCTAAAGGCACTAATCCTGTCAGACCAAGGCCCACGCTCATGGCCTCATCTAACCCTAATCACCTCCCAAAGGTCCTATCCCCCACTACCATCACACTGGCAGTTAGGGCTCCAGTACAAGAATCTGGGGGAGACATAAACATTCAGTTTATAACAATGTCTTTTCAATCCTGTTGAAAAAGCAACCAAATGAGTAGGCAACAAAGTACCTTCTATGTAAACAAGTCAGGACTTTTCATATTTCTGCTAACACATTAAAGTCAATTTAAAATGTCTGATAACAAGAGTCAGAAGCAGAGATAAATGAAAATTAGTTACTCTGCATTTTAGGCCCACATTGAGTTGTCTTCCAATGACATTGTGGCACAAAGAACACTGCTTTCTATTCCTGGTTTGGCCACCAAAGAAGCTGGAACTGTTCCCTGTATTTCCATTTATCTTGAAAGTCACTGGGCTGACCTGGCAGACCTCCAAGGTCCCTTCCATTCACAAATTCCACAAATAACTTCCTACCAAGAGAGGCTACACAAATAAACTACACTGACAAAGGAGAAAGCTAACACTAGCAAACAATGAGATGCACACAAGACAAGACGTATAGAGAAGTGGATCAACCACAAACTGGCGGATGATGAGCCGGCGGTGCATAAAAACACATTCCCTAACGATGGGCAGAGAGGTAATGGCGCTGAGGTAGTATTGTTGAAGATTTCCTATTTTAAATCTTCAAGATAAATGGCCCAATTGTTTATATTCATTCTGATTAAATGTGAACGTGAAAACTTACTCCAGGGGACACAGACATCTAAAAAGTTCCCAATGTATCCAATTTGTCATTTCATATTTTTAATGACAAGAAAAATGAGGGACTGAATATACACACAGACCATGCCTGATCATATGTATAAAGACAGAACTCAGACCACAACCTGTAGCTGCCCACCCAGGAAACCAAACCCCTATCTACAGTAAACAGCCAGGAGGCCAGCCAGGCTAGTACATCAAACAGGAAGCCAGACTGCTCTCTCTCCACAACCCAGAAACTAATCCACAACTCTGTCCCACGTGGCCAGGACTTGACTCAAAACTGACAGCCACCCTAATTTTGGCCCCTATTTCCAGTTAGGATCATTCAGAGAAAGCCAAATGCACCCCTAACCAATCACATAAAACACCCCACTTCTGCACAGCCGCCTCCAGTCCCCACAACAGCTTCCACTGGGAGCCGTTCTTTTCCATCCTGAAGCTTCCCCACTCCTCATCCGCCACTCACTTGCATGTCAGTCTCTGCCACACGCAAGTGACGGTGCCGACTCCCTTGCCGCAGCAGCTCTGAGAAAGTCGCCTCTGCCTGTCTCATGTGGGCGGCCTTCCTTTATTTCCCCCAAAGAATAAATCTTAAATGACGGGCTTCTCTCTATATGGCCAAGCTATACAATTCAGAAGCCCAGCATGGCAGATTCCAAGCCTGGAAAGACCATACACCCCTCAGGTCTTCTTTCCACAAAACACAACTTCCTTGAATTCTTCAGTCACTCCGACCAACCTGGGAAGGAACCAGTGTTATGGAAAGATCAAGGGCCTTGAAGTCAAACTTCTGAGTTCATCAAGTACTTTTTCTTTCCACTTAAGAAATCACATGGCCTTGGCCAGGCGTGGTGGCTCACACCTCTAATCCCAGCACTTGGGGAGGCCGACTTGGGCGGATCACCCAAGGTTGGGAGTTCAAGACCAGCCTAACCAACATGGAAAAACCCCGCCCCTACTAAAAATACAAAATCAGCCTGGCGTGGTGGCGCATGCCTGTCATCCCAGCTACTCAGGAGGCTGAGGCAGGAGAATCACTTGAACCTGGGAAGCAGAGGTTGTGGTGAGCCGAGATCGCGCCATTGCACTGCAGCCTGGGCAAGAAGAGCAAAACTCTGTCTCGGAAAAAAAAAAAAAAAAACAGCAACAACAATAAATGACGTGACCTTGAACAATTTTCTTAACTTCTCTAAGCCTCTATCTTCATCTTCAATAAAATAATTTTACCTCCAAGATTGCATTAAATGGAATCCCACATGTAAAACAGCTGACAAATATTAGGGGCCCAACAGCTGTGCGCTCCTACTGTCGCCCCACTTTACCCCAAAGGAGAAGCGCAAGACATCCAGAAAAAGCCTGTTGATCCCTACACCTCTGCATCCTGTGTTCACACAAGGTGCAGTGGGATCCAGACTTACCGGGGTCACCGAAATACAAGACACGTTTTGATTTTTCAACTTAGGTACACATGGCTTCTAACGTTCACCATATATGATCCATAATTTAGAAGAGATTTTCCTACACTACCCCGTGGTTCTATTTTAGCAGACTTAGATGTGCTATAATAGCTCACTCTCTTAAATCCTCTCCAGTATCAAAAACAAAACTTTAATCTGTAACACGGTTATCAGCAGTGAAAGTGGAAAAGGTACCTATGAGTCAAAATGACCCTCTGCCCCGCCCCGCCCCACCCTACAAAAAGCTGTTCAGAGTATTTGGGCTGGTTATGAGAATGCTGTCTGTATTCCCAGGGACAGACAAATGCCTACCCTGGTTAGAAGTTGCGCTGCTCAGCCTTCAGGGTAGAAAGCTCCCCACGCCCTCTACCCAAGGAGAAGAGAAGCAAATGGGGTGGCCAGGCTCCAGGACGTGGACTGTTTAGTGTGGTTTCTGCAGTCCAGGTCACCGCCATGGGTGAATCTTTTCCTTCCTTCTTTTCCACCCAAGTGCCCAAGGTCCTACGGCTGCTATAGGGCCTCTTCCTTAGGATGAGTCAGCCCAGCTATTCCCCTTCCCTCTTTTTTTTTTTTTTTTTTTTTTTTTTTGAGACGGAGTCTCACTCTGTCACCTAAGTGGGAGTTCAGTGGTGCAATCTTAGCTCACTGCCACCTCTGCCTCCCGGGTTCAAACAATTCTCCTGCCTCAGCCTCCCAAGTACCTGAGATTACAGGCACCCACCCCCACGCCCAGCTAATTTTTATATTTTTAGTGGAGACAGAGTTTCAACTTGTTGGCCAGGCTGCTCTCGAACTCCCGACCTCAGGTGATCCACCTGCCTTGGCCTCCCAAAGTGCTGGGATTACAGGCATGAGCCACCGCATCTGGCCGAGTCAGCCCAGCAATCCTGACTTTTTGTTCTGGCAAAATTACTGTCTTCCACGTCTACCTTCCAAGTAGCTAATTCAGAGATCTGACCTTCGGGCAGGCTTGAAGAATCCCTGTTTTTGGTCCTCAAGAGGTCCCACCAGGGTCTGGGACAATTCCAAGACTTGTGTCCTTAAAAAGGAAAGAAACCTCACATACATGGCTCTCACAGAGCTCAGGCAGAGCTCAGGCAAGACTTGGGAGGTGGCCCTAAGGTTTGGGTGTGTCATCTATGATAACAGCTAAGAGATCTGAAGCCAGCTGTCTGGGTTCAAACCTCAATTCCAACAGCACTGGCTGTGTGATGTTAGACAACGTCCCCAGCCTCTCTGTGGTTCAGTTTCCTCACTGTAAAAGGGCCACAATAATAGAGCTGCTCTAAAAATTAAGTGAATTAGTGCGTAAAAGGTATTTAGAACAATGCTTGGCACATGGGGGAGTTCAACAGACACGTATTGAACAGAGTAACTTAGCAATTAGTAAATATACTCATGCAGGCCAGGCAGGGTGGCTCACACCTGTAATTCCAAAACTTTGGGAGGCTGAGGCGAGAGGGTCACTTGAGCCCAGGAGTTTGAGACTAGCATGGGCAACACAGCAATATTCCATCTCTAAAAATAAAACATACATGTATATATACACTCATATATTCACAGTGTATTTATAATATACAAAATAGCTGGAATACAGACTTAACTATTCACAATGGTTACTTCTAGAGAAGGGGGAATGCAAATTTCAGATTTTTACCCCACACATATATTCTTGTATTATCTGAAATATTTAAGCAAATTGTATGTATAAATTTGCCCCAAAACACATAGCAGAACAATGTAGTTTTGACTCAAAAATCTTCAAATCATGATGGAATTGTCCTGTGAAAGTAAAGTTAGAGAGATGAAAAGTCTCCCTCCAGCCTAAATGCTCTTTCATATGACCTATATGACACAAACCAATGCAGACACCCCAATCCTTTCCCTACTGTCATAAGAAGTTTTCAGTGAACTGCATTCCCCTTTACAAACTAGATGATAGTTACAGTTACCAGGCAAGAACGTGGATCTAGTTCTGCTTTTTCAAAGGCCAATGTTCCTCACATAATAGCAATGCATTCTTCAACCGGTCAACTGCCCACAACACCTGAGGTGACAGACGCAAAGTGCTTGGCACTTACTTACTCTTACCGGTTTATTACAAAGAAGAGAACACAGGAACAGCCAAATGCAAGAGATGCACAGAGCACACCATGGGGCAGAGGTCGGGGCTCCCATGCCGTCCCTGGAAGTGCCACTTCCCCAGCACCAAATGAGTTCACCAAACCAGAAGCTCTCCAAACCCAATATTTAGAGGGATTTATGGAGTTTTCGTAACAGACATGATTAAGTCATTGGCCACCCGTGACTAGCTCAATCTCCAGCCTGTCTCGTCTCCCCTCCTAGAGGTAGGGGTGAGGCTGATACATCCAACTCTTTAATCATGACTCATCTTTCTGGCAACCAGCCCTGATCCTGAACCTGTCCAGGGGCCCAAAGCCACCTGTCATCTCATTATCATACAAAAGACACTCCTATCACCCCAGAGATTCCAAAAGTCTTAGAAGCTCTTGTGTCAGGTATTGAAACCTAAGACCAAATATTACAACCAATGATGTTCCTATCGCTCAGGAAGCTACAATGGTTTTAGAAGCTCCGGGCCAAAAACAAGGAAGAATACTAAATAGATACACTATTGTACTATGTATCCCACTATCATGATAATTTTTTTTTGAGACAGAGTCTACCTCTGTTGCCCAGTTTGGAGTGCAGTGGTGCGATCTCAGCTCACTGCAACCTCCACCTCCCAGGTTCAAGCAATTCCTGTGCCTCACCCTCCTGAGTAGCTGGGACTACAGGTGTGCGACACTACAACTAATTTTGGCATTTTTTAGTAGAGACAGGGTTTCACTGTGTTGGCCAGGCTGGCCTTCAACTCCTGGCTTCAAGTGATCTGCCTGCCTCAGCCTCCCAAAAATCTGAGATAAGTCACGAGCCACCATGCCTGGCCTCACTATCACAATAATTATACTGAGAGGATGGGGGAGAAAAACCTGGGCAACAGGAGGAGCGGGAAGGGTAAGCAACCTGAATCCTTGTCTTCCACAGTAGGACATCTCCCTGTCTTTCACACAATCTAGAAGAACAAGCTAAAACATAAACACAGTAACCTCCAAGGAGCAGGGATCAGAGTAGAGAAGGATAAGGTAGGGGATTGCTGGGTTTTGTCCTAAGACTTGTTAATTTCTGACTCTTAGAGCTGTATGCCTGTACAACTTTGCTAAAAATGAGTATTTACCTGTAATCCCAGCACTTTGGGAAGCCAAGGTGGGCAGATCACGAGGTCAGGAGATCAAGACCATCCTGGCTAACACGATGAAACCCCATCTCTACTAAAAATACAAAATATTAGCCAGGCGTGGTGGCGGGCACCTGTAGTCCCAGCTACTTAGGAGGCTGAGGCAGGAGAATGGTGTGAACCCAGGAGGCAGAGCTTGCAGTGAGCTGAGACCACGCCACTGCACTCCAGCCTGGGTGACAGAGCGAGACTCCGTCTCAAAAAAAAAAAAAAAAAAAAAAAAGAGTATTTAATTTTTAATCAAAATCTGATACTTGACCAACAACAATAGTATACTAAGTGATACGGTTTTTTGTTTTTGTATGAGAGAGGGTCTTCCTCTGTTGCCCAGGCTGGAGTGCCGTGGTGCAATTCTAACTTACTACAGCCTCAAATTATTGGGATCAGGTGATCAACCTCCCGAGTAGCTAGAACCACAGGTGTGCACCGCCACGTACAGCATTTTTTTTTTTTTTTTGGCACAGTTGGAGGTCTCACTGTGTTGCTGGTCTTAAACTCCTGACCTCAGTGGATCCTACTGCCTCAGCCTCCCTAAGTGCTGGGATTACAGGTGTGAGCCACCACACCAGGCCCAAGTGGCGTATTCTAAAATTTTTTGGAATCCAACCACTTTGAAAATGTATGGAGAGCTATAAATCGTCTCCCCGTAAACACATGGATGCATATACACAAAATTGTTGCACAGGATTTTGGGGACGTCATAAATTTCTGAGAGCTGGGTTAAGAACCTTAGGATTATAGATTCTGATTTCTTTATTTTTTCTTTTTGTTTTTTTTTGAGACAGAGTCTCGCTTTGTCGTCCAGGCTGGAGTGCAGTGTGTGATCTCGGCTCACTGCAAGCTCTGCCTCCTGGGTTCACGCCATTCTCCTGCCTCAGCCTCCCAAATAGCTGGGACTACAGGCACCTGCCACCATGCCTGGCTGATTTTTTGTATTTTTAGTAGAGGCAGGGTTTCACTATAGCCAGCTTGGTCTCAATCTCCTGACCTCATGATCTGCCCTCCTTGGCCTCCCAAAGTCTGGGATTACAGGTGTGAGCGACCGCACCCGGCCCTAGATTCTGGTTTATTAAAGGAAATGTATTTCAAGTCAGAGCTTGTCATTTATTGCACAGGAAAATAAAAACTTCATTTAAAAAATCAAAAACACCCACATGATAAAATGAGGTCCTGCTTGGTTTTAAACTACTTGGTGATCACCATCAGTTATTTTCTTGACCACAGGATGCACCTAATTCCTAACTATGAAAAAAGGTACAAACATTGTTTATTGGGCTTTTGGCTTCAGCCTTGAAACAATCGGATTCTCTCAAACTCAGGAATGTGAATCGCTGTTGTGTTGATGCAGCTGTTTCCATTCTAGAAATGGACCTGGAATCATGTACTTTTCACCCATGGAGAGTCCTTTGTGTAAAACTTGAAAAGGCAAGGTCCCAAATTCCCCATATGGGTGTTTCTTCCAGTAGAGGAATTACTCTAATGACTTCTTAGCAAAACTTACATAATCAGGGCAGGCCATCAAAATACTCCAAAACACAAAGTTTAGCTCCATTTCTGACGGACCTGTCTCCACTGCTACCAGTCTCACCAACAGCTTCACATCAAGTCAGAGGAACGGTTTTTTCATTTAAGAAGGATCTTCATGGCTGGGTGCGGTGGCTCATGCCTGTAATCCTATCACTTTGGGAGGCCACGGTGGGTGGATCACGAGGTCAGGAGTTTGTGACCATTCTGGTCAACATACTGAAACCCCGTCTGTACTAAAAATACAGAAATTAGCCGGGCTTGGTGGCATGTGCCTGTAGTCCCAGCTACTCAGGGGCTGAGGCAGGAGAACTGCTTGAACCTGGGAGGTGGAAGTTGTGGTGAGCCAAGATCGCACCACTGCACTCCAGCCCGGGCAACAGAATGAGACTCCATCTCAAAAAAAAAAAAAAAAAAAAAAAAGAAGGATCTTCATGTTCCTGCCAATTTGCAAAAAAAAAAAAAAAAAAAAAAAAAAAAAAAAAAAAAAATGGTATCTGTTAACCAGGGGCAATGAAAAGCACCTCCCAGGCTGCTGTAGTAAGTGGATCGGTAACTGTGGTGGGAGATTCCAACCCCTGAGACCTGTGACTATGTCACGCAGCAAAAGGGCTTTGCCACAGGCCTTAGGAGAAGTATCCTGGGCTATCCAGGGAGGTCCAATCTAATCCCAAGAGCCTCTAAAAGCATAGAACTGTCCAGGTGAGGTGGCTCACGCCTGTAATCTCCGCACTTTGAGAGGTTAAGGCAGGCGGATCACGAGATCAAGAGATGGCGACTACCCTGGTTAAAATGGTGAAACCCCATCTCTACTAAAAATACAAAAATTAGTCGGGCATCATGGCGGGCACCTGTAGTCTCAGCTACTCAGGAGGCTGAAGCAGGAGAATCACTTGAACCCGGGAGGTAGAGGTTGCAGCGAGCTGAGATCACGTCACTGCACTCCAGCCTGGCCAACAATGCGAGACTCCATCTCAAAAAAATATTTTAAAATAGGGCATAGAACTTTCTCCGAGTGGAAGAAGAGAAATGCACACAGGGGAACTGGAGAGCCTGACTAGGTCCCTGGCCCAGCTAGTCCTGAGCTGATGGGACCACGTGCAAAGACCAGATAGAGGCCTCAGGAGCTGAGGGCAGCCCCCAAGAGATGGCCAGCAAGGGAACAGACACCTCAGTCCTGCAACCACAAAGAACTGTATTTGGCCAAAAGCGCTTGGAAACAATTCTCCAATGAGGAACGCAGCCCAGACCACATGGTGATTTTTGCCCAGTGACACCCACGTCAGACTTCTGCCCTACAGAACTGTGAGATGATACAATTTCAATTATTTTAAGCCACGAATTATGTGGAAATGTGGTAAAGCAGCAACAGAAATGAATACAGTGATTTACGTGGAAACCCCTAGAAGAGTGTCTGGCACGGTGTTGTCACCTGACAAGCGTTTCCCGATTTCCTTACATGGCAAGGCAGGGCTGGCCACACTCCATCCAAAAGAGCTGATAGACTTGCTCTGACAAAACAGATTCAGTGAATTACAAATGGCCCAGAACACCTACAAATTTCAGGTTTCAGGTAAGTGATTGCCTTTCCTTTCACTTAGAAACCTCCCAATGCTCATCTTACTGATAAACTCTAAGGACCAGGCAGGAGACTAAACACCAGACAAACCCAGCCCCAGATGCCCCGAGGAAGCCCATCCCAGCACTCACTCCGCTGCACTGAAATGATGTCCAGGTCAGTTTATCCCACTAGACCAAGAACTCCAGCTCTCCATGTGTGAGTCACCAGTGCTGCCTCTGCATCTCTGCTTCTCTGCTTCTACGACGGTGCTTCTGCACTTCACAGGAAATCTGTATCAATGTTTGTCGACACTATATATGACAGTATAACTTAATATCTGCACAGAAAATATAAGTTCTCTGAGGACGAGGGCCGGGTTTATTAGCCTTTGTACTCCCACTGCCACTGTCTGGGACATCAGAGGCACTCGGTAGAAGTTGGTGAAGAGAAAGAAAAGGCAGAGGAGAGACAGGAAAGCAGGACCAACACTGCAGACACAGATTCTGAGGTGGCTGCAGGAGAGGCAGGGCAGAGAAACTTCCTGGATGCTGGAATGGGGTTCACTGTGATACCTGCTGCTGGATTTCAAATGTCAAAGGTGATGCTTTGCTGACCTTGACCTCTGACTGCCCTTTAACTGCCCTTTAGCTTTCCCAACCTCAAGACAGGGCACTTAGAAACTGCAATGCCAAGAAATTATGCTTCAGTAAAGCATGGGAATGTTATTTACATGGATGCTCATTACTTCATTTTTTACATGGGAATGTAAATAATTGAAGAGATTGTTAAAGACTAAATCATGCACATTCAATAACTTTGTAAAATATTAATGATAACTGAAACACAAATTTTGATGGTCCCCAAAAATGCTAAAATATAAAACAATACTGGCCAATTAAAGATAGAAAACAATCCTAATGAAGCTCCCCAACAGACACATTAAAACTTCTCTGTACATTAAACATTTGGGATTTCAAAGGAAAACCCAGATTCATTCCATTCTTAATACGGCGTTTAAAAAAAAAAAATCTAGGCCGGGCACGGTGGCTCAAGCCTGTAATCCCAGCACTTTGGGAGGCCGAGACGGGTGGATCACGAGGTCAGGAGATCGAGACCATCCTGGTCTACACGGTGAAACCCCGTCTCTACTAAAAAATACAAAAAACTAGCCGGGCGAGATGGCGGGCGCCTGTAGTCCCAGCTACTCGGGAGGCTGAGGCAGGAGAATGGCGTAAACCCGGGAGGCGGAGCTTGCAGTGAGCCGAGATCACGCCACTGCACTCCAGCCTGGGTGACAGAGTGAGACTCCGTCTCAAAAAAAAAAAATCTTAGGTAATACAATATTTCATTTAAATTTTACAAAATTCCATTACATTCATGATTTCATTTCATCCTCAAAACAATCTCCTGAGTTAGGCAGAACAGGTATTACTAACAACTAACTCCATTTTACAGGTGAGGGAACTGAAGTACTTGGACTTAACAAAAGCTTTAATAGGGCCACATATCGAAACCAAATCCTCTGCTCAAAAGAACTAGAATAAGTTATCTTTTACATATTATTCATACTTATATCCTGTCAACATCCAAAAATGTTTTGAGGTAGCCTGCAATAATAGACATCTATCCAATAAAAACATTATAATGAAAAACAGGTGGGAAAAAAAAAAAAAACAGCAGGTGACATGGGAGACAGACAAAGGTAGATAGCAAAGACTGAGACTTAGAATCTAAGAAAACTTCCTGTCTGACCTTCCAGTTCCAGGGAGATGATACTAAAGGAAACAAGATGGTTTATAGACTCATCAACTGACAAAAGAGAGGCTGCAGCAGTTCTGAACTATGAAACACTCCTGGCAGCCACAGCAAATCTCTAGGACGACATACCAATGGCATCAAAGCAAGAGTATACTTCAGTGATAGAGTGAATTAAGTTCCCTGTTTGGGACCCAGGCCAGGGCTAGAGAAAAGAACTCTGAAATGTAGAGCTCAAAAATATATCCTCTGTCGGCCAGGCACAGTGGCTCACACCTGTAATCCCCAGCACTCTGGAAGGCCGAGGCGGGCAGATCACGAAGTCAGGAGATGGAGACCATCCTGGCTAGCACAGTGAAAACCTGCTTCTACTAAAAATACAAAAAATTAGCCAGGCGTGGTGGCAGGCGCCTATAGTCCCAGCTGCTTGGAAGGCTGAGGTAGGAGAATGGAGTGAACCCAGGAGGCGGAGCTTGCAGTGAGCGGAGATCCTGCCACTGCGCTCCAGCCTGGTCAACAGAGCAAAACTCCGACTCCAAAAAAAAAAAGAAATATATATATATATACACACACACACACATATATATACATACCCTGTGTCTTCTCCATACCCAAGTGTCCCCTTCTGTGAGAGACTTCCTTACACCATTGCGGGGAAGAGAATTTTTCTCTGCTATATTTGCTTGAAAGAATTAAAGGTATAGGGCAAAAATTCTTGGAAATTATGTCATTTACAATCCTCAAAAGTGAGAAAAATGAAGCCCAGAAGAGAAGACCTTCCAGGAAAATTCCAGAGCCAGAGGTAGACCCAGTACATTGTTTCTGTTTTTGTTTTGAGAGGAAGTCTCACTCTATGGCCCAGGCTGGAGTGCAGTGGAGCCATTTCACTCACTGCAACCTCCGCCTCCTGGGTTCAAGCTATTCTCCTGCCTCAGTCTCCTGAGTAGCTGCGATTACAGGCGCCCACCACCACGCCCAAATAATTTTTCTATTTTTAGTAGAGACATGGTTTCACCATGTTGGCCAGGTTGGTCTCGAACTCCTGACCTCAAGTGATCCGCCTGCCTAGACCTCCCAAAGTCCTCGGATTACAGGTGTGAGCCACTGCACCCAGCAGACCTGGTAAGTTTTAATCAAGTACTCTGAACTATGCAACAAACACTAGGAAGTAATAGAAAAAAATTTAATCTAAGGCCGGGCGCGGTGGCTCACGCCTGTAATCCCAGCACTTTGGGAGGCCGAGACGGGCGGATCACGAGGTCAGGAGATTGAGACCATCCTGGCTAACACGGTGAAACCCCGTCTCTACTAAAAATACAAAACTAGCCGGGCGAGGTGGCGGGCGCCTGTAGTCCCAGCTACTCGGGAGGCTGAGGCAGGAGAATGGCGTAAACCCGGGAGGCGGAGCTTGCAGTGAGCTGAGATCTGGCCACTGCACTCCAGTCCGGGCGACAGGGGCGACAGAGCGAGACTCCGCCTCAAAAAAAAAAAAAAATTAATCTAAAAACCCTCTGGAGAGTCAAAGAATTGCAGATTTTAAATAGCATGAATACTTGGATTCATGGTATTGAAAAAGGACCTCGCACTTACCCGCATGTACAAACTGCCTGCCCACCTCTATCAGAGCATTTTTCAAGCTGTGCTACAGTTAACTATGTACTGCCCAAAGCCAGTCTGTCCCTGTAGATCATAAGCTCTTAAAGACCAGGACTTCAGGAGAACAAGCAAAACTTCAGAGAGAAGGGAGCCACCGAAACAGAGTTCATAGCAATGGGTCGGCAGGAGCTGATGACTGGAGGTGCGCTGTAGCCTTGGGGTCTGGGACAGCGGAAGGCAGAGAAGGCAAAAGGGCCTGCATGACATGCTACAGGGCTAGGAGCCACAGCTGCGGTGATTAGTTCAGTTTTGTCTCGTATGCCTGTTACTTATACACCATCTCTTGTTCAGAAAGAACTTCAGGTTGAGTATTTGGACTCCTTGAGCCTTCTGCTGTTTGTCTCCGGGACGTTTAACACTCTTAAAAGGGGAAAACTGTCCACTTCGATTACGCTTCCTAGGACATTACAGGTTTTTCAAAAGTTTGATGAAAGCATTCACTAAGGAGTGATTCCACTTTCTCTGGTGGCTGAGAAATACGCGTCTGAGGGGCAGCATCAGGTCTCCCCATGAAGCTGAGGTCGGAGTCTCCCCACCTATGGACCTCACCGTGGCTCCCCCCTCATAAATCTGACCTCTAACTGTAACTGCCTTGGCCTCATTCCGTGGGTGTGGATGCTCCTGCGTGAAACGCATTTTCAGCCCGCCAAATTCTTGGGAGAGTTTCTTCCACTCTCCAGGCGCTGAGAGCTACAAAGTTCAATCTGGCTTTCCAGATTTTTTTTTCTTCCCATTACTAACGGAAGAAATCAAGAAGCGCCAGGCAGAAGGGCCCTGCTCCCACCCATCAGAGCCCAGCCGAAGGCCAGAGCAGGAAGTGCAGCGGTGGGACGCGCGGTGACAACCCCTCACCCCCCCCCCGGAACCCGTCGGCCTGGGCAGAGGTCGGTGAGGCCGCTGCGAAACAGCTCCGGGCCCGCGCCTTTCGCTTTCTGCCGCCCAGCAAGTGAGAGGATAAATCACGGGGCGGGGACAGTGCGGCCCCAGCAACCGCGCACCCCGCGCACAGACCCCCACTACACGCGCGTCCCAAGCGGGGTCGACCCAGACGATCACGGGGCGACACACAGCCCCACTAGCAGGGCAGCCAGGACCCACGCGCGCGGGTCCACGCAGCCACCTAGATAAGTGACAAAACACTCAGGAAGCCATCATGCGGGGCCAGGAAAGAGCCCCCACCCAGAGTCACGGACTCCCTCGTCTGAGGGTCCGCGCAGTCCCCTCGGTGAGTCTGGCGAAGCAGTCTCACTGCGAGGGAGGGCGGGGAGGGCGTTGGAGTCTCCACACGCGGTGACCCGGACCCCGTTCCATGAGTGGGTCCATGCAGGGCAGACTCTGCCGCACGCGGGGACGAGCCAGGCCGCGGAGGACCAGGCAGAAGCCAACGCCCGGGTCCATGCAGTCCCCTCCTCGGCAGACGCGGGGAGCCGGGAAACAGTGGGGACCGGCCCGCACCCGCAGGGCGCCCGAGAACCCCGCGCTGGCCCAGACGGTATCGCAGCAGACGCGAAGTCCCCGGTGCCACCCGAGGCGGAGACAAAGCCCAGGCGCACGGACCCGGGGTCCCGACCCCGGACTCTGCGGAGCCCAGCTCGGAGCCGCCACGTCCGGCGCAGAGACCCCCGCCCGGTCCGGAGACCCCGTCGCCCGTCGGCCAGTCTCACCTCGGGCCGCCGCCTCCCAGCGCTAACTCCTCGCCGCGGCGCCTGGGCCGACTAGAGCGCAGCTGAGCAGCCGACAGAGACGCCGCAGCCTCAACAAGGGAGCCCCGGGGCGGGGCCGCCGCCGCCGCTTCCGCCAGTGTTCCCCGCTCAGGATCCGGCTCCGTTCAAGGAGCTGCAGCTGGCGCTGGGCTGAGGCCGGGACACACACCCTGCAGGTGTACATGGCCCCGCCCGCCGCCCGCCGCCCCGCCCCCAGCGGAGCCGGGCGCCCAGGGCCCGCCCCCCGGCCAATGGGGAGCGAGCCTTTCAGAGAGGGCGGGGCCTTAGATAACACAGGGAGGTGGGGCCTTAGGCCTTAGGTAACATAGCATATGGTTGTAATCCCAGCTACTCAGGAGGCTGAGGCAGGAGAGTCACTTGAACCCAGGAGGCGGAGGTTGCAGTGAGCCGAGATTGTGCCACTGCACTCCAGCCTGGCGACCGAGTGAGACTCCATCTCAAAAATAAATAAATAAATAAAGCCCCTTGAATGTAAGAAATGTGGTAAAACATTTACTCTTTCCCATTCCCTCATAAACATGAAAGAGCTCACACTGCAGAGAAACCTTAAGAATGTAGGAACTGTGGTGAAGCCTTCAGGTTGACTTTTATGGAGACAATGCTTACAAAGCACTGTGAGAAATGGGAAAGTTCTTCTTCAAAGATTGTAAAAAGTCACAATTTCTAACTGTAAGATTGCTATCCACTATTTTTATGTGTCTGTGTGTGTGTGTGTGTGTGTGTGTGTGTGTGTGTGTGTGTTCCAAATCAGTTGTCCTAGCTTGCTCCGGCATGCCTGGACAGAACTAGACAAGCCCCAGCCCATAGTGTATGTCATTCCTTATTTGGAGATGCTTCCTTAACCATCCCTGGCAACTTCCTTTTCTTTCTTCGTTCTGTTTCCCTTGCCTAATTAAGAAAGCTTTAAACTAATAGCCAATTGGGTAAAGTGTAAAATGTGAGGTGCTATTCCAGCCAATGGAAACTGGACACAGTAGTAGGGTAGATGCATCAGGTTAGAAGTAACTCTGTCTCCTTTGTTCAGTGTGCTCTTGTGGCTGGACAGCTATTGAGTAGCACCCTTTCTGCAGAAAGTAAAGCTCTCTTTGCTAAGAGATCATTTGTTCCCACGTTAATTCTTTTTTGTTTGTTTGTTTTTTTGGAACACCAGAAACTTCATTCCCAACAGCACTCTGAGAAAAGCCAGGCTGATACTTAGATTACAGGGTTCACAGCCTTACAGGTTAGTAAAGAAGGTCATTTCCTGGTAGGCCCAGGAATTTAGGGATCTTTTGGGGGCCTCAAGAAGAGAGGAATTCACACAAAGCTATAAGGACTGCAGCTGAAATTTGATAGTATGTTCTTAGCTTGGCTTTTAGCCTGAATAAGGCCTTTAAAAGTCAAATCTGAGATTCTGTATGAAAACTTCCAGCAAAGAAACTTGAAAACACCTATGTGGTCATCTCCTGTTCTTGCTTCACTTACGTAAATAATCAAGCAAAATCTAACAAAACTAGACTTATTTTTAAAACAGGAACAGTCTTACTTTGATTATGATCAAAAATGATGGTTACTACAGAGAGAAATTCTATGTTTCAATGGAAAACTATAACTTGGCCGGGCATGGTGGCACATGCCTGTAATTCCAGCACTTCGGGAGGCCAGGAGTTCAAGATCAGCCTGGGCAACATGGTGAAACCCCGTCTCTACCAAAAATAAAAAAATTAGATGGGCACGATGACATGTGCCTGTAGTCCCAGCTAATCAGGAGGTTGAGGAGGGAGGATCACTTGCACCAAGGAGGTAGAGGTTACAGTGAGCTGAGATTGTTGCACCTTTGCACTCCAGCCTGGGCGACAGAGCCAGACCCTGTCTCAAAAAAAAATTTTTTTTTTAAGGAAAGCTATAGTTATTGTGGGTTATCAGATTCTAGCCTTGTTTCTTGTTTTTGGGCTATTTTTACCTCTTTGTAAACTGGATCCTGCCATCTGATGAATTTTGTCCCACAATGATACTTGTGGAATAAGAAGCCAAGCATTGTCTCTCCTACTAATGTATCTATTGTCAGTTAATTTGAAGGTCTCCAACCCTGGAACAAAGTTAGAAGAGGAAGGTTTTGCTCCCCAAAATGCATAACCAAACTGTGGTACATTCATGCAATGGAATACTATTTAGCCGTAGAAAAGAACAAGCTATCAACTCACACAAAGACATGAGTGAATCTTGTATGCACATTGCTAAGTGGAAGAAGACAGTCTGAGGAGAATACACACAGTGTGAACTCATTTAATGAGACACTGCAGAAGGCAAACTACACAGATGGGAAACCTTTGGCTCCATGGGGTGGGGGTTTGAGGCATTCCATAGGATACTTTAATAGTGGGTACCTGCCACTATGCACTGGTCAAAATACGCAGAATTTTACAACCAAATGGGTACATCAAACTCTATTCAAATTAAATAAAATTACTTAGGATGTGCAGTATCCCAGGACAGAATACATCATGTGAAAAAGAATTTAACTATGCTACAAATTACTATGGTTTGGATGTGGTTTATCCCCGCAAAAACTCATGTTGAAATTTGACCCCCAATGTGGCAGTGTGGGGCGGTGGGGCCCAGTGGAAGGTGTTTGGGTCATGGGGATGGATCCTTCATGAATAGGTTAATGTCCTCCATGGGGGTGAGTGAGTTCTGCTCTCACAGGAATGGATTAATTCCTGCAGGAGTAGGTAGTTAACAAGAGTCTGGGTTCCTTGGCTTCCTGCATCCCACTTTCAAATGTGATGGATACCTCACCTAGGAAACGCCCTTGCCACGCTGGTTCCCTCTGCTCACCCAACTGTACTTACTTCTGTTAATCCCCTGTGAACACTGTTTTCTAGGTTGGGTGCGTTTTCTGTAATAGAAAGGTATTATTGCACCACTTATGGAGGACTTTTTGGATGCCATGCTAAGCATTTCATAGTCACGAGCTCATTGTACAAACTACCCTTTAAAACACTCCGATGAATTAATATTCCCATATGAATTGGCCTGCGGAAGTGGTGTGCTGGAGAGATTAAGTAATTAAATGACAGCATACAGTTAATTACTGAGGGGATTTGGGTTTGACCTGTGATCTGTGATTCAAACACTCATGTCTATAACCACAAGTGCTGCCATATCATTTGCATCAGGATTTAGAATCCCTGCTGGCAGGCCTGGGAAGGTGCATTGTAACCAGATAAGAGGTAATTACCAATTTACTGAGTTGTGAGAACCACTGCACTGCCTCTCATAGAATGCCAGGCGCTCCTGTGTTTGTCTCAGTGTCTCCAGCTTGAATTGCTTCATCCCTGGCTCTCAGCAATGCTGCTCCTCTCTCCTGCATGGATCACCTGTTCCTGGAATTCATTCTCCCATTTCTTAGGCTGCCACTTTACTGTAGCTTCCCAACCTAAGGTAAAGCTTTGATGCTGTGCATGTCCCAAAATGCCTGAGCACTGTTCTCACACTGGGTTGACGGTTTAGTTGGGTTTAAAATATATATATTTCTCTCAGAATGTGAAGGCCAAATTTCATTTTCTTATTATATCTACAATTTCAATGAAAAAATTCAGTGCCATTTTGGTTCTTGATTCTTTGCAGGTGATCTTTTTCTTTCACCTCTCTGGAAGTTTTCCAGATCTTTATCTCTGATGTTATCAAATTTCACAAGAATGTGCTTTAGTGTAGAAGAACTTTAAAATTCATCTTGAAGGGAACTCAATAGATCTTTTAAATCTGAAAATTCATAAACTTTATTTCTGGAAACTTTTCTTGATTTTTAAGAGATGTAATTCACATACTACATTTTACTCATTTAAAGTGTACAATTTAGCACTTTCTGGAAGTAGCAGACTTCACCACTATTTAATTCTAACATATTTTCAGCACCCAAGAAAGAAACACTGTATTTTCCATTTTTTCCTCCTCCAACCTCTGGCAACCATTCCCTTTTGAGGCTGAGTAATATTCCATTGTGTGGGAATACTTCATATTATTTATCCGTTCATCAATTGGTGGACGTTTCAGTTGTTTCTACCTTTCGGCTATTATGGATAATGTTGCTATGGAAATCTGTGTCCAAGTTTCTGTGTGGACATGTTTTTAATTCTCTTCAGTATGAAGACTTCAGTAGAACTGATGGGTCAAAGAGTAATTCTAGGTCTTACTTTTTGAGGAACTGCCAGACTGTTTTCCAAAGCAGCTGCACCATTTAAATCCCATTGATTTCTTTTCTGATATTTTTATTCCTTCTGTCTGCTTTTATTTTTTTCTTTTTGTGAAATTCTATTTTAAACTCTGAAGATGAATCAGGAAAATCAATGCAGCTTCTTCAATAAATACATTACAAGAAAATGATATATAGGAGATATAGGGGAAATGTATAAATTATACAGAGGTAAAAACACATCAGCTAATCACAATGTATGAATTTTATTTGGGAATATAGATGGAACAGCATTGGCCATGTGTTTCTGGTTATTCTGAAGGGTTATAGACAATAGGGGTTTGTTATATTCATTATTTATTTACATATATGTTTAAAATGCTCCATATAATGGTTTTAAAAATTCCATTGGGCCCAGCGCAGTGGCTCATGCCTGTAATCTCACCACTTTGGGAGGCCGAGGCGGGTGGATCACGAGGTCAGGAGATCGAGACCATCCTGGCTAACACGGTAAACCCCGTCTCTACTAAAGAATATAAAAAATTAGCCGGGCGACCTGGCGGGCGCCTGTAGTCCCAGCTACTCGGGAGGCTAAGGCAGGAGAATGGCGGGAACCCGGGAGGCGGAGCTTGCAGTGAGCTGAGATCCGGCCACTGCACTCCAGCCCGGGCGACAGAGTGAGACTCCGTCTCAAAAAAAAAAAAAAAAAAATTTCATTGGAAGCCTTATGTTTTAAAATGTACTCAGATTTTTTTTTTTTTTTTTTTTTTTTGAGACAGAGTCTCCCTCTGTCGCCCAGGCTGGAGTGAGTGGCGCGATCTCCGCTCACTGCAAGCTCCACCTCCTGGGTTCACACCAGCCTCAGCCTCCCGAGTAGCTGGGACTACAGGCGCCGCCACCACACCCGGCTAACTTTGTATTTTTTAGTAGAGACGGGGTTTCACCGTTTTAGCCAGGATGGTCTCGATCTCCTGACCTCGTGATACGCCCACCTCGGCCTCCCAAAGTGCTGGGATTACAGGCGTGAGCCACCGTGCCTGACCCAGAATTGGTTTTAATCAGGGATGTTAAGACTTGCAGACATGGAAATGACTGTCCCGGGAAAATATGTTCACACTCACAGATCCCTAGAAATAGGAGGTACAGGGAAGCCCCAGGCAGAGGCAGAAGGAGAGAGAGGAAGGCATGGGCAGGAGCCTCTGCTGTGGTCTCTGTGGGACAGCAAGGCCAGGCAGGGCAGGCAGGCTTAGGCTGGCCAGCGTGAATAACTTCAGCAGGCTCTGGGTCATAGGGGCCATCTCTAGTTGCCTAGTACCTGGCCCTGGGGTGATTACGGAAGGACGGTATTTTTTCCTACAGCATCAGAGCCAGATAAAGTAGGTGGTTAGGAGTATGGGCTCTGGATTGGTAGTTTAATTGGCTGGACCTGGAAAAGGCAATCTTTTCCCAGTAAACCCGAGATTCTAGAGAATCAAGAAAATACAAGAAAGTATAATTAATACATTCTGTGTGCACAGATGGAGTCTTCTTTTGCTTCCCCAAAGGAAGAGTCCACAGGAGCCTGGCACTCCTGGACCTGAGGAAACCCTGAAACTGTTGGTATCTGCAGATCCTCTCCAAAAAGAGTTTGCCAATCTCCTCAGACTGCAAGCCTGACCCCAGCATTCCGGGAGCCAAGAGGGAGAAAGAGTCTGCGGATCTCCCTGCTCAGTAAATTGGCTTTCACTAAATACTCTCTTTGCATAAGCAGCATTATCCAGTGTCCTGGAGCTTAGAAAAGTTGTTTCAATGTCTGAAGAAAATAAACTGTTTCTTTTTCTGATGTCAGGGGAGGAGCATTTGACTGCCAGTGTGGAATGAGGGGTCTTGGGATCACACTCTTCCCAATGTGCTTTGAACCAACACTTCTGTGTCTGCCTCACCATCTCCTCTCCTTACCTAGACACTTGGGAACCCTAACCCAAGCCCTTCTAGGAGTCTGTGGTGTGGCTCAGCTGCCTCTGTAGGCATCTCTCTTCCCAATGTGCTTTGAACTGACCCTCTGTGTCTGCCTCGCCATCTCCTCTGCCTACCTAGACACTTGGGAACTCTAACCCAAGCCCTTCTAGGAATCTGTGGTGTGGCTCAGCTGTCTCTGTAGGCATCTCTTGGGGTTAAACATTTTCCACTCTAAGGCAGTGCCATCTATTATTCTGCTTCATCTTCAGAAGACACTGAGCCCCTCCCCACCCTCCCTTCTCCACCATCCACACCAACTGCGTGGCACCCTTGAGGCCACAGGGTTGCTGCCATAGGATTTTTGTACTGAGTGCTCTTTACAAGCAACTGTGAGAGATTTATATGGGCAAGGCCTCTGGGTTCCTGTCAAATCAAATTGTAGTTGAGTGTTGGGTGCTATTCAAGAAGCATCCCCCTTTCTCCTTCCTAATAGAGCCCTGAATTATTCAGTCACATGGTTTGAAACATGGGGTGGGTGCTGGTTGACTTAACCTAAACAGCACTGTCTCACCCTATGTCACTGTTACTGGTTCCAAGGTAGGTACATAACTGAGGCTCATGCCAGGTGCCACACAGCATTCCCATGGCCCCCTAATGGACTTGGGGATGGGTAAGGGTCTGAGTTGTTCCAACTAGAGTCAAATACAAGTTGTGCTGGGTTTTTAGGAACAAGAGTGTGCTTGTTCATGTTCCCTTTTTGATGAAGAATTTAGCCTCAGAAATTGTTCCTGGAGATTTTGCCACACTCAGAATGATTCTGACTTCACTGAAGGCAGAGCAGAAAATTGGGAAGAGACTGAGTCCTGGTAGCACCCATGAGCTTCTCTGCTCAGATTCACCCTGAAGCCTGGCCTGCTTCTGAACTACCCACCTGAATCAATAAAGTGCCTTCTTATTAAAGTCGAACTGAGCTGGAGTTTTAGTTACTTGCATCTACAGGTATTCTGTGAAGCTGATACTGTGAGTTTGTATCTGAGAATATTTACGGTGTTTCTCTCATGGTTGTCACTCATTTCAAGGATGCTCTGAGGGTAAAAAGAATGATCAATTGTGAAGCAGTGAATTGTGCTGTCAGGCACAATTCATTGGTCAATAGAAAGCTTCATTTACTGGGCAGTAGAAAGTTTCATTTTAATGGGGCATCATAAAAGACAGAATTAATGGGGATGGTGACCTATGACAGCAGAGGAAGTCTCCTTCATTCTTCTTGCTGCAGAACCAGAAACTTGTGTGGGAGGCAGCACACAAGAGGGAAGGGGTGCAAGAACAGAGGGCCGGAAAGGAAGGTGAAAGGAAGAGAATGAAGCATGAGGACCGGGAAAAGATACCCCATGGCTTGGTGTGGAACTCTCCTAAAGACACAGTGAGTAGGGGATGCCCCAATTGACTGAAGCAAGAGGAATTAAAGGACAACTGGAACCATGAGACATTTTGTTGTTCACTGCAAATGCTCTTGGTGAAGTGCTCATGGCTCTAGAAAACTGTTTGCAGGTAAGTCTCAGGGGTGTTGGGGGAGGAAAGAGGTTTCCTCTACCCTCTTAGATTCTGTGGCTGGACCCTAGTCCAGCCCCACAGGGTCAGTGGGTTTTTCTCCCCATGTGTGGAGACGAGCGACTGTAGAAACAGACACAAGACAAAGAGATAGAAGAAAAGGCAGCTGGGCCCGGGGGACCACTACCACCAAGACATGGAGACCAGTAGTGGCCCTGAATGCCAGGCTGTGCTGATATTTATTGGATACAAGACAAAGGGGCAGGATAAGGAATGTGAGCCATCTCCAGTGATATTCACGTGGGTCACATGTCCATTGGACAGGGGGCCCTTCCCTGCCTGGCAGCCGAGGCAGAGGGAGAGAGAGAGAGAGAGAGGACCCAGCTTACGCCATTATTTCTGCATATCAGAGACTTTTAGTACTTTCACTAATTTTGCTACTGTTATCTAAAAGGCAGAGCCTGGTGTACAGATTGGAACATGAAGGCGGACTAGGAGCGTGACCACTGAAGCACAGCATCACAGGGAGACAGTTAGGCCTCCGGATAACTGCGGGCTGATGTCAGGCCCTCCACAAAAGGTGGAGGAGTCATCTTCTCTAAACTGCCCTGGGGAAAGTGACTCTTTCCCGGTCTGCTAAGTAGCAGGTGTTTTTCCTTGACACTGACGCTACCGCTAGACCACGGTCCGCTTGGTAATGGGCGTCTTCCCAGGCACTGGTGTTACTGCTAGACCAAGGAGCCCTCTGGTGGCCCTGCCCGGGCATAACAGAAGGCTCTCACTCCTGTCTTCTGGTCACTTCTATGTCCCCTCAGACCCTATCACTATATGGCCTGCTTTTTCCTAGGTTATGATTGTAGAGCGAGGATTATTATATTGGAATAAACAGTAATTGCTACAAACTAATGATTAATGACATTCATATATAATCATATCTATGATCTATATCTAGTAGAACTATTCTTATTTTATATATTTTATTACACTGGAACAGCTCGTGCCCTCCGTCTCTTGCCTCGGCACCTGGGTGGCTTGCCGCCCACAGGACCTGAGGATTAAACTGACATAAAGAAGATTAACAGAAGAAAAGCATGCACATTGTGTTTGATGTTAATATTTTTGTATATACACAGAGGTATTCTTAAGGAAGAAATGAAGACCTAAAGAAGTGGATAGGGCGGAGAGCTTATATGCCATTTTAACAAAGAATGATGAATTGCAAACATGTCACAAGACAAAAGGAAAAAGGGGCTGGGGTAAATTGTGGTAAAGTGATCAGAAAACTCATGAGGAAACTAGTGGAAGAAGTGGGTCATTTTAGGAGGGCCGTCTGTACGGACACATCTCAGCACGGTCTCCCCATCTCTGGTGATGAGAATGGTTTCCTCTTTCTGGTAAAAAGGGGGGCACCTTTCTCAAAGGATTCTATGCCCTAATTTTAGGTATACAGAGGGAAGCCAGAGAGGCCTTCTGGCATCTGCTGTTTCTCAAATGCCTTCCGCTCAAAATCATCAATACATCAAAGCAGCATATTTTGGGTGGCATGTTCTGATGGCCCTCACTGTGAGGAGAAGGAAGCTGCAGCACTGACCACTCCCAGTGGGTGAATGGAATGCTGTGGTGAAGGCGGGTTACAAAGCTGGGAGAGCCAGTGTTGGTTGCTGTCCTTTCTTTCTCTCTCTCTCTCTGTCTGATATTCTGCAAGAGTGCACAGGCAAGAATGTGTCTCCTATGAAGTAACGCAAAGTAATAGTCTGGATGAGCAGATACAAATTAAATCTATGACAAACGAAAGCAGAGTGAAAAGGATAGAAAGACGGAGTTGGGGGAGGGAGACGTGAGAAAAACAAGGTGACTGCAGGCACGAAAGAGATAGGAAGAGTTCTGTGGCCAGGACCCAAGAATCCCTGACAAGGTGGTAGATCAGTTGCCTCGAGAATAGCTTTTAACCCAAGGCCAGATCAGTTGCCTTAAGAATAGCTTTTAACCCAAGGCTATGCAAGGTGGCTTATGGCCCAGGATGCATAATGTCCTTTTTCCTTCAGGAGTGTGTGGGGAGGTGTTCAAAGAATGCCAGTTCTGCCTGGACTGGGGACTGAGTTAGGAGGAAACATTACGGGGACCTATGAGTTAGGATAAGAGGAGGGCTTTGCCAGCCAGAAGCGTCTGAAGCTGACTCTTTTATGCTAAGGTGAGGGCACTCCCAGTGTAATGGCACGGGCCCTGTCCCTTGAGTTTACAGCACTTGCATGTGGTTATAAACATAATTTCCTCCCAAAGCAGCCAGATTCCCTGTGCCTCAAACCACACAGGGAGCCTGTGGTGGTGATGCTGGTCGGGAGGACCCTACAAAGGAGGATTTGGGAATTGGTGTGACCCCTGAGCTATGCTTTTGGAAGGAGAAATCTGACCCTGCCTCACCTTGAGGACATCTGATGGGGAAAGTTCACAATTCTTTTATGTCAGTGTGTCATGGCTGGGCTGAATTAGGTGATCTCCAAGGTCATCTTCAATCTTCTCCCTGCGTGCTCGGGGACCGCACTCTTCAGTCAGCCAGGACGGGTGACTGGGACATGGGGAAGGAGGGCCTCCTGTTGTCATGTTTCACCATAGACAAGAAAGGATCTCCTTTGAAACTTACCTGTGCACTTCACACAGGATCACATGGAGGGTTCAGGGGGTCCCCTCCCCCAACCACTGTCTCCATGAGCACAGTGCTTTTTCATTTTTATTTATTTTTGAGACGGCGTCTTGCTCTGTCACCCAGGCTGGAGTGCAGTGGAGTGATCTTGGCTCACTGCAAGCTCCACCTCCCAGGTTCGTGCCATTCTCCTGCCTCAGCATCCTGAGTAGCTGGGACTACAGGCGCCCGCCACCTCGCCTGGCTAGTTTCTTTGTATTTTTTTAGTAGAGACGGGGTTTCACCATGTTAGCCAGGATGGTCTCGATCTCCTGACCTCGTGATCCGCCCGTCTCGGCCTCCCAAAGTGCTGGGATTACAGGCTTGAGCCACCGCGCCCAGCCTACCCGTCTCTATTTAAAAAAATACAAAAATATTAGCTGGGTGTGGTGGCGGGCACCTGCAGTCCCGGCTGCTCGGGAGCTGAGGCAGGAGAAAGGCGTGAACCTGGGAGGCGGAGCTTGCAGTGAGCTGAGACTGCACCACTGCATTCCAGATTCCAGCCTGGGCGACAGAGCTAGACTCCATCTCGGGGAAAAAAAAAAAAAAAAGACAGCTGTAGGGATCAAAGGTTGGCACCTGCAAACACAGTGATGTTGGGGGCACCCTGTGCTCTAAGAATGGCTGTGTTCTGGGTGACCAGTCATCCCAAGCTGCTGGGACAGTCATGGGCAAACCAGAGCAGGTAGTTGCTGTTATTCACAGCCATCTACCAACAGAAATTTAACCAAATCAGAATGCCCATCGGGTCCACTGTACCCAGTAGTATACTTGTATTTGTGAATATCAGAGTGCCTCATCCCCACGCAAGTCAAACGGAGACCTTATTGCCTGTATCCAACTCAGTAAAGTAACAAATATAAAAGTGCTGAGAGTCCTTGAAATCCCACCCCCACACAGCTTGTCTTTATACAGTCGGCTATCTCCATGGAAGTGAGAGGCACTAACCCCAGTCTTGGCTGGAGAACAGATTAACGAATAATGAATAATGGGGTCACTTGAACTCCTTGATGTCTTGGGGTCGTTTATTACCTGGTTTCTTCACACGTCCTCCTCAGGGAAGTCACAGTCCTCTGGATGACCACTGCCAATTGTGTTTCTTGCTTAATTATTTTACCTGCATTTATTTATTTATTTAGACAGAGTCTTGCTCTGTCACCCAGGCTGGAATGCAGTGGCACGATCTCGGCTCACTGCAACCTCCACCTCCGGGTTCAAGCGAGTCTCCTGTCTCAGCCTCCCGAGTAGCTGGGACTACAGGTGCGCACCACCACACCCAGCTAGTTTTTGTATTTTCAGTAGAGACGGGGTTTCGCCATATTGGCCAAGCTGGTCTTGAACTCCAGACCTCGTGATCTACCCGCCTCAGCCTCCCAGAGTGCTGGGATCACAGGCTTGAGCCACTGCGCCCAACCCTGCCTCTTATTATTTATATCTAGTCTAGGCTTGTTACAGGCCTGTTCAAAGTGGGTGATTTGCAACAGCCTGACCGTAGCTTTCCTGATTAAAGAAATAATTTTCTAATGCTAATAGAGCATGCAAACAGCTGGAGTTACAGAAAACCCTTGGCACTAGGACCAGGAGTGCTAAGAGCATGGGAAGAGAACTTTGGGTGGAGAGATAGAGCTTATTTTCACTAATCCGGTAATTTCACCTAGGGGTGTGGTAGCTTTTAGGGCCTTTCACGGAGTGTAATGAAGAGCTATCTCATTTCTGGGTGTTTATCCACAGAAAAATGAAATCGGGATCCCAAAGAAATAGCTGCATTCCCATGTTCATTGCAGCATTACTCACAATAACCAAAACATGGAATCTACCCGTGTCCATCAATGAATGAACTGATAAAGAAAATGTAGTGTGTGTGTATAAAGATAATACATAGACAGATACAGTAGGTGGTTATGAGTATGGGTGCTGGATTGGTAGTTTAATTGCCTGGCCCTGGAAAAGGCAATCTTTTCCCAGTAAACCCCAGATGCCAGAGCATCAAGAAAACAGAAAATAAGAAAGTATAATTAATACATTCTGTGTGCACAGATGCAGTCTTCCTTTGCTTCCCCAAAGGAAGAGTCCATAGGAGCCTGCACTCCTGGACCTTAGGAAACCCTAAAACTGTTAGTATCTGCAGATCCTCTCCCAAGAGTTCACCAATTTCCTGTTTAAGACTGCAAGCCTGACCCTAACATTCTCGGAGCCAAGAGAGTCTGCAGATCTCCCTGCTCAGTAAATTGTGTGTATACATATACACACACACACAATGAAATACTATTCAGTCTGAAAAGAAGAAAATCCTGTCACTTATGGCAACATGGATGAATTTGGAGGACATTAAGTAAAATAAACCAGACACAGAAAGACAAATACTGCATAATCTCACTTGTATGTGGAATCTAGAAAAGTCAGACTCATAAAAACAGAGTAGAATGCTGGTTACCATTCTATACCATATCTGTATCTATATATCTCCTATTGGTTCTGACTCTCTGGAGAACCCTAAAACACATGGCAACTTGAAAATATAAACTGGTTCACAAATTATTTAAACAAAGTAGTGAATGGTATATATTGAATTGGAAGGGGACTAACAAGGTTAGAATAGTAATTGCTACCAAGGATAGGGTGCCTCCTTTGTGCTCAGTGCTTTTAAATATGTCTCCATCCTCCAATTTGGGAAGCCAAGGTGGGTGGATCACCTGAGGTCAGGAGTTCGAGACCAGCCTGGCCAACATGGTGAAACCCCGTCTCTACTAAAAATACAAAAATTTAGCTGGGCGTGGTGGCGGGCACCTGTAATCCCAGCTACTTGGGAGGCTGAGGCAGGAGAATCACTTGAACCCGGGAGGCAGTTTGTGGTGAGCTGAGATCACGCCATTGCACTCCAGCCTGGGCAACAAGAGTAAAACTCAGTCTCAAAAAAAAAAAAAAAAAAGAAAAAGAGTGGAAGCCACACTGAGGAAACCAAGAACACAGGGGTTTAGCCAAATACAGCTCAGGCCTTTAAGCCAAAACTACACATGCATCACTACCACTTACCGGGAAGTCAGCCCTTATCCTGTGGCACTATTATAAAAAACCCCACTTCAGATGGCAACTCATGTGACTTAGTTGGTGCCACCTGGAGCAAAGGTCTAGGATGAACTGCCAGGTTTGCACCAGACAGGGTGAAGTCTTAGGAAAGAATCTGTCTAACAGGGTTGGTCTAAGGGTGCAGGAGCCAGGGGAGTTTCTAGGTAATGCAGACCCTTTTTGTCTCTCAAAAACAATTTCAGTCAGTCAGTATGGACAAGACAAGGACAACTAGTATAACAAAGAAATCTAACCTGTCCTACTTGTTGGCATCACTGCCTACAAGGGAACTCATCTGGAAGCTCGTTCTCAAGGTGCCATGTAAATTGATAGCAGCAGCTACTCAGTGCTGTGTTCACCAAAGTCAACAGATTTGAGGCTTCTAAGATCTTACTTGGTATTATCTAAATGTATTAGTCTGTTCTCACACTGCTACAAAGAACTACCTGAGACCGGGTAATTTATAAAGAAAAGAGGTTTAATTAGCTAATGGTTCCACACGCTGCGGAGGAAACATGGTTGCAGCAGGAAGCGGGGAGGCTCAGGAAACTTACAATCACGGCAGAAGGGGAAGCTAGCATATCCAACAGGGCTGGAGCAGGAGGAAGAGAGCGAAGGGGAAGGTGCTAAACACTTTTAAATAACTCACACACTATCACGAGAACACCAAGAGGAAGTCCGTCCCCATGATCCAATCATTTATCACCAGGCTGGCCCCTCCTCCAACACTGGGGATTACAATTCAGCATGAGATTTGGGTGGGGGTCGGGTGTGGTGGCGCACAGCTGTAACCCCAGCACTTTGGGAAGCTGAGGCAGGTGGATCACTTGAGCCCAGGAGCTCGAGACCAGCCTGGCCAACATGGCAAAACCCCATCTCTACTAAACTACAAAAATTAGTCAGACATGGTGGCACGCACCTGTAGTCCCAGCTACTCAGGAGGCTGAGGCACAAGACTCCCTTGAACCTGAAAGGCAGAGGTTGCAGTGAGCTAAGATCACACCACTGCAGGGCAACCTGGGTGACAGAGCAAGGATCGGTCTCTAAAAAAAAATGAGAGATTTGACTCAGAGCCAAACCACATCACTAATTATCGTTAAGATATCCCAACAGGCACATTAATAGGGAAGCCAGCCGGTGGGGAACTAGGATAAAACTGTTCATTGTTAAAAAAATGTCTGGGAGTAGCTAAATTAAACCCAGTACAGCATCTCAATCCTGGCTACACATCAGAATCCTTTGAGATTAAATGCCTCACACTGTTTAGAGGCAGGCAGGATAGGCAACCACTGGAATTAAAAAACCTTTCATATGAAAGGATGAGATTTTTCACATGGAGTCCTCCCTATACAAGCATTCCCCTAATTTACCTGACCACAGAACTTGGGAAAAAACACAGCTAAGAAAATGCTGCTCCAGATAAGAAAACTCCTATGTTGAAAACATGGAAATAATGGATTTGTATATCATACAATGCAAATTACACAAAAGAAAACACACATGAAAATGTTGCTGACACGAAAGCCTTTCCTTTTTAATTTGGTTGATACACATTTGACAAAATACTTTAGAATAAAATAATCCATAAACAGGTACCAGGTATTTACAGTAACAGAACTGAAAAACATAAAATCGATATATTTAACAGAAATGTCTATAAAATTTTCTACTGTGAATCTGGAAGACTTTCAGTTCCTACTTATTAACCTGGTCTTAAGCCCCAACAGGCGACATGTAAGGCCCAGGAGTAGGACATACAAACTCTTAACACATTTGGCAATTAAGAATCATCTATTAGTGTGAGCTGGCGGGTGGGGGCTGGGGATGGGAATGGGGAGGGAAGAACCAGATCTTAGGGTAAGATACAGAATGGAAGACTCCACTGAAAACAACTATGGACAAAAAAGATCTAAAATCACACTTATCGTTCACTTGTCTCCTGTGGGAGAAGGCTGCAAACTATTTTAATTTTTCCCATTAGCAGAAAATCAGCAACCCTGAGACTCCAACATTTCATGACATAAAAGCTAATAAACATCTAGAAGCTGATTAAGATTTATAAACTCATTTTACATCAAATAGAAAATAACTCTGATTTAAAAATACATAAAAGGAAACAAAATTTCTCAATTTATTTTTCATGCCTAATTCTTAAACATTTCAACGAATATTTTCCATTGTCTGAAATTAGTTCCACACACAGATATACTTTAACTGAATGCTTTGAGTACAACTTGCTCTTGATTATTAATTGGAATGCCTACTTCCTTGTTTTATCATTCATACATATTTAAAAGAAATGAGAAGTTTAATCCATCTGGACTATATAGAAATTTATTGACTTACAAGATAGCCACATAGACAGAGACCAGAAAAAAAAATTCAAATGCTCATTCTTAGTAACACAACTGAGACAGTGAAACACGGTACACCACACATCATCTACTGATCCAACCAGGCTATTTGATAAGCTATACTTACAAAGAATGGTTTCAACGAACACCTTTGTAGAACAAATATTCATACTGAGCTATCAAATTTGCTGCTCCTCCAGTGGCGGTTCAAGAGCTTCCATTAGCTTTTTATTTGCCTCTTCATTATGCCTGCTTTGACAATGAGTTAAATGTTTCTTAAAACCTCGTGGGAAATTTGATTCAAAATTACAACGTGGACATTTAAGTAAACTTTGCCCGTGGGCTGCTACATGATTTTTCAGGAGAGATTCCAAAAGAAAAGCCTTTCCACAAATTGTGCATTTGTAAGGGCTATGAACATTATGCTTATTAACCAAATGATGCAAAACAGCACCTTTTTTCATAGCACGACAGCAACAAATTTTGCAATAATACTTTCCTTTTCCACGCTTCATATATTTTGCAATCTCCTCTTCAGAGATAAAAGCTTCTTTTTCTTCAGTAAACTGTAGCACATTTCTAGACTGCTCTGGACTAGTCATGTCCATTTTGTTCTCTTTGCTAAAATCAATGGATTCCACATCAACCTGCTCTTGATCACTGCTTGATTCCTGGCCCTTAACATCCACCGCATCCAAATCTGTTTTTATGTACTCACTACTACTAAGCTCAGCATCTGAGCTCTCTTGGTTGTCTTTCTTGAGCTTCTTTGAGGAAGGAAATAAAGTATCTTCCAAAAGTTTCTTAGGTGAAGCTAGAAGTTCTTCCTGAACCAAAATATCACATTTTTGATCGTCTATGGCATCTATTTGTAGTTCATCACCAAGCTCAACAGCCTTCTGTGATTCTGAGAATAGAGCAGATTTGGGGAGTTCAGGGAAAAGGGCATGCTTCCGGGGCTCTGGAAAAAGGGCACGTTTGCGTGGTTCTGGAGAAGAAGGAGGGGCTGTTTTGGCAGGCTCGGGAAACAGGGCAGGTTTTCTAGGCTCCGTATCAATAGAGAGAACAGGCTTCCAGATATCTGAGGCTGCTTTGGGGGACTCAGATGGCCCAGAAGAACCTGGTTTTCGGGTCTCAGGGAAGACAGGTTTCTGAGGCTCAATAAAAAAGGAAGACTTCCAGAGATCAGGAGAACCGCCACGGGAACTTTTCTGGGACTCAGGGAAATCAAGTGAAGCAGGAGAAGTTTTCCGCTGATCAGGAGAAAGCTTCCAAAGGTCTGGTGACCCTGAGGGTTTTCTGAGCTCTGGAGATCCTGCTGGACTACGGATCTCTGGGGATAGTGGTGGGCCGGGTTTGCGAAGCTCTGGAGACACTGGCGGAACTGCCTTCCAATGTTCAGGAGACAACGTGGGAGCTGTCTTTCGGAGTTCTGGTGGGCCAGACTTCCATGACTCAGGAGATGCAGGGGGGGACTTCCAGGAGCTGGGTGAGACTGACGAAGATTTCCAGGATGCAGAAGACACAGATGGAGTTGGTTTCCAAGGTCCAGGAGATATAGAAGGAATTGGTTTCCAAGGTCCAGGAGACACAGATGGAGCAGGTTTAGCTGGCTTCCAAGGTCCTGATGACGCTGAAGGACTGGATTTCCAAGGCCTAGGGGACCCAGGTGGCCCTGGCTTCCAAGAGCCTGGTGACACAGCAGGGGCTGGTCTCCTAGGCTCTGGGGAGACAGCAGGGAATGGCTTCCAAGGTTCAGGAGACCCTGAAGGGGATGGCTTCCTTGGCTCAGGGGAGGTAGTCCGGGCTGATTTCCGAGATTCTGGAGATGCAGCTGGGGATGGTCCCCAAGGTTCTGGGGAAGCAGCTAGAACTGGTGACTCTGGAGATGAGCCTGAAGGTAGGCCCAGTGTTTCTGGGAAATTAGAGTGCTTCTGGGGTTTGGGATTAGGAAGAGTAGCCTTTACGGGCTCAGGAGATACAGGGGCAAGTTTCTGTGGTTCTGGAGAAGGAACAGGGGCAGGTTTCTGAGATTCACAAACAGGGACTGGTTTTGGAGGTTCAGGAGAAGAAACAGAGGCAGGTTTTGAAGGTTCAGGAGAAGGAAGAGGTGTCTGAAGCTCAGGAGAAACAACAAAGCCAGGTTTCTGAGGCTCCAGGGGAGTAAGAGGAGTAGGTTTTGGTGATTCTGGAGACAAAACTGAACCAAGTTTCTGTGTTTCCATTGAAAGAGCAGGTATGGGTTTTGGTTCTGCAGAATTGCAGGGTATTTTCTGGTGTTCAGGAAGAGGAGGGCTTTTCACAGGATCTGTTTCTTTGTTCAACTGAGTTTTTGGTTTATCATTCCATTTGTCTGGGGATGCATGTTTGGATATGATGTGATAGTATACGTTAGAGTACATCTTGCTGGTGAAGAAGCATTTATGGCAGTGAAATAGCTTTGCACTTTTCTGGTAAAATATCATTTTGCCTAGCCCACCAGCATCCATTTCATCACAAAATTCTGGATGGATAGTACCCATATGGATTTGTACATTTTCATAGTCTGTGCCTCTGAAACTGCAATGGTCACACTCCAAACGTGCTGATGGTTTACGAAGTTCCTGGAATACTTCCATTCTTCTTTCTGTTACCAACACACACGGTTATATTCTTTAAAAACTTTCAATACTGCTGCAATAAAGTAGGAATAAATTATTTTCATGAACTGTAATTCTGAATAAAATACTGTCAGTCCATTTTATAACTGCATAATCTTAAGTCTAGAACAGTGCGTGCTTTATTTGGTAATATCTCTAGGGAGAATTTGAAGAAAAGGAGATAGAGAACAGTCCCAGGCACTCTGCTAGGAGTTTCACATACATCATCTCATTTAATCCTAATGATATGACTCAACTATTATTTTCACTTACAGATGAAGAAACAGGTTCACAGAAGGTACGTGACTTTCTCTGGTCCAGGCTATAGGACTATCAGTGATCTGAGCCTGACTCTACAATTAGCTGTTGCATGTGCTTTATACTTTGACTCTCAAACTCCAGTACACAAGTCCTCAGTACACAAAGACGAGTGAATATCAAAATTAAACCCTGGCTATTTAAGGATGAACAAGAGACTAACTCTTTTGCAGAAAGCACTTAATAAATTACATCTAGCTATAAAAAGACGACTTTAAAATATGATGCTGGCTTGATTTCATGTCAGCATATTTTGCAATGTTTAATCTATCCCAATATAGTATTTTATTAATTCATTTAATAAATAAATAACTTTGTGTCCTATAATTTTCTAGGCACCTAGGTTTAAAGCAGAGCTTTGCAATATGGCGTTCATGAGTTGGGAAAATAAGGTGGACAGTGATGTAGAGGGGCTGTTGGAAAAGACCTCTATGCATGGGACATTCCAGCAGAGATCCTGAATGATGTGAAGGTGCATACCAAGCAAAGGGCACATCAGAGGACGTCCCAGCAGCTGGAACACAGTTGCCAGAAAATATGAATTAAAAAAAAAATGGAAACCAGTCTTCTTAAGTAGTAAAAGGAATAGAAGCTCACAGTTAAAAACACATTCACATGGAACAGAACAGAGCCCTCAGAAATAATACCACACATCTACAGCCATCTGATCTCTGATAAACCTGAGAAAAACAAGAAATGGGGAAAGGATTCCCTATTTAATAAACGGTGCTGGGAAAATTAGCTAGCCATAAGTAGGAAGCTGAAACTGGATCCTTTCCTTACTCCTTATACGAAAATTAATTCAAGATGGATTACACACTTAAATGTTAGACCTAAAACCATAAAAACCCTAGAAGAAAACCTAGGTAATACCATTCAGGACATAGGCATGGGCAAGGACTTCATGTCTAAAGCGCCAAAAGCAATGGCAACAAAAGCCAAAATTGACAAATGGGATCTAATTAAGCTAAAGAGCTTCTGCACAGCAAAAGAAACTACCATCAGAGTGAACAGGCAACCTACAGAGTGGGAGAAAATTTTTGCAATCTACTCATCTGACAAAGGGCTAACATCCAGAACCTACAAAGAACTCAAACAACTTTACAAGAAAAAAACAACCCCATCAAAAATTGGGCAAAGGACATGAACAGACATTTCTCAAAAGAAAACATTCATACAGCCAACAGACACATGAAAAAATGCTCATCACTTGCCATCAGAGAAATGCAAATCAAAACCACAATGAGATACCATCTCACACCAGTTAGAATGCCAATCATTAAAAAGTCAGGAAACAACAGGTGCTGGAGAGGATGTGGAGAAATAGGAACACTTTTACACTGTTGGTGGGACTGTAAACTAGTTCAACCATTCTGGAAAACAGTGCGGCGATTCCTCAAGGATCTAGAACTAGAAATACCATTTGACCCAGCCATCCCACTACTGGGTATATACCCAAAGGATTATAAATCACGCTGCTATAAAGACACATGCACATGTATGTTTACTGCGGCATTATTCACAACAGCAAAGACTTGGAATCAACCCAAATGTCCATCAGTGACAGACTGGATTAAGAAAATGTGGCACGCCGGGCGCGGTGGCTCAAGCCTGTAATCCCAGCACTTTGGGAGGCCGAGACGGGCGGATCACAAGGTCAGGAGATCGAGACCATCCTGGCTAACACAGTGAAACCCCGTCTCTATTAAAAAATACAAAAAAACTAGCCGGGCGAGGTGGCGGGCGCCTGTAGTCCCAGCTACTCGGGAGGCTGAGGCAGGAGAATGGCGTGAACCCGGGAGGCGGAGCTTGCAGTGAGCTGAGATCCGGCCACTGCACTCCAGCCTGGGTGACAGAGCAAGACTCCGTCTCAAAAAAAAAAAAAAAAAAAAAGAAGAAGAAAAGAAAATGTGGCACATATACACCATGGAATACTATGCAGCCATAAAAAAGGATGAGTCCATGTCCTTTGTAGGGACATGGATGCAGCTGGAAACCATCATTCTCAGCAAACTATCGCAAGAACAGAAAACCAAACACCACATGTTCTCACTCATAGGTGGGAATTGAACAATGAGATCACTTGGACACAGGAAGGGGAACATCACACACCGAGCCTATTGTGGGGAGGGAGGAGGGGAGAAGGGGGAGGGATAGTATTAGGAGATATACCTAATGTAAATGACGAGTTAATGGGTGCAGCACACCAACATGGCACATGTACATACATGTAACAAACCTGCACGTTGTGCACATGTACCCTAGAACTTATTTAAAAAAAAAAAAAAAAAAACACATTCACACAGTACAAGATACGGAGTGTCAGACCGCAGGGGTAGCCAGTGTAGTCATGTGTCCTGGAAGAAATGTCCTAGGCATATACAACACACATGCTTTACATAAATGGGATATTAAACATATTATCTGGCAACTTACTCTCATTTAGAATTTATCTCTAAGACATTTTTACTTATGGAGTAAGCACTGACTTTCCTTGTACTTATCGTTGCATGTGAGGCTATTTCTGCAGGGAGAATTCCTAGAAATGGATTACTTAGCCATTTGTGTTTACAATTGATACATTTTACCAAACTCTCAAAAACTTATATTACTGCATAACAACAGTGTATATATGACAGACAATTTCCTATAAATTCCTAATCCTTGCTACAACCTAGGTGAAAGCCAGTATTTCACTACTGTGTTAATGTGCTTCTCTTAATGAGAAAGACTGAACACTTTCCCTTATTGATGGTAATATTTACGGCTTCTCAAAGAATGGTACAGATTAGAAACTCAGGCTCTCCCTTTATTAATTACAAAACCATTAATTTAAAAAAATGTATAGGCCAGGGGCAGTGGCTCACACCTGTAATCTCAGCACTTGGGAGGCTGGGTGGGTGGATCACAAGGTCGGGAGATCAAGACCATCGTGGCCAACATGGTGAAACCCTGTCTCTACTAAAAATACAAAAATTAGCTAGGCATGGTGGTGTGTGCCTGTAGTCCCAGCTACTTGGGAGGCTGAGGAAGGAGAATCACTTGAACCAGGGAGTTGGAGGTTGCAGTGAACTGAGATTATGCCACTGCACTCCAGCCTGGTGACAGAGCGAGACTGTGTCTCAAAAAAAAAAAAAGTATAATATTTCTAACTTTGATAACTTGTTTTTAAAGATGTTCTCACTGACAATACTGTTTCCTAACACTTTTATCCATGGTATATCATTTGCCTTCTTTATTTTTTGGTCTAAAGCTAAAAAGGTGACAGGTATTTGAGGAAATAAATACTTTTCTTCGGAAACTATTTACTCTTTCTGCATTGCCCAGCGGCTATTCTGTATTTTAGAATATTGTTTTTAGGACTAGGACTGTAAAAAAAGAAAAATAAATAATTCAGTACTGAAGAAAAATCTCTAAAAATGATCTTTAACTTACAAACGTAATTGAATACATGTAGAAATAATGGGTTTCCATCCGTCTCAGAGCCCATTGTTAAATAAAACTAGAAGACTTTAAGAGAAACTGGAGGATAAGTCTCAATAATCCCATGCAGCTATAACTGGCAATAATGAACAGCCAAGCTAACATTAAAGAGCACTATATTACATATTGTAATTACAACAGAGACTAAGAGCTCAGGTGTGCTGGGTTTGAGTCAGACTCACCTACCATTCCCCATCCCTCCCAGCCAACCCACTTCTTCCCGCTGCCTACCATCAGCTCTTCAGGCCAATCTCATACTTAAATCTAAAAAGAATGCTACCGAATTCACTTCTCATATCCCAAATTATGTATATCTAGTGCACATCACACGTTATATCCATAAGGGCGTGTATACTTTTAAAGATTTTCCTCAAGAACTCCAAGTATTTTTTTTTTATTTTCTCCTCCTAAAATATTCTCCCAAGCACGCTTTCCCTACTAGACTTACCTGCTGTATTACTAGACACCTTAAAATTGGTCTTCAAAAGGCAGGCATTCTACATGGCTTTTTGACTAAACCACAGCAAACAGCCTATAGTAGAAGAAGAAGAACAAGACAAGAAGTTGAACCTGGAAAAAAAAACAAAAAACAAAAGTGATCAAAACTGTATCTGTGATCGTGTGTGTCCCCTGTAATGGAATTCTGTGTATTTCTCTCATCATCCTGCCCTAACAGTGAGAGGAGTCCAATCCACTAAGCCTGAACACTTACTTTTTTTTTTTTGAGACAGAGTCTCGGCCTGTCCAGCCCAGGCTGGAGTAGAGTGGCACGATCTCGGCTCACTGCAAGCTCCGCCTCCCGGGTTCACACCATTCTCCTGCCTCAGCCTCCCGAGCAGATGGGACGACAGGTGCCCACCACCACACCCAGCAAATTTTTTTGAATCTTTATTAGAAACGAGGTTTCACTGTGTTAGCCAAGCCAGGATGGTCTCAATCTCCTGACCTCGTGATCCACCTGCCTCGGCCTCCCCAAGCGCTGGGATTACAGGCGTGAGCCACTGTACAGGCCTGAACACTTACTTTTATAAAATGACACCAAAGACTACAGTAGACACCACTCCTGACACCATCCTTGTCTACTTTCTCTTTAATAATCACTATGGAATTATGCCCATGTGTGTAATCATATCCCTCTCAAACCCACAACCTAACTTCACTTCTCTGATAAGCACTCAGAAGACTGCTGGTGTGACTACTGATGCTAACAATGGCTGACTTTTGTCAGTTGTCGATATTACACAGCAGAGTGAGAAACTGACAGGCAGTGGAGGAAGACACCACAACAAACAGGACCAAGAGGTACAAAAAGAAAGGGCTCTGGGAGGAGGACGGCAGCGTCCTGACACCAAGGAAGAACACATGGACCTGCTTCAGCGATTGCTCTGCCCTCTTCTCTTCCTGCATGCATTTCAAAGATAAAGCATCATGGTGTAGATGAGTCTGCTGACAAGAACAGAATGTGATAAACTGGCTGTGCACAAGCTGCACAACAGCGCACACTGTGCTTCTCATTAGCTCCAGTACATTCATCTACCCCTTCTCTATCCCCCACCCCGTCACTGCTTTAATTCTGACATCTGAACTTCCTGCCACTAGTCTCCCCTTCTTCCAGCTACCAACCCTGTCTTCCAAACAGAAGCCTAATGTGACCTGCCTGTTCACATTTCCTCCAAGTCAACTAAGACACCTACACTACACGATTTGAATACGGTATATAAAGCTCTTCACAGTCTGGCCCATGACCAGACTGTGTTCTCAAAATACTGGCCCACATGTAATTCCCTGACTATTCCAGCATCTGGGCCTTTGTATAAACTATTTCCTCTCCTTTACACTCCCTGTCTTGCCTGGCCATCAGGCAAATTCCTTCATCCTTCAGGCAGGACGGCTTTTTAACTCAGCTGTCTCCCTGTAAACACAGAGGATTGGTTCCAGGACTGCTCCCATATGCCAAAATCCACACATACTCAGGTCCTACAGTCAGCCTTGTGGAATCCCCATATATGAAAAATCTGCCCTCCACATAAATGTCTCACATTCTGTAAATGCTGTCTTTTTTTATTGGCATTTGGTTGAAGTTCAAACCTCTGTTATTCATGTGTCAACTGCACTGGCCAATTTTCCACTCCCTCTCAATCTTCCTAGAAGCCCCAGCTGTATATGTCACCCTCTGGCACTACAGCCTGATACCAACAACAGGTTGCCAGCTCCTGGAGAGGAGGGACTATCCATTTATTCACCTCTGGAACCGCTGCACATCCCTGGCACACAGCATGTGCTCTGTTCAATCCTAACATTCTCTCAATCTTTGACTCACAGGATTTTAAAACTAGAGGAAAATCTAAGCTACCATCTAGTCTCAAAGTCATAGGATTTGGGGACAGGAGAAGACCTCAGGGATCATCTATTTTAAAACTTCAATTAATAGTTAAGGAAACTCAAGCTTGACATTAAACAGCTTGCCCAAGTCAGACAAATGATCAGTATCTGATGAGAGAATCAAGTTCTGTGCAGGTTTTTTCTACATATACACAAACTAATACAGTGGAATTCAGTAGCTCTTTTAAAGCCTGTACAACAGGCCAAAATAAACAAGATGAAACAAACACTTAGAATCCACATATCAGGTGCATAAATACAGGACTATAGAGACTATATCCCATATTCTGCATGGGCAGAATACACCATATCAGTAGATCACTGTCCCCAGCTCTGGGCAGGAAGGACACTTTAAGAGAGTCTCTAAGAAACTAGAGAACATTAAAAAAAAAAAAAAAAAAGCAACCAGGATGGCGGATGGCCCTTTAAAAAAAAAAAAAAGTCATTTATGAATACAGACATTTAACTTCAAAAGGGTAAGAATTATAGATAATATATGAGCTATCCTAGAAGTGATAATCAGAAGCTAGCAGGAAAAGAATTGTGGCTCAACACAGTTTACAAACTACTCTATTATGAACTAGAATGAGTTCCTTTGTTAGGTAGGAGTACTCCATAATTAGAAGCTGACGATCAGGCCGGGTGTGGTGGCTCACACCTGTAATCCCAGCACTCTGGGAGGCTGAGGCAGGTGGATCCCTTGAGCTCAGGGGTTCAAGAACACCCTGGGCAACATGGCGAAACCCCGTCTCTACAAAACGTACAAAAATTAGCTGGGTGCAGCAGAATGCACCTATAGTCCCAGCTACTTGGGAGGCTGAGGCAAGAGAAACCGCTTGAGCCTAAGAGGCAGGGGTTGCAGTGAACCAAGACTGCACCATTACACTCCAGCCTAGATGACACAGCGAGACCCTGTCTCAAAAAAGAAAACCAAAAAACCAACCAAAAAGAAAACACTGATGATCAGCATAAGACTAGAAGGATCTTCAGAGGGCTTGAGTTCGACCTCTTCATTTCATAACTGAAAAGACTGATGCTGAGGGAAAGAAGTGACCTGTCCAAGATCACAACACTGAGGTCAGAGGGAACAGTTGGTTTATTCTGGTTTTCTCAGTTCTGGTCTCTTTCCCACAGTAGCAGAACGACCCACAAAGGTGTTACAGAACTGAGTCCCAGAATTCAGCTTTTAGGCAAAGCCTAGAGAGCTGGGCATCCTTCCAGCTTTAGGTTCTAGCAAAATTTCTTCCTAAATTTAAGAACTCCTAACCCTAACTAAAAATTAACTCAGAATTGTCCAGATTAACAAAAATTTCTTTTTGTCTTTGAGACAGATTACGCCTTGTCTCTAAAAATCCCAAATTCTAATCATTGGTGCTCTGCCAGTCTGTCACCCAGTATTCTCCAATGCAATGTTATGCCATATGGTGTATCATACCTATTTCCCATTTCCCATTCTGTTTCTTCTTTGAAGTCTAACACCACTGATCATCTTTTAAAACACATCTGATGCATAGCTTTTTTTTTTTTTTTTTTTTGAGACGGAGTCTCGCTCTGTCGCCCAGGCTGAAGTGCAGTGGCTGGATCTCAGCTCACTGCAAGCTCCGCCTCCCAGGTTCACGCCATTCTCCTGTCTCAGCCTCCCGAGAAGCTGGGACTACAGGCGCCCGCCACCTCGCCCGGGTAGTTTTTTGTATTTTTTAGTAGAGACGGGGTTTCACCGTGTTAGCCAGGATGGTCTCGATCTCCTGACCTCGTGATCTGCCCATTTCGGCCTCCCAAAGTGTTGGGATTACAGGCGTGAGCCACAGCGCCCCACCAAGGAATCACTTTTCATGATGTGCAGTTCTACGGGTTCAACAAATGCATAGCATCATGTATCCACTACTAGTAATTTCACTGCTTAACATCTCCCTGTGCTCCCGACAACCACTCATCTTTTTACTGTCTCCGTCATTTTGCTTTTTCATGTGTATTTTTTCAAGAGTGGTAAAATAGAACAAAAAACTTGCCATTTAGGCCAGGCGTGGTGGTTCATGCATGTAATTTCAGCACTTTGGGAGGCCGAGGCGGGTGGATCACCTGAGGCTGGGAGTTCGAGACCAGACTGACCAACACAGAGAAAACCCCATCTCTACTAAAAACACAGAATGAGCCAGGCATGGTGGCGGGTGCCTGTAATTTCAGCACTTTGGGAGGCTGAGGCAGAAGAATCCCTTGAACCCAGGAGGCGGAGGTTGCAGTGAGCCAAGGTCAGGCCATTGCACTCCAGCCTGGGCAACAAAACCGAAACTCCGTCTCAAAAAATCAAAAACGAAAATAACTTGCCATTTAATCATTTTTAAAAGCACAATTTGGTTAGTTTAGTACTAAAACGTTGTGCAAACATCACCACCATCCACTTCCAGAACTTCTTCACCACAAACAGAAACTCTGTACCCATGAAACAGTAACTCTCTCTCCACTTTCAGTGCTGGTAATCTCAATTATGCCTGAGGGGGAATCACACAGTATGTCTTTTTTGTGTCCTATTTCACTCAACATAATGTGTTCAATGCGCTCGTTTATATTGTAGCGTGTATCATAATTTCATTCCTTTCCAAAGATGAACTAAAGATGTCCATTATATGCACATACCACAGCTTGTCTTTCATTCACGTTGATAGACATCTGGATTTTGAATAATGCTGCAGTGAACAATTGTGAACAAATATCTGAGTCCCTACTGTCATTTTTGGGGGGTATAAACCTAGAACTGAGAAACGACTATCAATTTCCATAGCTGCTGCACCACCCTACATTCCCACCAGCAATGCACCCGAGCTTCAATTTCTCCACATCCCCAACACTCATAATTTCCCATTTTTTGTTAATAGCCATCCCAACTGGTGTGAAGTGGTATCTCATTGTGGTTTTCATTTGCATTTTCGTAATGGCTAGTGATGCTGAGCATCACTGCACGTGCTTATTAGTCATTTGTCTATCTTCTCTGGAGAAATACGCTATTCAAATTCCTTGCCCGTTCTTGAACTGGTTGCTTTTTGTTGGTCAGCTGCATCTTTCCTTGTATTGTAGACATTAACCCGTTATCAGGTTTATGATTTACAAAGGTCCTCTCCCATTTTGGAGGCTGTATAGCGGATTTTAAAACAGTAATAATGACAGAAAAGGAGACAGTCTAGAGCTAAAACGGAAAGAATGGCTTTCGTGTGGTGCTGCCCCCAACTTCCCAACGGTTTCAAACGCAACGTTTCCAGCCTTGGCCGCGACTGACACCGGGCCTCCCCGCTCCCTGCACAAAGACGCACTCCCGCCCCGGCCTCTGGGGGCGGGCCCTTCCCGCGGGCCGTGTGGGAGGCGAGGCAGCGCAGGCCCCCTTCACTCGGACCCGCGGCTTCCCGGGACCGGCCCCGCCAGGTCGGCGGCAGACACGGGGCTCAGAGATGCAGGCCCCAACCACGCCCCTCCCCCGCTCGCTCTCGCTCCTCACCGGTCCGGCCGCGGGCGGCGTCCAGTGGGCGAAGAACCGCGCGGAGGGCCCGGCTCGCGGTAGCTGGCGGCTCCGCCAGGCCCTGCAGCGCAGCGGCCTCCCGAATGGCGACTGGACGCAAGAGCCGGGATCCGGGTGCGCGAGCGTGCGCGCTCCCGCGGGACGGGCGGGGGCTGACGGGAAGCAAGTTTGGCGCCGCGCGCCCTCCCGCGCGGGCCAATCAGATCGCGGATCGCGTGGCGCGGCTGTGCCAAAAGCGCGTGGGCAAAACTAGCGGCTCGCGCGGGCCTTCGGAAGGGCTGCGCGCCAGCCCCGCCCCGGAAGTGCCGCACGTGCCCACTCCGCCGGCGCTTCCCGCGCGCGCCCGGGCGCTGGCCCCGGGAGGGTTCGGCCGCGTCTGGCTTGTGGCCTCCCGCCAGGCCCTTGGAACGGCCCCGGCCTGCCGCCGCCGTGCGGCTGTCTCTTCCTTTTCTTGCTTTTTTGATTGTTGTGTGAATGAATTTATTAGGAAAAGAAGAGCTGGACCTGCCCAATACATTCTCAGGGATATTACTGGCGTGATACCTGTGACAAAAATACAAGACAAAGTTGTTGGATGACAGTAAATATTCCTTTTCTCATCACCCCGCCTCCACTGAAAGTCCCCATTCCCGGAAGTTATCTTCTTCGTGTTTTGTTTTCAGTTTTATGAATGTTACTACCACAATTCTAATTAAAATGCACGCACCTCCAATGCTGATGCTATCAGTCTGCATGCTTTGAAAGACTGAAATTAGCTCACACTGCTCTCTACCTTTGTACCCTTAAGTTTTGCTTGTTGCGAATTTCTTTTGTGTGTGTGTGGTAAAAATAAACTATAGAATGGCCGGGCACGGTGGCTCACACTTGTAATCCCATCACTTTGAGAGGCCGAGGCAGGTGAATCATCTGCGGTCAGGAGTTCCAGACCAGCCTGTCCAACCTGGTGAAACCTCATCTCTACTAAAAGTACAGGATTAGCCAGGCGTGGTGGCGGGCGCCTGTAACCCCAGCTACTCGGGAGGCTGAGGCAGGAGAATCCCATAGAACCTGGGAGACGGAGGTTACAGCGAGATCGCGCCACTGCACTCCAGCCTGGGCGACAGAGTGAGACTCTGTCTCAAAAAAATAATTAAATAAAAATAAAATCCGTAGAATTTACCGTCTTAACTATCTTTATGTGTACATTCGTGGTAGTAAGTATATTCATAACACCACCATCCATGTCTATAACTCTTTCATCTTGAAACACAAACTGTATGCAGTACATGTTAACTCCCGGTTCCCCTCCACCTTCTACTTCCTGGCAGTCACCATCCTACTTCCTGTGTCTCTGAGTTTGACCACTCATGAAAGTGGAATCATACAGTATTTGTCTTGCGACTGACTTATTTTACTTAGCAGAACATTCTCAAGGTTCATCCATGTTGTAGCACATTGTGGAATTTCCTTCCTTTTTAACACTGAATACTATCCCATTGTATGGATATGCCACATTTTGCTTATCCACTCACCTGTTGATGGACACTTGGCCTGCTTACCTATTCAAGATATTGTGAATAATGCTTTGACATTTTCAAAGAACCAATTTTTGGTTTCATTGATACTCTCTATCGTTTTCTATTTTCTATTTCATTTATCTTGGCTTTAATCTTTATTATTTCCTTCCTTTTGCCAGCTTTGGATTTGGTCTTTCTTTTTATAGTTCATTAAGTTGTAAAGTTAGGTTGTTAATTTGTGATTTTCTTAGTTTTTGATGTATTTGTAGCTATAAACTCCCCCTTTAGCATTGCTTTTGCTGCATCACAAAAGTTGCTATACTGTGTTTACATTTTCAATCATCTCTTGGTATTTTCTAATTTTCCTTGTGATTTCTTTTTTTGATCTATTGTTCTTTTTTCTGAGTGTCTTGTTTATATTTTCAAAAATTTTTGATTTTTCCCATCATACTTTTTTTTTTTTTTTGAGATGGAATCTCACTCTGTCACCCAGGCTGGAGTGCAGTGGTATGATCTTGGCTCACTGCAACGTCCACTTCCCAGGTTCAAGCGACTCTCCCACCTCAGCCTCCCAAGTAGCTGAGACTACAGGCATGCACCACCACACCCAGCTAATTTTTGCATTTTTAGTAGACACGGGGTTTCACCATGTTGGCCAGGCTGGTCTCAAACTCCTGACCTCAAGTTATCTGCCCATCTCAGCCTCCAAAGTGCTGGGATTACAAGCGTGAGCCACCATATCCAGCCCCATCATACTTTTGTTAAGCATTTCTAACTTCCTCCATTGTGGTCTGAGATGACACATTGCATGATATTTATCTTTTTAAATCTACCAAGACTTAATTTGTGGTCTAACATATGATGTATTCTGGAAAATGTTCCATGTGCTCTTAAAAATGTGTATGCTGCTATTGTTGGATAAGTGTTCTACGTCTTTCAGATCTAGTTGGTTTATTGTGTTAAGTTCTCACCTCTAATTTCTTACTTCTCTCTCTCTACTTGTTCTGATAACTGAGAGGGTGATACTGACATTTATTATTGTAAAACTGTCTTTCACCTTTCAGTTCTATCATTTTATGCTTCATATAGTTTTATGGTCTGCCATTAGGTACGTAAATGTTTATAATCATACGTTCTTCCTACATTGAAACTGTTATTGATATATAACTTTGTTGTTTTTTTTTTTTTTTGGAGACAGAGTCTCGCTCTGTCACCCAGGCTGGAGTGCAGTGGCGTGATCTTGGCTCACTGCAAGCTCTGCCTCCCAGTTCAAGTGATTCTCCTGCCTCAGCCTCCTGAGTAGCTGGGACTACAGGCACGTGCCACCATGCCTGGCTAATTTTTGTATTTTTAGTAGAAATGGGGTTTCACCATGTTGGCCAGGCTGGTCTCGAACTCCTGACCTCGTGATCTGCCCACCTCTGCCTCCCAAAGTGCTGGGATTACAGGTGTGAGCCACCGCGCCCACGCCCTGTTGTCTCTTATAACCTTTTTTAAAATCTATTTTGTCTGATATTTGTATAGCCACCCCTGCTCTCTTCTGGTTACTATTTGCGTGAAATATCTTTTCCCATCCTTTCACTTTCAATCTATTTGTCTTTGGATCTAAAGTGAATCTTCTGAAGACAGCATATAGTTAAATCATTTTTTACCCATTCTGCCAATCTCTATATTTTAGTTAGAATATTTAACCTGCTTACATTTAATTACTTTAAGGAGGGACTTCTGTCATTTTGCTATTTGTTTTCTATATGCCTGCCTGACAACTCCTATGTCCCTTATTTCTTGCAAAAAAAAAAAAAAAAAAAAAGTTGATTTTTTGTTGTGAAATGTTTAAATTTCTTTATGGTGTCCTTTTAAAATATATTCTATAGCTATTTTCTTTGTGGGTACCATGGAGATTACATTTAATATCCTAAAGTTATAACACTATAACTTGGGTTTATGCAAGCTTAACTTCAATAACATACAAAAACTGTGCTCATTTAATAGCTCGTCTCCTACCCCTTTCAGTTGTTGATTTCAAAAAATTACATCTTTATACACTGTGTGCCCTAAAACAAACTAATAATTCTTTTAAATGCATTAGCCTCTTAAATTATGTAGAAAACAAAATGTGGAGTTATAAACCAAGGTTACAATAATACTAGCTTTCATAATTGCCCATGTATTTACCTTTATTGAGATCTTTATTCATTTGGCTTCAAGCTACTGTCTAGTATTCATTTTACCCTGAAGGACTCCCCTGAACATTTCTTGCAGGAGAGGTCTAGTGGTAATGAACTCCCTCAACTTTTGTTTATCTGGAAAAGTCTTAATTTCTTCCCCCCCCCCTTTTTTTTTTTTTTTGTATTTTTTTTGTAGAGATGGGGTTTCACCATGTTAGCCAGGATGGTCTCGATCTCCTGACCTTGTGATTCACCCACCTCGGCCTCCCAAAGTGCTGGGATTACAGGCGTGAGCCACCACACCTAGCCATCTTCCCCATTTTTGAATGAAAGTTTTGCTGGATATAGGATTCTTGGTTGACTTTTTTTTTTTTCTTTTAGCACTTTGACTATATTGGCCCAATGCCTTTTGGCGTGTATAGTTGCTAATGAGAACTCCAAAGATAAGCTTATTGAGGATTGCTTGTATGTCAATCACTTCTCTTTTGCTGCTTTCAAGATTCTATCTCTGGCTTTTGAGAGTCTGAGTACGATGTCTTGGTGTGGATCTCCAGAACTTCATCTTATTTGAAGTTCTTGGAGCTTCTTGGATGCTCACATTCATGTCTTCATCAAATTAGAGAACTTTTCAACTAGTATTTTTTCAGATATTCTCTCTACCCCTTTTTCTCTCTGTTCTCCTCTGGCACTCCCACAATGCCTATGTTGGTCCACCTGATGATGTTCCGCAGGTCCTTTAAGCTCTTAGGACTAAACTCTGATCTTTTTCTTCTCTTGCCCTCTCTTCCTATCTAAGGGGCAAGGGGAGTCACGCCCCACAAGCCATAAAATTTCCTCAGAGGGGTTTTATTTAATTCTATATAAACTGGTTTACTTTTCTTTTCTTTTTTTTTTTTTTTTTTTTTTTTTTTGAGATGGAGTCTCACACTGTCACCTGGGCTGGAGTGCAATGGTGCGTCTATACAGGTTTACTTTCCAACCTGACTCTGGTACAACATTACATTACAGATAAAGAAGGAAATAAAAATATTTTACCCAAAAATATAGGGTTTTTTTTTTTTTTTGGTCATATTTTGAAAAGGCTTGCAAAGTCATTTTTGTGCGGTAACAACTGCATCTGTGCAGACTCTCTATTAACACGACTAGATCTTTTCCCCTCCCAGGACCTCTCAATCATGAAGAGATTAACTGAGAGATTAGCACCTTTTAAGGAATAGAAAACATTTGCCATCTATTGTCTCTAAGGGTGGCCAACCATGAGGCTTCATCTACATAATAAGAACCCTAATATCCACAACCCCTTATCCTGACCCAGACACTCCTTTCTATTGATTCCAGGTCTTTAGGCAATAACTTAACTTTTTCAACCAATTGCCAATCAGAAAACCTTTGAATTCATCCATGACTTGTAAGCCCCTGTCCTGCCTTTCTTGACCAGTGTATATCCCACATACCAATGTATACCCCACAGGTATTGATTGATGTATGTCTCCCTGAAACATATAAAAACCAAGCTGTAACCCAACGACATTGGGAACATATTCTCAGTACCTCTTGAGACTGTGCCTCCAGGTCTTGGTCACTCATATTTGGTTTGGAATAAACCTCTTTAAATATTTCACGGAGCCTGACTCTTCATTGACAACTCTGTCACCTTAATCTTTTTGTGTTCCTCAGAGACAATAATTTCAATTATCCTATCTTCAAGTTCACTGATTCTTTCTTCTACCTGTTCACATTTGCCTTTGAATATCCCTCTAGTGATTTTATTTTTCATTTCAGTTATTACAATTTTCAGTTCCAGAATTTCTCTTTGGTTTCCGATCTCCTTAGTGGTATTGCTATTTTCTTCATACATCATTTTCTTGACATTCTCCACACCTCCTTTTAGTCCTTTCAGCATCTTGAAGACAGTTATGTTAAAGTCTTTCTTGAGAACACCAGCCATCAGATCTTTTTTAGGGACAGTTTGTTATTTTTTTTCCTTGGAATGGGCCACAATTTCTTTTTTGTTCATATGCCTTGTGATTTTTTGGTTGAAAACTGTTCATTTGAGGCCAGGCGTGGTGGCTCACGCTTGTAATTCCAGCACTTTGGGAGGCCGAGGTGGGCAGATCATGAGGTCAGGAGTTCAAGACCAGCCTGGCCAACACAGTGAAACCCCGTCTCTACTAAAAATACAAAAATTAGCTGGGCATAGTGGCAGGCACCTGTAATCCCAGCTATTCGGGAGGATGAGGCAGGAGAACTGCTTGAATCTGGGAGGCAGAGGTTGCAGTCAGCTGAGATCATGCCACTGCACTCCAGCCTGGGTGACAGAGCTAGACTCTGTTTAAAAAAAAAAAAACAAAAAACCGGTCTTTTGAATATAATAATGTGGTAACTCTGGAATCAGATTCTCCCATTCCTCAGGTTATGCTGATGTTTGTTTTTGGTTTTGCATTGTAAGCTGCCTCTGTGCCTGGGGATCGGCCTGAGGTGTAGACTTGAGGTCTCCTCAGGTCCTTTCGGAACCTGTGCCTTCCCCTGAGTATGCACTGTCACTTTCTAATAATTTTCTCCATGTATAAAGTTGTTTCTGAATGTCCTAATCTCCAATGTCTGGCTCCCAAAAGGATAAAAAGAAAACCATGACAGGGGAGAAAGGGGGTGCCAGCCCCTTAACTTCCCTGGAAGTCATTCTGGCTGGAAGAGGAGGAGCTTGTAACAATGGTGGAAGGTGCAATATAATGACTCCCCACCTCTTTATTTGCACCTCTCTGCTTGGAACCAGCAATCAGCAATCAGAGCACAGATTCCCAATATTTGGAGGACAGTGTTCTTTCTGCCCACCCTGGCTCCTGTAAGCTAGTACAAGCTGCTCCAGGAACAATAAACCTCTTTAAATATTTTACAGAGCGTCGTTTCATCAACAGCTCTGTTCACTTCAATGTTTTTCTTTCTGTTCCTCAGAGACAATAATTTCAATTGTCCTGTCTTCAAGTTCACTGCCTGTCATGGAACTAGTGGTGGGGGATGGGCAATCACTGCTGCGCTGAGAACTGAAATTGACTGTAATTCACAGCAATTTACCATCCATCACTTCCCTGGGAAGTTACAAGCCTTCAGTTCAGTAGACTCCAGAGTTTGAAAACATTTACATTAAATTCCTACTTTACCATCTTCCCAGAGTCCTCCCTATTTTCTTTCTCTCTTTTGTTTAGTCCTTTAAAGTCCACTTAGGCACAATAGGCCTAAGTGATCAGAACTGAGGTGGTGCTGCACAAGGACGAGAGTCCCTGTTGAAGATTCTCTGTGTTCCAGAATGCCAGCTAGAACCTGCTACCAGAGAACACACAGGCCCTTACCTCAAGTTCCTGCTCCACAGCGTCTGGGTTCCCGTGGGAACTCAGTGCAGGCATCTCCACTCTGTTTTCTTCTGTCATTGTTCTACATCCCTTTCATGCAAAATTTAGGATCCTGTGTTAATTTCTGTAATAATTCTGATTTCTAGGATTCAAATATCAATATCAAATATTTTAGGATTTTTCTAAGTTTTGTTTTTGCAGCAAAATTGATTCATTAAATTTAATAGCTTTAAAAAGTATCCACCTAGTCACAAGCTTTTAAAAATGCCAATGAAAACACTTTGTAAACTGTAATGTTACATGCAGAAATGAGAGGATCTTTTATTTTCTCTGAATAGCAAAGATGCACTGATTGAGAACGTTCTGAGATCCTGACTCTTAATATGAAACAGGTTCATTGTGGCTGCAGGACCTACTTTGAATGGCTGCTTCAGTTGTTTTTTCCTGAAGTGTCAGAATGAGTTGATGATCCCAAGCCCTATCCCAACTGAAGGCTGAACAAAACTCGAGCATAAGGCAACTCTTGGAAGCCAGAATCTAGACTCTGACGGGCCATAACTCCGGGTCTTTTTCATTGATATTTCTTCTGTAAATAGCAACGAAATAACAAAACACCAAACACCCTCTGCTATTATTGCTGAATTAAAATCATGTTTTAAAAAAGCTATTGCAGTTATACAATATTCAATAGTTCAAGATGAATAATGCAAATAAACTCCCAATTTGGCCTTTTGAAAGGTTCCCAGTATATTGCCCTAAACTTGAAAGTAACTAAAGGAAGTAGAAATAACTCTCATAAAATCCTGTACTAAAACCAGACCCCTTCTGGACTTTCAAAATTTCCCTTAAGGATCTATTATTTTTTTTTTTTTTTTGAGACGGAGTCTCGCTCTGTCACCCAGGCTGGAGTGCTGTGGCTGGATCTCAGCTCTCTGCAAGCGCTGCCTCCCGGGTTCACGCCATTCTCCTGCCTCAGCCTCCCGAGTAGCTGGGACTACAGGCGCCGCCACGTCGCCCGGCTGGTTTTTTGTATTTTTTAGTAGAGACGGGGTTTCACCGTGTTAGCCAGGATGGTCTCGATCTCCTGACCTCGTGATCCGCCCGTCTCGGCCTCCCAAAGTGCTGGGATTACAGGCTTGAGCCACCGCGCCCGGCCGTCGAACATATACTTCTTAACAGTTTATTTAGCTGTTTTCTCAACATGTTATACTATGTTCCAAGGGCCAGACCTGAATCAGGGAATGGGTAGAGGCAGGTGAACTACAACTGCAGTAGAAAGTGGCAGCTTGACAGCCTTTGAGGAGGAACCCCAAACTCATGAGCTGAGATGGCACTGGACTTTGTCATTTGTCATCTGTGTATGAAGATTAACAGTGCTGAGTGTCTGCACATATTCAAAACCTACATAGAATCATGTTGTCAAATGAAGCAGCCAAAATCAGACTGGCTGTCAGAAATTCAGACTTAATTTTTCCATTCAAATTGCTGCATTAGTATGTATTACAAGGAACATAATAAAAATTAGAAATTGTGAAATGCTTCCTGTAAGAGAAATAATAAAAGCTGTCCAGCTTATAATACAGATCTAATATAATCAACTTAGCTACCTCATAATAAAAAGAATTATTCTGCTATTTCTACTTAATTTATAATAATGCAAAATAATGGGAACTAAAATAAGTTACTTAATGGGAAGTATGACAAAATGGAATTCCTCCTGGGTGAGTATCTAACTCTGTTGTTGGGCTTTGGGGAATGTCCAAGTATAGTTCTCAAGAGTTAAACACATGACTCACACGAATATAAAGTGAACACGTATCAGAGGATTTATTTTGTATTTTTTTGAGACACAGTCTTGCTCTGTTGCCAGGCTGGAGTGCAGTGGTGCGATCTCTACTCACTGCAAGCTCCACCTCCCGGGTTCAAGCGATTCTCCTGCCTCAGCCTCACGAGTAACTGGGACTACCGGCGCCCGCCACCATGCCCGGCTATTTTTTGTATTTTTGGTAGAGACAGGGTTTCACTATGTTGGCCAGGATGGTCTCAATCTCAAAGAGGATTTATTTAACTCATTCATGAGGGAATCCAGAGGAGGATAAAGCTAGTTCAGAAAGTTCACAAAGCTGAGTACATGCAGCCACTGGAAAAAGTGGAGTCAAATGGCCAGTTAGAAACAAAAGTGGTTAAGATCCTACAGAGCAGCACAACTGCCACCTTTGAGGCCATCATACAGAAATCACTCACATCTCTACTGGACAAAAATCTGTAAGTAAATATGTAATGTCACAGTGTGGGCACAAATGTGGGTCAACCGTTAAATAATCCTAGCTTGTCAGACATGACACAGCCATGCAATCACTCCTTTTTTGCCTTATTTCCAAGTTTCAGACTTTTTAAAAAATAGGACTGAAAAATAAAAATCAAATATAAAAATTAGAATCAAGCCCATTAATATTTTCTTAAAGTTTTTTTTTTTTTTTTTTAGAGACAAGGTCTTAACATTCACTAGCCCCAGTTTTGGAGGGAGGAGAGGATGCCCAGGGCGCAGAAGCCTTTGCTGGTGGGCATGGGGCTCTTCCTTTCCTCTGAGGCAGAGCAGCAGGCTTTGCTGAAGGGCAGTCTAGGTCCACACAGCTGCCAAGGGTGGCAGATGGGCACTGACTGCTGCATCCCAGGCACTCAGTCAACGCTAGCTGAGCACCCAGTGAGCGAGTGAAAGACAACCGGGAGCCTGGTGCCGGCCGGCAGTGCAGCTGAGTTCTCACATGGCCGGTTTACCATGCAGGTGCAAAGCCAGCATCAATCAATCCTGCTGCACTCATAAAAGGAGCAGTAGAGGGCACTTTGCTTCAAGTAGGCTGCCCAAGAACTACGGTCACCTGCTCTGCTGGTTGAAGAAAAAAAAAGCAGGAGTGGTGAGCACAGAAACCAGCCTGGCCCTGGACACCACTTGTGGTTGCAGAACTGTAGAGACAGCCCGTGGCATCTCTACTGCCCAACATCGTGTACCAGGTGTTCAGCCAGGCTCCCTGTATGAGCAAGGACTTCCACCACCTGCCATCACTAAAGCTGAGGTAAGGCACTGGCACAGCCAGAGACCTGCAGCTTTAATGCTGGTTGAAAACATACTTTCTCCTGGGAATGGCAAGCACAGTGGCTGAGACCTTTGGCTGTCAAGTCAGACCAACCTACATTAGAATCTGCCTCTATTACTTACTGTGTGTGCACAAGCTTGAATGTGAACCCAATTGGGCAAGCTTCTTTCTCATGCGTTCGCATGCAGTAGAACGGTAGTACCCTCCTTATCAGCTTGTTTTGGCATAAGACAGCATGAAGTGTTCAGAGCACTTAGTGCTAGCACACTGAACATAATCAGTGCTAGATGCCATTATTTTATACTGATTTATAGTAACAAGAACTCTGACCAATAGAGAACACTACGTCATAGGATGAGTATCAGGACCCAGTAAGAATACAGTATTTGCAAGACAGTTTTGGGCAAACTGGTAAGGGGAGAGGCTTAAAGTATGATTTTCAGAAAGGCAAAAACATCTACTTGAGAGGCTGAGGTGGCAGGACTGCTGGAGGCCAGGAGTTTAAGGCTGCAGTGCACGAGTCACTGGCCTCCAGCCTGGGCAACACAGTGAGACCCCAGCTCCATAAACATGACTCTCACAGATGCAGAATGAACAATGAACATATGTCAAAGTTTAAGCAACTTGCTAATGGGGCCATTTCCAAAATACATCCTATAAAACCTAAGGGCAAATTTTTATGTGGTTTCACCCTGATACAGTGTGCAGTAATCACTAAGATAGTTAAAACCTGTTTCTACCAAATGTTTCCCAGTTGCAGTCATTCTTTATCCAATTAAATATTTTATTTCTGGCCAGGCATGGTGGCTCACGCCTGTTAATCCCAGCACTTTGGGAGGCCGAGGTGGGTGTATCACCTAAGGTCAGGAGTTCAAGACCAGCCCAGCCAACATGGGGAAACCCCATCTCTACTAAAAATACAAAAAAATTAGCCAGGCGTGGTGGCGCATGCCTGTAGTCTCAGCTGCTTGGGAGGCTGAGGTGGGAGGATCATTTGAACCTGGGAGGTGGAGGTTGCAGTGAGCCGAGACTGCGCCACTGCACTCCAGCCTGGGCAACACAGTAAGACCCTGTCTCAAAAAAAAAAAATTATTTCCACCTTCTATTAGTTAAAAAAGTTATAAACTAAATGCTAAATGCAGTTAGTTTTCAGCAGTATATACTTTTTTTTATTAAATACAGGTAAAACACTTGGTCATGTTGTAAATCAAAATTATAATTTTAAAAACCAATCTTCTCATTCCCAAAAGCCCCATGCTAGAGCTTTACATATTCATACACATATTTACTGAAGAAACAGAACTCCCATTATCACACTGCTGGCCTCATCAGTAACTCACACATTCAGCTAGACATTATATTGTATTATTTAAATTAGGTAATGAGAAATAGACTATTTGCTCTATATAATTTTAATCTTGACTTTACTGCAATTTCCAGAAATTGGATGAATTAAATCTGCAATCCAAGACTTTGGCAAATATGCACTGAACACTTTATAAAAATATTGCACTGACAAAGATGTGCTGAAATCACTGCTTTGATTCTCCCCGCAAACCTTTCTGAGTATGTCAGATTGAGCTGTTTCTAAGAGCGGAAAAGCAACAGATGTAGTTCATAGTTAGCTGGTAAGTCCTGGGAAATCTTTTATATTTACTTCTCAGAAATAGAGAAACTGGATGACTTCAGTGATTGAGTAACAAATCCTTTTAGAAGTCAAGTGGTTCCTCATCGTTAGCTTTCAGTAAAATTGAAAGAATTATGAGATGGTAGACTAATAGAAGTAATACTGATTATAGATAACTGAATATTTTGCAATATAACTTGAAAGAAATTTTTTTTTTTTGATGGAGTCTCACTATGTCACCCAGGCGGGAATGCAGTGGCACAATCTTGGCTCATTGCAACCTCGGTCTCCCCTGTTTTAACCGATTCTCCTGCCTCAGCCTCCCCAGTGGCTGGGATTACAGGCGTGTGCCACTATGCCCAGATGATTTTTTTGGTATTTTTAGTAGACACAGGGTTTCACCATGTTGGCCAGGCTGGTGGTGAACTCCTGAGCTCAAGTGATTAGCCTGCCTCAGCCTCCCAAAGTGCTGGGATTACAGGCATGAGCCACCACGCCCAGCCAGAAATTAAAGAATTAAGTGGTATTAATATAACAAAACTCCTCTGTTTCTTTTTACTATGTGAACAAGATTTTTCAGTAATTATATTAATAAAATTAAAAACTGGAATAGAATTGTCAACATTATCTTATTCTATCTGTTAGTAAAAGGTATTCAACTCATCCACTGATAGATAAACCAACTGGGAAAATAAATCCCCATCTATCTGAGATGAATTTTCTTTTTTTTTTTTTTGAGACGGAGTCTCGCTCTGTCGCCCAGGCTGGAGTGCAGTGGCCGGATCTCAGCTCACTGCAAGCTCCGCCTCCCGGGTTCACGCCATTCTCCTGCCCCAGCCTCCCGAGTAGCTGGGACTACAGGCGCCCGCCACCTCGCCCGGCTAGTGTTTTGTATTTTTTTAGTAGAGACGGCGTTTCACCGTGTTAGCCAGGATGGTCTCGATCTCCTAACCTCGTGATCCGCCCGTCTTGGCCTCCCAAAGTGCTGGGATTACAGGCTTGAGCCACTGCGCCCGGCCGAATTTTCTTTTTAATGCATTATTACTAGAAATTTTAAACATTCAAGGAAGAGAGGGTAATATAATGGATTCTCATCAGTTTTAACAGCTATCAATCTTCTGCCTGAGAAACATTAAGAACTTCATAAATGCAAGGTATTGTTATTTAAGCAATCTAGAAATTCTTAATGATCACCGACTTTCCAGTGTGAATACGGCTTTATTTTACAGGTAAGATATTCCCTTTGTGGCCGGGCGCGGTGGCTCAAGCCTGTAATCCCAGCACTTTGGGAGGCCGAGACGGGCGGATCACGAGGTCAGGAGATCGAGACCATCCTGGCTAACATGGTGAAACCCCGTCTCTACTAAAAAATACAAAAAAACTAGCCGGGCGAGGTGGCGGGCGCCTGTAGTCCCAGCTACTTGGGAGGCTGAGGCAGGAGAATGGCGTGAACCCCGGAGGCGGAGCTTGCAGTGAGCTGAGATCTGGCCACTGCACTCCAGCCTGGGCGACAGAGCAAGACTCCATCTCAAAAAAAAAAAAAAAAAAAAAAAAAGCTATTCCCTTTGTGAAGAAGCATAGGCATACGTGTTTTTAAAATCCAGTGTTTTTTTCTTTTTTTTTTTAAGTTTGGCGAGGTTTTAATGAGCGAGTAAGGGCTGAAGTGAGGAGGAATTACGCTGTCAGCTGGCTCTGGGAATCCCATGGTCATGCAGAAACAGGGGTTCCTTGTCAACAGGGAGTCTGGTTATCACCCTCAATTGCAGGCACTCATTTTGGTCAGGGAGACATCTCTCCACACTTGCACCACCTTCACAGACTAAGGTGGGATTCGATGGTCAAAGCTCTAAAAGCATCGGCCATTGACCATTACCTGGTACTTACTGTCCAGCACCAAGATGCTCAGGTCAAATTCTTTGCCATCCTGAAAGGGCATAGTTTTGGATTTCACCTCAGGCTTCCAGGCCCCATTCTCATGCTGTTCGTGACCACACAACGGCCAAAGTACACTTAGAAATGGAAGGTGATGTCTGCGTCTTCCTTCATCCTGGTATGGAAATCCACCTGCAGCTGTGGTTCATTGATGAAACAAACAGCTAGTTTTCCTTTGTCAGGTAGAACCAACAGACAAGAGCACAGCCTGTGTGTGTGTGGCGCGAGTAGTGGTGCCATTGTTGTCTCCCTCTGGGTGGCCCTTCTGAATTGCGTTTAGTATTCTTTTTTTCTTTTTGAGACGGAGTCTCGCACTTTTGCCCAGACTGGAGTGCAGTAGTGCAATCTCGGCTCACTGCAAGCTACACCTCCCAGGTTCATTCTCCTGCCTCAGCCTCCTGAGTAGCTGGGATTACAGGCATCCGCCACCACGCCCGGTTCATTTTTTTTTTTTTTTTTGTATTTTTAGTAGAGACAGGGTTTCACAGTGTTAGCCGGGATGGTCTCAGCCTCCTGACCTTGCAATCTGCCCACTTCGGCCTCCCAAACTGCTGGTATTACAGGAGTCAGCCACCATGCCTGGCCCTGAATTTTTTTTAAGAGTGGGTGGGTGAGTTTGCTTGTCATAACTAGCGTTTCGTCTCTCTCTCACTCTGTTAGGGCAGATGCAGACAGTGTTAGTTTAAGAAAAATTAGCCAGGTGTGGTGGCACATGCCTGTAATCCCAGTACTCTGGAAGCTGAGGTGGGAGAATTGCTTGAACCCAGGAGGCGTGGATTTCGCTGAGCTGAGATCACGCCATCGCACTCCAGCCTGGGCGACAGACTGAGACTCCAATCTCGGAGAAAACAAACAAACAAAAAAGACTTTCTAAGTCATTCTCTCTCCTTTTGAAAGTCTGTGTAATATTCACCAGTAAAATATTTAAAGGCCTTACCTTTTGGAATTGTTTGCACATTTTTGACAGCTGCTCAGTGTCATCCAAACCAAGAAAAGAGAAGATCTGTATGATTATGCTGTCAGGCATTTGAACTAACAAATCAGAATTTCCCTGACACAGATTCAAAGAATATGTCAATACTTCTTTAACAAAATTTGTATTTAATAAATGGTTTAAATCGCAGTGCCAAAAAGACATTAACATTTAACAATTTCACTGAAAGGAAGAAACTGTAGAATGCACGGTTTCAGAAAGCTATTTTAAGTTATTTACAAATAAAGTATCTAAAACTCAAAGACAGGCTCTATATGCTATACCTATTTTATCCCTTCACAAACAAAATTTCTGTTATTTGGGCAAATTCTTTTTTTTTTTTTTTTTTTTTTGAAACGGGGTCTCGCTCTGTCGCCCAGGCTGGAGTGCAGTGGCCGGATCTCAGCTCACTGCAAGCTCCGCCTCCCGGGTTTACGCCATTCTCCTGCCTCAGCCTCCCGAGTAGCTGGGACTACAGGCGCCGCCACCTCGCCCGGCTAGTTTTTTGTATTTTTTTAGTAGAGACGGGGTTTCACCGTGTTAGCCAGGATGGTCTCGATCTCCTGACCTCGTGATCCACCCGTCTCGGCCTCCCAAAGTGCTGGGATTACAGGCTTGAGCCACCGCGTATTTGGGCAAATTCTTAAACCATGGTGTAAACTGTAATGGTTACAAACCACAAATGCATCCATCCAAAGATTGTGAAACCATTTTCATCCGGTCAGTGGCAAAACTGTTGAAAGGGCAATAGTTGAAGCTGTTGGGTTTTTAGACAGTGGGAGCTCTGGTATATATTCCTACCAGGACTAAAACACAGCACACTCTGCAGGCATGGCTGACTCACGGAGGCTGTAACAAACAAGAATTACTCTGTACTCGACACCACGGCTCGGAGGCCACCGAGAGGCATGAGAGACGGACAGCTCCTCTGCCTATAAATGAATGAAACCCACACTGGATGTCGTTCTCACAGCACTGAAAGTGCTTCAGGACTCACACTGATCCAATACTAACTTTCTTCCCTATTTTACACATATTTTTCTACTGTCCAGTGGAAATCATCTTCTGTTTTGGCTGAAAAACAAATATTAGTGTATAACAGGAATGGGTAAAATCCGTGAGAATTCTGCTCAATTTAATACAAGATCACTACTTTCTTTAGAATGGTTTCTGCGTGTTTCTATGTCACCCTCTGTATTTTTAGCTTCCAGTTTCCTGGTAAGGAGTAAGTTCTCCTTTCCAGTCACACTCGGAGTCATTTACACGTTTCTGAGATTCCTTCGCTTGTCCATGGAGGCCAGGTGCACCCAGTGACTCACTCTGCCTCTTCCCTCTTCTCAGGACCAGTCCCCGAACCTTCTGCCTTGCAGATCCTCCCGCTTCCGCCACACTCTCGCGCTCGGAAGCGAGCTCCTGGATCATACAGCTGCAAGGCCGGCCGGTCCTGCCAGGATAAGAGGGCATATTAATATCTCCCTGTATTTCTAGAACTTGATGATATGAACTGTCCAGAGAAAATCAACCAGGCAGCTAAAAATCAGCCCTTTTCACAGCGCTCTCTCAGAAACCAGCCATTCTCAGGCAATTTAAGAAGCCATGTAAACGTCAGTTATCTGAGCAAATGTTACTGCTCAAACCAAGAACACCTTGTAATCTGAGCTGGGGAGGTGAAAACTCAAACATGTCCACCTCAGTCCCTAAGCCTGAAACAAAATGATATGTGGACCCTCAGAGACGGTTTCAGATCTGCGAACTCAAACTGTTATTAACGTGAGTGGTAAGCAATTTCCACGGGGCTTATCCCTGCCTAGCATCTACAGCAGGGAAACTGAACTGATCCCTTTTTGGAAAACACCATCCCATCATTTTATTAAATTCCTGGAGGCAAAGCAATAAAAACGACCCATAAAGTCCATGAAGGGGAACTGTTCAGGGCCTGAAGAAGGCAACAGCCAGGGAAGCACAGAGTGGCCTTGAAGGCCAGCGTCAGCAGCGACAGCAGCACAATTCCTCCCTGATGGGGCCACCAGCCCTGCCCCGGCACTGAAGGGGTGGCAGAGGAGGAAGGTGGCTTCCAGCTTCCTGAAGCCTGCAGCCTCCTGCTCCACATGCCTCCCGCATCCTGCCTACTCTCCCTGCAGAGCTGCACCCTTAGCCTCCAACAGTCACCAGGAGCCCAAGTGTGGGCTGCAAGGATGACCATGTGGGCACATCTCACATACTTCTTCTCCAGGATTCACCAGCTCACCTTTACCTCCTCCTGGACTGTGTGTGTAAGCCCACATCAGGTTGCCATCAGGGGGTTTAACTTAATTTTCTTTTCCTTGGTATGAACCTGACCAATGGGAGGGGTGCGAACAGGCTCAGCAGGCCCCTGGACCTGAATGCTCCTGTGGGGCGGAGATAGGCTGCCTGGAGCCAGCATGCACAGCTTTTTTTCTTTTTCCTGAGACAAAGTTACACTCTGGTTGCCCAGGCTAGAGGGCAACGGCACAATCTCAGCTCACTGCAACCTCCACCTCCTGGGTTCAAGTGATGTTTCTGCCTCAGCCTCCTGAGTAGCTGGGACTACAGGCGCGTGTCACCACGCCCGCTTAATTTTTGTATTTTCAGTAAAGATGCGGTTTCACCATGTTGGCCAGGCTGGTCTCGAACTCCTGACCTCAGGTGATCCACCCACCAGCCTCCCAAAGTGCTGGGATTATAGATGTGAGCCACCACACCCGGCCGACACTTTGGCTTCTTACCAGGGCAGTACCTGTGTACACAGATGGAGCATGGAGCCTGACCTGAGAAGTACATGACAAATGCCAGGCTCCCGGGAAAGAGGCTCCTGCACACATTCCCACCACAGCACTGTGAGGCTCAGCAGAGGAGCAAATGCTCCCCCACCTCAGTTCGGGGGAGCACCAGGCCATTCACCACTGCTAAAATAAGGCAACTGAAGACTGAGGACTGCCTATCGAAAAGACCCATGGCTGTACTTTGTGCCCCTCAAGGTCCAGGCAACCCCAGAAAACTGTGGAGTATTCTAGAGGTGTTTATTCAAGGGTGAAGACAAGAAGGCTCTCCTCTGGCTTTCAGCTTCGACTTCACTGAAACATTTTTTTTTTTTTAGACAGAGTTTTGCTTTGGTTGCCTAGGCAGGAATGCAATGGCGTGATCTTGGCTCACTGCAACCTCCGCCTCCCAGGTTCAAGTGATTCTCCTGCCTCAGCCTTCTGAGTAGCTGGGATTACAGGCACGCGCCACCATGCCCAGCTATTTTTTGTATTTTTAGTAGAGATGGGGTTTCGCAATATTGGCCACACTGGTCTCAAACTCCTGACCGCAAGTGATCCATCCGCCTCAGCCTCCCGAAGTACTGGGATTACAGGCATGAACCACCACACTTGGCTACACTGAAACATTTTAAAAGTGAACATCGTTCCTACACACAACCACCTGGAAGGATCTGCAAGGAATTAGGCTGGGTGAAGAAAGCCACTCTCAAAGCTCACACACTGTGTTTCCACTCATCCAGCATTCTTGAAATGACAAAATCACAGAGGCAGAGAACAGACAGTGGCTGCCAGAGGTTAGACATGGGGAGGAGGTGAGTGGGAATGCGAACCCGAGGCAGCCCTCAGTTTGCTGGGAGCCAGGGTGGGGCCTGGTGCTGCCAGAAGGGTGATGCCGTCTGTAGTGCTGCGCTGGGAAAACGCAATCTGAACAAAAATCAGCTTCAAACTTCTGAAAAAAAAAAAGCTGTTTGCTTGGCTAAGGGGGTAACCACAGTCCTGTGCTCAGCGTCTGTGCAGAACTAACTTCAGTGTTTGTGAGCCACGGGAATATTCACTAATCATCAGAATGTTGTTGATAATGTGGAAGAAACCTCCATGAAATATTAAAACTTTCCTTCCTGTCTCAAGGGAAAATTTAATCTTATTCTCAAGTGAATCATACAAACGTGTTAGTTTGATACTAAAAAAAATCTTTCTTTTTCCTGGTGAAAAATAATTGGACTCTCTGAGAAAAGATGGCGACTAGTCTCACTCTAGGATCTGACTTTCATGAGTAATGAGCTTCCCAAGACACAAGGCCAAGTGCGGGTGACACGGTCAGTGTGCAACCTGGACCTTAAGACAGCCAGACAGATTTTTCTTTTTGGGTTTAATAAAAACCTTGTTTGCCAGTCGCTCCTTTCTGGGTGCCGGACCGTCGTCACACCTTCTGCGCTCTTCCCAGTCTCTCCATGGCCTCCCCCGGAGCCCCGCTGTCCTGGCTCCCCTTCCTCCCTCTGTCTTGGCCAGGTCCTTTCCCCCATCTCTGCTCATCCTCACTCCTTCTGGAAAGCCAGTCAGGCTCGTGGTGAGCTCTGTGCCTCCTGCCGTCATCCACATGGTGTCTTTGTGCTTCAGATTCTTTTTCTTGAGATCTCTCCACATCCCTGTACTCTTTATCACTGCTGCTGCGTGACCTGTGGTTCAACCCAAGCATCAGTGACTGCAGTAACCGCCGGTCGGCTGCTCACCCTCCTTTCTAGCCCGCTGGTTCCCAGACAACAGGGGCCCGTGTCAGCACTGCACTGCTGAGGCTGCACTGCAATGGGCACACAGCAGACACTGACAAAAACCACTACAAAGAAGAATAAATCATAGTAATAATATCTGTCATTTCAGTTGAGTGACAGATAGACAATATGCCTCACGCTAAGGTACTTTTTATACATATTGTCTAATTCTCACTAACCCTCCAAAGTAAGTATCTTCTTTCGGCCAGGCATGGTGGCTCACGCCTGTAATTCCAGCACTTTGGGAGGCCAAGGTGGGTGGGATCACCTGAGCTCAAGAGTTGGAGACCAGCCTGGTCAACATGGTGAAACCCCCTCTCTACTGAAAATACAAAAATTAGGCAGGTGTGGTGGCATGTGCCTGTAATCCCAGCACTTTGGGAGGCCAGGGGCAGGCAGATCATTTGAGGTCAGGAGGTTGAGAGCAGCCTGGCCAACATGACGAAACCCCGTCTCTACTAAAAATACAAAAATTAGGCCAGGCATGGTGGCTCACACCTGTAATCCCAGCACTTTGGGAGGCCAAGGCAGGCAGATCACCTGAAATCAGGAGTTCAAGACCAGCATGACCAACATGGAGAAACCCCGTCTCTACTTAAAACACAAATTTAGCCAGGCACGGAGAGGCATGCCTGTAATCCCAGCTACTCAGGAGGCTGAAGCAGGAGAATTGCTCAAATGTGGGAGGCAGAGGTTGCAGTAAGCCGAGATCGTGCCACTGCACTCCAGCCTGGGCGACAGAGCGAGACGTTGTTTATCAAAATTAAAATAAAATAAACCTTCTTTTCTACAAAGTGACTGAGACTAAAGTGGTCCAGTGGCTGTATCCATCATGATGTGCAGAGTAAAATTAATTGACATTTAATAATGGCAGATTAATTATCTTTATGCATTTATCAGAATATTAAATGAATAGTAAATAAATGGCTGCTTCGCTCATTTGGCAGGGCTGGTGGGGACCATAAGGATCTGTAACCAAGCACGAATTCACACCAGACACGTGGCAGTGTCATGAACAGTCACAGTAACGACACCCTTAACGTAACCCAGTGCTTCACAATCATGGATTTGATAATCAGACATAAATTTTATAAACAAAGCAATAAACCAAAACCCCCAAGAAGCAGAAAGAATACTTCATCAACTCTGAAAGAAAGGCAGTGAGAAATCACCCCTACGACTGTGACTCTGGGAAGCTGGCGGCCTAATCCCATTAGTCTTCCCAAGTAAAACCCACGTCCGCCATTCCCTGCGAGCCAAGTGGCCCTGGGCACCAGGAGACCGTGGGTGGTGAAATGTGGTGAGCGGGCAGGAGTCCCAGAGGGGAAGGCAAGCCCAGGTGCCCGGGGTCCTGAGGATGGTGGGTGCCAGAAGCAAGAGGGACAAGATCTCCCCTGACTGGCATCTGGCTGGTCTCTCTGGCCCACCAGGCAGATGCTGCTGTGTCTGTCCCTTTTGCAGATGAGCTCCCTCCACAGAGCTGCTCCCTCCACAGAGCTGCTCCCTCCACAGAGTTGCACTGTTATAAGCAGCAAAGGAAAAGAAAAAGGGAGGACCCGCAGTGCACAGTCAAAGCTGCTGGTCAAGACCCACAGCCAGAGGAGCCAGGGACAGCTTCAACCAAAGGATCACAGCACTTACAATTCTGTTTCTCTACCACACAAGATCTGCCAGCCCTAAAAGATGGGGTTCCCAAATATGCAATTCTGTAGATAAATTGCAAGGGGGCTAAAAGAGCAAAGGGCAAGATATCACACACACACAGAGAAAAATAAAAACAAAAAACAGAAAACAAACAAAGACTGGGAAGACAGATCCTGAAGACCTGACATGCAACAGCAGGAATCCAGGAGATGGCTCAGGAGTAAAAGGAGGACATGGAGGGAAAAGCAAAGCAAACGACAAGAAGAAATTTCCCCATCTGAAGACAGACTTGAGACTGCAGACGAGGCGAGTTCACTAAGTTCCTGCCATGCTGACGGGAAATGAAGGCTAATGTGCACTCCACACCCTGGGAAGTCTGGGATTCCAAGAATAACGTGAAACAGGCATACTCGTATTGACAAGGCCTACGTCACCATGACTGGGAGCTGACGCGGTCATAACAACGAAAGCACGCTCACGTCTCCTGGGACTCCTCCAGTGAGCCTTCCACGGGCCTGCCACCTCCAGTATCAATCTCCTCTCCTCTTTCTTTTGGTTTCTCTGTGGTTGGTTCCTCTCCCTTTTCTGGTTTCTTAAGAAGCTGAGAAATTACAGTGTTAGTAAAATAGCACCTCAAGAGCACATTTTAAAAGAAGCTGTTAAATAAATAATTACAAATATACCCCAATATTGAAGCCAAATGTTTGCATGGCAAAGAATTAGAGCTAACGGTCCAAAAGGGAGGTTTTTGGTTTAATACATGGTGGAACATTCAGTGAATGAAGTATTTTTAGTCATGAAAAGTAAGGTTGGTTAATGTGATGCAAAGATGTTCACGTAATGAATAAAGGGCTAAAAAACAGAACATGCACCACAACCCCACTTGTACTTCTCTTTCTTTTTTGAGACAGAGTCTTGCTCTGTTGCCCAGGCTGGAGTGCAGTGGCGCACTCTCGGCTCGCTGCAGCCTCTGCCTCCAGGGTTCAAGCGAGTCTCCTGCCTCCACCTCCTGAGTAGCTGGGATGACAGGCATGTGCCACCACGCCTGTTTAATTTTTTTTTTTTTGAGACGGAGTTTCACTCTTGCTGCCCAGGCTGGAGTGCAGTGGCACGATCTTGACTCCCTGCAACCTCCTCCTCCCGGGTTCAAGTGATTCTCCCGCCTCAGCCTCCCAAGCAGCTGGGATTACAGGCGCCCACCACCATGCTCAGCTAATTTTTTGTATTTTTAGTAGAGATGGGGTTTCAGTATGTTGGCCAGGCTGATCTCGAACTCCTGACCTCAGGTGATCCACCCACCCTGGCTTCCCAAAATGCTGGGATTCTGGGCGTGAGCCACTGTGCCCGGCCCCCACGTCTATTTATGTTCTCACACACACACACACACCACCACCATCTAAAGGGCTCTGCAGCACTGTGTTAATAGTGATTATTTCCCATTTTGAGATAGAGTCTCGCTCTGTCGTCCAGGTTGGAGTGCAGTGGCACAATCTCGTCTCGGTTCAAGCAATTCCACTGCTTCAGCTTCCCGAGTAGCCAGGACTACAGGGGCGTGCCACCACACCTGGCTGATTTTTGTAGTTTTTGTGTTTTGTTTTTTTTGAGACGAAGTCTCACTGTCACCCAGGCTGGGGTGCAGTGGCTCAATCTCCACTCACTGCAACCTCTGCCACCCTGGTTCAAGCAATTCTCCTGCCTCAGCCTCCTGAGTAGCTGGGATTACAGGCTCCTGCCACCGTGGCTGGTTAATTTTTGTATTTTTAGTACAGATGGGGTTTCACCATCTTGGCCAGGCTGGTCTTGAACTCCTGACCTCATGATCCACCCACGCTGGCCTCCCAGAGTGCTGGGATTACAAGCGTGAGCCACCATGCCTGGCCAATAGTGATTATTTCTAGATGGCAGAACTGAAATGACTTTATTTCCTTTCATCTATAGGGTCTAGTTTTCCTAAAACAGACAAGCATTAATTTTGTAATAAGGAAAAAATTTTTTTAAAAGGTTGCTTCCTACTGATAATTTAGAATATAGTTTTCAAAACACTGATTATTCTCTTTCCTGAAACAGAATAAATGGACAAGTTGCCACAATGCATTTCACCTGCCCTGTATGTCCCTGGGCCTTTCTCCCTGCTCTCTGCACAGTTTTTGAAAGTAAAGCACCTCAGCTAACTTGGGAAAAGGGAGAAAAACAAAACAAAAAAGCAATGGAAGCACCACAGACTGATCATTTGTAGAACAGAAATGGAAGGTGTACTTCCGACAATTCTGTTCTCACTCATAAAGTGGACATACTTTAACTTGCAGCACAGCAACACCATACACAGACGTATTCAATTACACACGCTCACTTGGGAACGCAACGCATCATGAAAGGTGGAGCCCTGGACGCAGCTTCTCATCAAGCGTGGGCCCTGCGTCAGCTGTGAACATCCTCTTATTCTGCCTACGTGGAATCTGGGAACTTACACATTTCCTTTCCGGTAACTGTCCATCTTTTATAAAAACTGCAACAGTAACACGTCTGTAACAAATGCGAGCCACAGGGAAGTGCCAATCTCCATCCACCCACTCAACAAATATTCTGAGTGCCTAGGAACTGTTTTCACAACATTTCTGACACTGCGTGTCTTTTTCCACACCACTCTCTGCCTCTCTGCCTCTCCGCCTCTCCGGCACCAGCTGCGTGCTCCACATTCAACTCAGCGCTGAGGCCGTCGACCTACAGTTAGCACCAGAACCCACAGACTGCCCCCTTCAGATGACAGTTCCAAGTCCTGGAGTGTCACCCGAACTTCTGACCAATCAGCAATAAATTTCGAGGTGCTCGACGGCCTCTCCTCAGATTTGATAAGTTGCTGAAATGGCTCATAGAACTCAGAAAGGCACTGTCTTCTCGATAACTGGCTTATCATAAAGGATACAACCAGGAACAGCCAAATGGAAAAAATACACAAGGTGGGTATGGGGGATGGCGCAGCGGTGCTTGGAGCTTCCGTGCAGTAACCCTCCCAGCAAGCCCCGTCTTTTTTTTTTTTTTTTTTTTCTCGAGACAGAGTCTTGCTGTCACCCAAGCTAGAGTACAGGGAGGCAATCTCGGCTCACTGCACCTTCGCCTCCTGGGTTCAAGCGATTCTTCTGCCTCAGCCTCCTGAGTAACTGGGACTACAGGTGTGCGCCAACACGCCTGGCTAATTTTTGTATTTTTAGTAGAGATGGGGTTATACACCATGTTAACCAGGCTGGTCTCAAACTCCTGACCTTGGGATCCACCCACCTCGGTCTCCCAAAGTGCTGGGATTACAAATATGAGCCACTATGCCTGGCCCCCGGAAGCCCTGTCTTTAGGCATTATTAAGGTTTCATGATACAGGCGTGATTGATTACGTCACTGGCCACTGGTGACCTCTCTCTAGGCCCTCTGCCCTCTTGCTAGGATGGGACTGAACGTCCCAACCCTCTAGTCCTGCCTTAGTCTTTCTGCCAACGAGTCCCCATCCTGAAGCTGCCTGGGGCCTCCAGCCCCCAGTCCTCTCATTGGCATATAAGATACTCACATTACTGTGGATGCCCGGGGTCTGAGGAGCTGTGTGCAGGAATCAGGGACTAAGACCCTGTGCTAGGCACTAGGGAATGGCTATGAATGAGACAGGGGTGCCCCTGCCTTAAAGGAACTCACACCTGATGCTCTACCTGAGGCAATGGTGGTCAAGGGGAGGAAACAAATGAATAGGATAGCCCCAGATAGCAGCTACGAACACACGAAGGGAGAGTAAAGCAGCAGACGCAGGAAGAGGAGGGTCCAGGAGGACTCTCTGCAGAGCCAAGACAGGAACTAAGACCAGATGCCAAGAAAGAGCCATGGGCACATCTGGGGAAGTCCCTGTGGAGGCCTAAGGTGGAATCCGCTGGTACATTCAGGAGAAACCAGCAGGCCAGAGCCGCTGGAGACGAGCTGGGGAGCAGGCCAGCTCTGCTACGCCCTGTGAGGCTTCCAGAGGCCAACCGGAGTGCATGGGCAGCTGTGCTCCCTCCCAGCCCTTGCCTGTGTGTGTTCACCCATAAGGCCACACATAAGGTCACTGCTTAGCATCCTCAGAGGACAGCTGAGCTGTCTGTGTGCCATATTTCTTTTTTTTTTGAGACGGGGTCTCGCTCTGTCGCCCAGACTGGAGTGCAGTGGCGCCATCTCGGCTCACTGCAAGCTCTGTCTCCCGGGTTCACGCCATTCTCCTGCCTTAGCCTTCCAAGTAGCTGCGAGTACAAGCTCCTGCCACCACGACCTGCTAATTTTTGGTATTTTTAGTAGAGACGAGGTTTCACCACGTTAGCCAGGATGGTCTTGATCTCCTGACCTAGTGATCCGCCCGCCTCCAGCCTTTCTGAGGCGGAGTCTCGCTCTGTCACCCAGGCTGGAGTGCAGTGGTGTGATCTCGGCTCACTGCAACCTCTGCCCCCCGGGTTAAGCAATTTTCCCGCCTCAGCCTCCCGAGTAGCTGGGACTACAGGTGTGCGCCACCAAGCCCAGCTAATTTTTTGTATTTTTAGTAGAGATGGGGTTTCACCCTGTTAGCCAGGATGGTCTCGATCTCCTGACGTTGTGATACGCCCGCCTTGGCCTCCCAAACCATATTTCTCTTTATTACGAATAGCCATGAGGGCTAGGCATTGTGGCTCATGCCTCTAATCCCAGCAGCAGGAGGATCGCTTGAGCCCAGGAGTTCAAGACTAGCTTGGACAACACAGTGAGACCCCCATTTCTACAATTTTTTTTAAATTAGCTGTTCAGGTATGATGGTGCACCCCTGTAATGGGAGGCAGAGGCAGGAGGATCACTTGAGCCTGGGAGGTAGAGGCTGCAGTGAGCTGTGACTGTGCCACTACACTCCAGCCTGGGTGACACACTGAGACCCTGTGTCAACCCCCCCACAAAAACCAAACAAAAAAATAGCAAAATAGTCATGAGCAATCTGTCTTTAAGCTGTTGATACACCTTCTTTTGCATTCCTCCCCAGATTCCATTTTTCAGGCATTAAAAGAATTTCAATTTTCCACATGATTTAGAAGTGAAAGACCCCCATACTTAGCACAGATGCTTATTAAAAGCTAAACCAGGCCAGGCACGGTGGCTCAGGCCTGTAATCCCCAAACTTTGGGAGGCTGAGGCAGGAGGATCACTTGAGTCCAGGAGTACGAGACCAGCCTGGGCAATATAGTGGGACCCTCATCTCTACAAAAAATAGAAACAGGGTCTCTCTCTGTTGCCCAGGCTGGTCTTGACCTCCTAGGCTACAGCAATCCACCCACCCTGGTCTCCCAAAGTCCTGAGATTATAGGCACGAGCCATCATGCCCAGCCAACTTTTCTGTTTTTGACTGACCGTATCAGAAACAAATCTATAGTTCAATGATCTCTTCCTCACCCTTTCCTAACCTATCTTCTTTCCCCAAGTCCTGACATTTCTTTTTTTTTCCTTATACAATTTTATTGAATATAAAGTATTCAATAAATAATAAGTCATATTGAATATGCCTTAAATCCTTCATGGAGTGATACCTTAGTTCTAAATCTAGGTTTAGTACTGAGAAGACAATGGCTGGTCCCAATTCTGGCCAACACATTTCACACAGAGAAAAATTCCCTCTATGTATTAAACCACCCTCATCAATGAATGTATCAGTCACAAGAAAAAATCAGCAAGAAATACAGAAACTCATTAGTGCTACCACAAAAGAAATGATAAAACCCGGTTCTATGAGTCAGCCTTCACACAGAAAGGCAAAACCAGTGGTTTTCAAACGTGTACTTTTTAATCAGGAAAACTTTTTTTTGAGACAGAGTCTCGCTCTGTCACCTGGGCTGGAGTGCAGTGGCTCGATCCTGGTTCGCTGCACCCTCTGTCTCCTGGATTCAAGCAATTCTCCTGCCTCAGCCTCCTGAGTAGCTGGGATTCCAGGCACCCGCCACCACGCCCAGCTCATTTTGGTGTTTTTGGTAGAGACAGGGTTTCACCATATTGGCCAGGCGGGTCTCAAACTCCTGACCTCAAGTGATCCGCCTGCCTTGGTCTCCCAAAGTGCTGAGATTACAGGTGTGAGCCACTGTACCAGGCCAGGAAATTATTATTATTATTATTATTATTGGAGATGGAGTCTCGCTCTGTTGCCCAGGCTGCAGTGCAATGGCACAATCTCGGCTCACTGCAATCTCTGCTTCCGGGGTTCAAGCGATTCTCCTGCCTCAGCCTCCTGAGTAGCTCGGATTTCAAGCGTCTGCCACCACACCCGGCTAATTTTTGTATTTTCAGTAGAGACAGGGTTTCACCATGTTGGTAAGGGTGATCTCGAACTGCTGACCTCGTGATCTTCCCGCCTTGGTCTCCCAAAGTGCTGGGATTACAGGCGTGAGCTACCATGCCCAGCCAGAAAACTTTTTTAAAAAGGAAAATATAGAGGGTGGAGAATAGGAGGAGGGTGAAGACTGAAAAAATCAGGTACTGTGCTGACTACCTGGGTAACAAAATTATCTGTACACCAAACCCCAGAGACACTTGATTTACCCACGTAACAAACCTGCACATGTAGCCCTTGAACCAAAAACGCAAGTTGGAAAGTTAAAAAAAAAAAAAAAAAAGACAGTGTCAGCAGCAGCCCGACGTGTGCCAGCGTGGGGCTCCCGTGGGGGTGTGCTCCCCACTGCACACGCAGGAGGACAGGCGCCCAACAGCAGCCTGAGGACTCCTAAGGCTCAGGACACACTGTGAAAACCACTGCTGTAGGATGGAAGGATGGAAAAGATGAAAAAAATAACAACACAATATTAGATTAATTCAGAATGTTTTCAAAATTCTAAAGAACTAAGATATGTAAAGAGTATAATTACTATAGCAGAACTATTTTTGGAAAAAGGAAATGTTTCCTCAGAATTACCTTAATCCTTACTTCTTTCTCTGCAATTTTCTTCTGTTTATCTGTCTCTTTTTTTTTGCATCTTTCTTCTTCTCTTCTTCTTCTTTTTTCCTCTTCCCGCAAACGTTTCTTTTCTAACTCTCTCCTCCTCCGTTCTTCTCGCTTCTCTTCTCGAATTCTCTAAAGACATAGAAGGGTGTGTATATAAACCGCCTGGATGAAAACGGCAGCAGCAGGGAGGATGTTCATGAGGTAAAGGCCAGACCTACCTGCTTTTCTAATTTTCTATTTTTAATATATTCCAAAAGAGGTGTTGTTCTTCTAGCTAAAACACAAAAGTTGTAATATAGTATTTAACTCCTAAAGAAAGATTTATTTTAAATACTTGTTTTCAATTTGATCTTTAAAATAAAGAAGGGAACAATATCATTACTTTTTAAATTTACATGACCCCACACTGTCTCCAGCGGAGTTTTTATTCCATCACTATCACGTCAAGTAATTTGAAAGTATCAACGATTTTATACACAGTAGACATCTAATTCCTGATTCTTTTTTTTTTTTTTTGAGACGGAGTCTCGCTCTGTCGCCCAGGCTGGAGTGCAGTGGCCGGATCTCAGCTCACTGCAAGCTCCGCCTCCCGGGTTTACGCCATTCTCCTGCCTCAGCCTCCGGAGTAGCTGGGACTACAGGCGTCCGCCACCTCGCCTGGCTAGTTTTTTGTATTTTTTAGTAAAGACAGGGTTTCACCGTGTTAGCCAGGATGGTCTCAATCTCCTGACCTCGTGATCCGCCCGCCTTGGCCTCCCAAAGTGCTGGGATTACAGGTGTGAGCCACCGCGCCCAGCCAAGGTTCAATTTTTAATATGTAGAAATAGCAATCACAACAACAAGGAAGACTCTACAGCCAAGTCCTGGAATGAATTAGTCGTTCCCATCAGGGATGGTGGATTCTAAGCCACATTCATTCATTCATTCATTCGTTCGTTCGTTCGTTCGTTCGTTCGTTCAACTCTGGCAAAGCACTGGCTGTGCAGCAGACTCTCGGGAGGTGCCAGGACACGCCTCCCTCTCCCCACCCCGGCAGGAGCCACGTGTCTGCCCCAAAAAGGTATGTCTCAAAACAGCCCTAAAGTGACCAATCCTATGCAAGGGGACATTTAAAACAAAGTGAGATGGAAATGGGAGGGGCAGGGAGGTGAGGCCTGTAATTAACATCTAATTTACTTCTTCTCGCTCTTCTTCAATTTATCAAGTTCTTAAGTGGAGAACATACAGATTCCAACTGCCAGGAAAGACGCATCTTGTGACCTAAAACTTACAGAAAAACCACCCCTAGTAAAATCCATCTCACAACAACTCACTTTATCCTTTTAATTTAACTAAGAAAGAAAGAAAAGGAAATAAGGAATGAGGCTCAAACTAGCATCGTCTCTAATGTCTAAGTCTCTCATGTCCTTCCTAAATCAAAATACATATTCCACGGTAAGCTAAAAATGATATAAAAGCATTAAATATTTACTGTTCCCATATGCTATTATTTTTCGCTAGTTACTCAGCTGTAACAGTCACTAACATGCTGAAAAGGAACTTCATGTAAATTCATCACTGGTCTCGACTTTGCCCCCAATACTGCCCTACCCTCGTCTTCCCTTGTGTGTAATGGTGCCACAATCCACCCATCTGTTCAAGCCAAACCCTGGAGTCTTAATTCTTCCTGTTCCCTTACCTCCCACACCCTATCCATCTGTCAGTCCTGTCCAGTCCACCTCCAAAACACACGCGCATCTCCTGGCATCCACAATCTATTCCATGTGACACCACCAGAGTGATGGGGACAAATAATCAGACCATGCCACTCCCCCAGTGGCTTCCAGTTGCCCTGGAATGAATCTAAACATCTTGCACAGTGCCCCGACCCTCCAACCGCACTGCCCTCACCCACGTGTGCCAGCCCCACAAGCCTGCAATCCGCACGTGCAGTGAAAAGTGACAGCCGCCAGCCCTGCCCCTGGTGCGTCCTTCCTCCACTGCTCAGCACAGCCAGTCTCAGTTCATCTCCTGACCTCTTTCCCTCCCGCAGCCAGTCTCAGCTCCAGCTCCACCACCATCTCCCAACCTCTTTCCCTCCCATATTCCACTGTCACATCAGTGGCACTGATTACAAACTGAGGGGCCCTGGCTGGGCTGTTCCCGCTCCTGCTTCCTACCTGTCATCCCGATGGCAGGCAGAGACCTTGTGCAACCTGTTTACCACTTGGCCCCAAGCTGAGTCCCAGAGTCAGTGCCCAGGCAGCATGCAGCCTCAGCACATCTTGTTTACTTTAGTGATCAAAAGCTTCATTACGTACGGCCAGGCGTGGTGGCTCACGCCTGTAATCCCAGCACTTTGGGAGGCTGAGGCAGGCGGCTCATCTGAGGTCAGGAGTTTAAGACCAGCCTGGCCAACATGGTGAAACCCCATCTCCACAAAAATATAAAGATGAGCTGGGCATGATGGCGGGTGCCTGTAATCCCAGCTACTCAGGAGGCTGAGGCAGAAGAATTGCTTAAACCCAGAAGGCAGACGTTGCAGTGAGCCGAGATCGTGCCATTGCACTTCAGCCTGGGCAACACAGTGAGGCCCCGTCTCAAAAAAAAAAAAAAAAGCTTTATTACTAGACAAATGAAGAAACTGAGTGGACTATTTCAATGACATTGACCTTTCTTATTAATTCTATCAACATTTACAAATTCCTGAACTTTTCTGCGTTGCAACCGTGAAGATGAAAATGTAGTTCCACTGGGGAAACCAAACGAGGGAGTTTATGTGGTGGGAGACAAACAACATGGCTGTCACGACACATCAATTTCTTTTGTTTGTTTTTTGAGATGGAGTCTCACTCTGTCACCAGGCTGGAGTGCAGTGGTGCTATCTCAGCTCACTGCAACCTCCGCCTCCTAGGTTCAAGCGATTCTCCTGCCTCAGCCTCCCGAGTAGCTGGAACTACAGGCGCCCGCCACCACGTCCAGCTAAGTTTTTGTATCTTTAGTAGAGACGGGGTTTCACCATGTCGACCAGCCTGATCTCAAACTCCTGACCTTGTGATCCGCCCACCTTGGCCTCCCAAAGTACACTCCTCTTGATGGGTGGGCAGGGCACAGCCTGGGTGGGAGAGGTGAGGGGTGAAGAACAGGGGCTTTGAGGAAAGGAGATCCACAGAGAGCAGAAACACTTCTAGGTGTGTCTGGGACTAAACCATAACCGTCTGCCTGATTTTCATGTCAGTGCTACTGAGAACTATTTCTAAAGTACACGACTTGTGGGCATGGGGTGGAAGGCTGGATTTAAACTCGATTCTGTGCTCTGGCTGGGCTTATCCACAAGTTGGCTTGGCTTGGCTAAGGGAGCCTGGCATTGCTGTGGAAGAGCAGCAAGATGACCTCACCACGAGCCAAACATCTCATTCCTATGGGCTCCTGAGGCATCCGTCTGTGACCACTGACTTCAACTCTGTGACACACGCGCTTTCCCTGACGCCGTCAGGCACATACCATTCATGTGTCTTCACTGCTCATTCGGAAGCATCATAACTTAAAAGGATCATAACTAAAAAAATCACGTGCTCTCCATCAGCCAATGCCCAGAAATATTTTCCCATGCGGCCATCTTGCCATTCTTTTGTCAAAACTGGAAATCACTCTACATTTCTGCCAAGCCTGTAACAAGTTTCAACTTGTTATCACAATCAAGAAAAAAAAAAAAAGTATATCCTCTACGAGTAAATCTCTCAATAAAGAAACGAGAATGAGCACAACAGACCAATGAGCTCTCTTGTCTTTGCCTCCATCTCCCCCAGCAGGGTCTCAGGGTTGGCACTGGTCTTCTCTTCCTCCACACAGTAAGTTTCTAAAAACTTCTTATATTCTGGATCTAGACATTAAAAAACAGAAAGAAAATAAATATAATCTTTCCCATCTACAGGAGAATTACATTTGCTTAGTGTTCTTAATTTGGCAGCTTCATAATGTAGCACTTGGAAAGGGCTCACCATCTTCGATGCTTCCAGTCTTGGCATCTTTTTTTTTCAGCTTCTTTTTGGCTATCTTCTGGAACGGAGCAAACTCTACCACTGCAGGATATTCTAGGCCTTTTAACAGGAAACATGTTCCAGAAGCCATTCTGAAATTCTACTACATTCATTTTGCAAAATAATGACCTAGCTTACTTAAAGAGTAAGTGTAACAATGACAATGTATTATTACTATTTAAACTATAATTCATCCTTCCAGTAAGAGATTAAAAAAAAAAACATTTAAAAACCTACAATTTAGGCCGGGCGCGGTGGCTCAAGCCTGTAATCCCAGCACTTTGGGAGGCCGAGATGGGCGGATCACGAGGTCAGGAGATCGAGACCATCCTGGCTAACACAGTGAAACTCCGTCTCTACTAAAAATACAAAAACTAGCCGGGCGAGGTGGCAGGCGCCTGTAGTCCCAGCTACTCGGGAGGCTGAGGCGGGAGAATGGCGCAAACCCGGGAGGCAGAGTTTGCAGTGAGCTGAGATCCGGCCACTGCACTCCAGTCCGGGCGACAGAGCGAGACTCCGCCTCAAAAAATAAAATAAAATAAAATAAAAATAAAAATAAAAATAAAATAAAAACCTACAATTTTTTTTTTTTTTTTTTTTTTTTTTTTGAGACGGAGTCTTGCTCTGTCACCTGGGCTGGAGTGCAGTGGCCGGATCTCAGCTCACTGCAAGCACCACCTCCCGGGTTTATGCCATTCTCCTGCCTCAGCCTCCGGAGTAGCTGGGACTACAGGCGCCCGCCACCTCGCCCGGCTAGTTTTTTGTATTTTTAGTAGAGACGAGGTTTCACCGTGTTAGCCAGGATGGTCTCGATCTCCTGACCTCGTGATCCGCCCATCTCGGCCTCCCAAAGTGCTGGGATTACAGGCTTGAGCCACCGCGCCCGGCCTAAAAACCTACAATTTAATTACACTTTCAAGCACCTGCAACCTTAACATAGCAAACTCCAGACTAAAACAAGGATGAACTCATGGTAGGAAGAACAATTATTTATTAAACAAAACAATCCATCATGTTGTGGTGGTTGTGTAACTGAATTTGTTCAAAATTCATCCAATTGTTCACTTTAAAAGGGTGACTTTTACCATATATAACTTACACCTCAATAAACCTGACCTCCCCAGCCCCATCCCAAATAATGTATTGTTGGAATACCTTTAAATAATCAGATTTCTTAACTACGTTTTACATTTTATTTTAAAAGGTTAATTCAACTATCAATTTGTTATTTAAGTTCAAGAAAATTACTTTGCTTAGAAGACACCATGGCTAAAATTGAGGGCTTCAAAGGCTTTATAGAATATTCCAGGTGAAATCTGCTTCTGATAAAAGTAGAGAATGGAAACCATTAGAAACTAACTTTGTTGCTATGTGGGGGAAAAATGAATATACAAAGAGAAATGTTCACTAAGAGAACCCGCTATATGCCGAATCATCAAATGGAACACTGCTACCTTGGTACTAAACCCACTGAGTCATTTTTAGACTTGTCAGTGACTGAATTATAACTCCTTTATCTGGGAGACATTTTTGTGCCAACCTCCACTATCCAGAATAAAGTCAGAATCAGGGAGACAGTAGAGCACTGGACCAGCAGGGATGATGTCCAAGTCACCACTCCACCCACAAGACCTAGCACACAGTGGATACTCATTCAATGGCAGATGACATAGTCCCTGATTCCAAAGCTAAAACTAATCAGTGTGGTACCACCACACAGACACATCTATCAAGGGAATAAAATACAGAGCCCAGAAATAAACCTTTGTAATATTTGGTCAACTGATTTTTGAAAAGGGTGCCCAGACCATTCAATGGGGAAAAGAAGGTCTTTTCAACAGCTGGTGCTGGGAAAACTGGATATCCACAGCGACAAGAATGAAGTTGGACCCTTACCTAACACCATATACAAAAAGTAACTCGAAATGGATCAAACCTAAATATAAGACCTGAAACCATAAAACACTTAGGAAAAAACACAGGGGAAAAAGCTCCATGGCAATGGATTTGGCAATGGGTTTTTGCATATGACATCAAAAGCAAAGGCTTAGGCCAGAGACCATCAAAGCAACGGCGGGGCGATGGTTCACGCCTGTAGCCCAGCACTTTGGGAGGCCAAGGTGGGGGAAATCCCTCGATACCAGCCTGGGCAACTTAGCAAGACCCCGTCTCTATTTAAAAAACTAAACAACAACAACAAAGTTGAACCGGAAATAAGGACGGACTTGCTCACTACTGGTGGGAATGTAAAATGGCACAGTTGCTGTGGAAAACAGTACGGTATAAATTTTGTGACTTTTTTTTTGGAGACAGAGAATCGCTCTGTCACCAAGGCTAGAATGTAGTGACACCTTGGCTCACTGCAACCTCTGCCTCCCAGGTTCAAGTGATTCTCATACCTCAGTCTCCCAAGTAGCTGAGATTACAGGCACACACAATGATGGCTGGCTAATTTTTTTATTTTTAGTAGAGACAGGGTTTCACCATCTTGGCCAGGCTGGTCTCAAACTCCGGACCTCAAGTGATCTGCCCACCTTAGCCTCCCAAAGTGCTGGGATTACAGGAGTGAGCCATCACACCTGGCCATGTTACATGTATTTTACATACACACACACACATATATATACGTACATACACATACGTAGTTTTTCACTCCATCGCCCAGGCTGGGAGGTAGTGGCATGATCTCAGCTCACTGCAACCTCCGCCTCCCGGGTTCAAGCAATTCTCCTGTCTCAGTCTTCTGAGTACCTGGGACTACAGGCGCCTGCCACCATGCCTGGCTAATTTTTGAATTTTTAGTAGAGACGGGGTTTCACGTTGTTGCTCAGGCCGGTCTCAAACTCCTGATCTCGTGATCCACCCGCCTTTGGCCTCCTAAAGTGCTGGGATTACAGGCGTGAGCCACTGTGCCCGGCCCATCAACATTTTTTAAGTGAAAAAGGGAAGCTGAGTAAGTTACTGAATAAATGAGCAATGAACACAAAGGTCAGTTCAAGCACCACATTTGCTTCTGGTCACAGGAACTAGCTTGGCTAATGCTTATTTTGTAACAATCTTTCTAGTCCTTACCCCTTAGTGGAGAAAAAGAAAACACTCATCAGTGTCAAAATGCTTGAAGTGTGAAGAGGGTGGCCGGGGAGGGGAGGGCAGAAAACAACTTGCTGTGAAAGGTACACAAACTTGACAGCCAGGAACACAACAGCAGACAGCCTGACAGGAGAGGAGAAGGGGAAAAGATCAAAGCAGAACCCTATAAGTACCGGGAAGGGAACTATTGAGGCTAGAGGTGAAGACTGCTGTCTCCGCAGGCAAAGCTGTTTAACAGCACTCAGTGACTTCCTGGTGATATTATCATAAATGGTACAGTCATGAAGGGTGCTGTTTAGGAAGATAGAAGTCAGTATACATTTTGGAAAATTCCTATCAAACAGGTAAAATAATTTAGTTTTAAAACCCAAAAAGATAGAGTTCTCTCATGCAAAAAACTCACTCATGAAAACCTTCATTCTCTGATAATACATAAATAGACTGTCACTATTACACAGAATTTCTGGAATTTTTTTGGTTTAAATAATAAAATTGGCCGGGCGCGGTGGCTCAAGCCTGTAATCCCAGCACTTTGGGAGGCCGAGACGGGCGGATCACGAGGTCAGGAGATCGAGACCATCCTGGCTAACACAGTGAAACCCCGTATCTATTAAAAAATACAAAAAACTAGCCGGGCGAGATGGCGGGCGCCTGTAATCCCAGCTACTCTGGAGGCTGAGGCAGGAGAATGGCGTAAACCCGGGAGGCGGAGCTTGCAGTGAGCTGAGATCCGGCCACTGTACTCCAGCCTGGGTGACAGAGCGAGACTCCGTCTCAAAAAAAAAAAATAATAATAATAATAATAATAATAATAATAAAATTAAATAATTTCCATTTTTAATATCTGCACATAATTACAGTAACATAATCAAAATTTACCATCTTACTTTAGTCTGAGAACTTTTTAATTACAACGCACAAACAGACCAGATGCTGTGGCTCACACCTGTAATCCCAGCACTCTGGGAGGCTGAGGTGGGAGGATCACTTGAAGCCAGGAGTTCAAGACCAGCCTGGGCAACACAGTGAGACAGACCCCTGTCTCTACAAAACTTTTTTTATATCAGTCGATCATGGCGGCACACGCCTGTGGTGGCACACGCCTGCGGTCCCTGCCACCTGGGAGGCTGGAGGGTCTCCTGAGCCAGAGTGTGAGGCTGCAGTGAGCCGTGATTGTGGCTGCCGCACTCCAGCCTGGGCAACAGAGCAAGACCCTGTCTCTAAAAATAATAATAAAAACACGGATATTCTAGCAACACTTCATTAGTATACCTAGAGATTATAATCGATTTTTAAAAACCAATAATCCAACCTTTGCTGTCAAGGAAGATATATCCATCAAAACGATCTCTAAAAAGAAGGATGTCATCAGGATTCCTAAAATTAATGTATGCTCTTGAGTAGAGATGAGGATAAAGACTGAAATAAGAGATAACAGTGAAAATGGTTAGTGAAAAATACAATACTCCATTATTTTAGCCTCTTTTTCCTTTTCTGGGCACAGCAAACCACTTTAGATAAAACTTTTGTGCCAAATCACCTCAGTTAATTGTAACAACCTGGATATTCTTTAGCAAAAACAAACGCAAAACGTTAACTTTACGAGGCAGAACTCAGGTCCCTTCTGCGCTGCCCAGAACCGGTCCTCGGAGGCTGAAACCCTAAGGCAAAGCCAGGGCGCACTCCCAGGGGAACGCGCGGCGCCGGGGACCCTCTCCGGTATTTAGAGCTGCACTGGCTGCGGCACCGGCGTGGAGGCCACAGGAAGAGCCGGCGCCCTCCCGCCCCGCCCCGCAGCGCCCCGTCCCGCAGCGCCCCGTCCGCGTCCTGGCAGGGAGGCCCGGGAGGCGCCGGGCGGGCAACGCTGGTCCTTTCAAAGGCACCCGTTTTCCTAAGCGTTAGCCGCCTGAAAATCATCCGCATTTCTAATGCAAACCACATCTGCGTTTCCTTGTTGTTGCTATTTTTCTTTGAAAGGACTTACACGTTTTACTGAAATGTAATTTATTCAAAAGGTTCACACGACTCCCATGAAGGAGAAATCACGGTAAGGAACTTAAGGCAACGAGAAGGCCAGCGGCGCAGAGCTCTGGGTTCCGCCCTCTCCTCCTCCTCCTCGCCTCGGGGCGGGCCTCACCTCAGGTCGGCGGCGAAGAACTCGAAGTAGTCGTGCGCTGGCAGCGGGCGCAGCTGCTCCTCCAGCTGCTCCTTGGTGAGGCCCGGGGGCAGGCGGCGGATGACCACCTGCGGGGAGCGCGCGGCCGTTCCCACCGCAGCGGGGCGTGGACATGGAGCTCCGGAGGGACCGCGTACTGCGCACCGCGCAGGGGGCTCCGGGCCCGCCCCTCCCGACCCCGCCCCCGCCCCCGCCCCCGCCCCTCCCGCCCCCGCCCCCGCCTCCTCCCGACCCCGCCCCCCGCCTCCTCCCGACCCCGCCACCCGCCCCTCCCGACCCCGCCCCCCGCCCCTCCCGACCCCCGCCCCTCCCGACCCCGACCCCCGCCTCCTCCCGACCCGACCCGACCCCCGCCTCCTCCCGACCCGACCCCCGCCTCCTCCCGCCCCGACCCCCGCCTCCTCCCGGCCCCGACCCCCGCCTCCTCCCGGCCCCGACCCCCGCCTCCTCCGCTCGGGACCGTCCTCTCCTCGCGAGGTTTGCGCGCCCCGCCCCCGTCCCCGCCCCACCTTGCTCAGGGCCGTCCTCTTCTCCTCGCGACGTTTGCCCGCACCGCCCCCGCAACCGGAGGACGAGGTTGGCTGAGTCTCAGCTTCCCGCTGCGGCGAGTCGCGGTGGAACTGCACTTCTAGGGCCGACAGCTTCTCCCTCCCGCACGGTCCCCGCGCGACAACGGCCGCCCTAGGGCCTCCGGCCCCCTCCTTTTCCGAGCGCATCCCGCACTCTCCGCCGAGCCGCAACCGTCACCCCTCGACAAAACCTCGCGAGAGCTCGACCCCCCCCCGCCCCGCCCCTCCTTGGGGTGCGATGCTCGGGGCCGCCCACGAAGGGGCCAGGACGCTGCGGGACGGGTCGGGATCGGGGTCGTGACCTCCGGCCACACAGCCTGGCTCTCTGCGGGGCCGGGCGGACCCTCAGGGAGCGGCGGTCGAGGTTTAGGGCGGCCCCGGAAGCGGAGCGCCGGCGGCTTTGGTCTGGTCGTAGTGAGAGGAGATCGCGGCAAACCGCCTTCCCAGCCCAGCACCGTGTTTATCCCCCGCCCCCAGGCTCTCTGCGGCCGGACGCCATCAGAGCTGGGTTGGCATTTGAACGTTTTTTTTTGTTTTTTGGTGTTTTTTTTGGAGACAGTCTCACTCTGTCGCCCAGACTGGAGTGCAGTGGCGCGATCTCGGCTCACGGCATCTCTGCCTCCCGGGTTCAAGCGAGTCTCCCGTCTCAGCCTCCTGAGTAGCTGGGACCTACAGGCACGCGCCACCACACCTGGGTAATTTTTTTTGTATTTTTTTTTTTTTTTTTTTTTGAGACAGAGTCTCGCTCTGTCGCCCAGGCTGGAAGTGCGGTGGCCGGATCTCAGCTCACTGCAAGCTCCGCCCCCCGGGTTTACGCCATTCTCCTGCCTCAGCCTCCGGAGTAGCTGGGACTACAGGCGCCGCCACCTCGCCCGGCTAGTTTACTGTATCTTTTAGTAGAGACGGGGTTTCACCGTGTTAGCCAGGATGGTCTCGATCTCCTGACCTCGTGATCCGCCCGTCTCGGCCTCCCAAAGTGCTGGGATTACAGGCTTCAGCCACCGCGTCCGGCCTTTTTTTTGTATTTTTAAAGTAGAGACGGGGTTTCGCCATGTTGGCCAGGATGGTCTCGATCTCCTGACCTCGTTATCCGCCTGTCTCGGCCTCCCAAAGTGCTGAGATTACAGACGTGAGCCACCGATCCGGGCCCTTGCACATATTTTCTTATGAACACACAGGTAGCAGCACTCTGATTACAGTAACTTACATGGAAGTTATTTTAAAATGACTTTCCCCTTCTCTTCCTCATGTAGGCTGTATATTTCATCTGCAGCACGCTTTCTCCCAAGAATCTCAAGCACACACAGGAAACCAGAGAATAAAATCACTGAGGCTTGAACATATCCAGAGACCAAGGGCGTCACTGGCAGAAAAGCTTTTAGGCGGATCCCCAGGCCCAAGAGCCACCCCGCCCAGAGACGTGGCTTCCTAGGAGCAGTTCACACGCGGCTGTGCAGCACCCACAAGCGGGGCCAGGGGCTGGTTTTCATAGTTCACAGTCTGCAGGGATCTTAGCAAAAATATGGCCGTGGTAAAAGTGCCTCGACCAGATTCAGTGAGTAGGAAGACTAGGCTGATGAAAAGCTCTGATGATGTGTGTGATTAAAAGTAGATAAATGTGGTTGCCAGATAAAATATTTTACCATATAGTGAAGGGCAGAATGTTGAAACCATTTATTTTAAATGTTTGACTGTTCCTGCAGTGTTTAAAATATAGGAGATGCATTCTGATTAGAAAGAAACTGCTCTCAATCTATTTGTATGTCTTCCCTCTAGTTTTAAAATATTAAACAATCTAACTCAATATTTAATTTTACCTCTAGTCATGTTACTAGGCTGGGATAATAAAAAGGACTGTTGAACTTCACATCTGCCATCTGTAACACATTCTTAATGAAGCAATCTTGCATCGGGGGATTTATCAACTCTGCCAAATTTCCTAAAATTACCAAATGGAGAAAAAAGAGCTGGTCCCGCCTCACCAGGCACAACCAGGTACAGTAACTTAGGGTATTTCTTGTGTTCGTGTTTTGCCTTCACCACTGCAAAGACCTGTTCTTGGCTGAAGCCAGGTTGGCCTCAGCCAACGTGAGGGAGCCTTCATTTGACCTTCCCCAGAACCGTGAGTATTTCTACTTCTCCCTTCACTGCACTGTATACCTAAAGGGACTCAACGTTTGCTGGATGTGTATATTTTGTAAACCTAGCTAGCAAAATGTCCACATGTTTCTTCACCCCCCCAAGTCAATTTTTTAACACCTTTCTGATTCATTACTTCTGTTATTGCAAAGTTCTGAAAAATGATTTTGAAAAAAAGGATTTTAGAATTCAGCTGTTTGATGAAATTATCTTTAAATAAAATCTTACATGAATTTTAAGATACAGTGAATGAAATACACTTGTAAAATAGTTTATGATTTTACATGACAGATTATATCATAAAGAAAATCTAGCTTCCTACACATTAGCCAGCCTGTTGAAATGTTCTGTTTGATACATGTACAGAACTTTACAGCCAAAGCAAAGCAGTAAGAATAATCTCCAAACCCTTCTTCATGTGGGCTATATACTATGTAACTTTACTTTTGCTTAAATGAACACTTCCATCTGTGAATGTGGCCCTGGGCTACATTTTACTTGGTAGCCCTTATCTCATTGGTAGATGACAGTGACTTGAAGAAGCTGGTGACCATAACACTTCCAAGTATTTCCCTTAAGGATAACATGGCCACTGTAGTTAGCGAGAAGGACACCTTTTTAGGATAAACTTGTCATGAGATACTGAAGAACTGGGTAGTAACAGGAACAATACTTGGCAGTACGATGACACATTATTTTTACTCTCAAGAGGCCTAAACACAAATACTTGGCAGTACGATCACACATTATTTTTACTCTCAAGAGGCCTAAACACTGGTGGTAACACTGCTGCTAATCTGAATTACAGCTTAGTCAAGTGTCTGAACACTTTGCATTTTGTGTCGTAAAGCACTGTCAACAGAGTAATGGCTCACCTACCGGACATTCACTTACAGAAACCAAAAAAATCCTAACAGTGATCAGTGAGAAAACTAAATGGTTTTTTCTTTTTTTTTTTCTCTGGCAGGAAAAATAAATGTAAAAACTCAGCACTTCATTAATACTTTCATTTTAGTTGTTTTAAAAATAATTAAGTTCAGTCACTTGATTTTCTAGCCCCAACTCAAGACAGGGGAGGCATACATGATGCCTGACAGAGAGACAGAAACGCCATTTAAAAATGAAAACACGAAAACACATTAGTTTGAGTCTAATTTAGCATGGGGTAACTCATGGTCTCTAAGTGTATTACTGCGTTAACTTCCAGCACAATATCTGAGTTTCACTGTGATGACTAGAGACAGGATGGGGTCTGAATGCTGGTCTTCAACGCACCATACAACAGTGCTAGACCCTCAACTGTATGAAGGGGAACAAAGCCCTCCTTAAAAGATTTACTGGAGTTAACACCTGGGGATCCTCAAGAAATGAACGCTATCACGTTCTGCTTCAGAAGGTAGAAATACAGGGAATACACTTTAGATAGGTTAAGATAAAAAGTTTTGTGTTTAAGGCAGTTCGGTTGCCTGGAAAATTCACTTCTGTATAATGCCTAATTTGTTAATGATGCTGTGAGTAGATGCTTTGTAGTAACTATACAAGTTTTTCTTTTATGAAGAAGTAGAGTAACGTGTCCTCTGACATTAGGAGTAGGAGTGTTTCAATAAAGGACCTTAAACCAATGAAGCATATAATCCTCTCTATTAGAATGATGAAAAGAGTGGGGGTGTTGTTTGCTTGTACAGTTATCACCTAGGAGTCATATCAAGATTCTTTTGCTAATCTCAGTGAAGTGGTTTAAAAAAAAAAAAAGTTTAAAGATTAGAGATTTAATAAAATTGTCTTGTATCACCTTTTTAAAATAAAATGTTTAAACATATCTTTTCAAGCCGTGCACTATGGCTCAGGCCTGTAATCCCAGCACTTTCAGAAGCTGAGGCAGGTGCATCACTTGAGGTCAGGAGTTTGAGATCAGCCTGGCCAATATGGTGAAACCCCGCCTGTACTAAAAATACAAAGATTAGCTGGGTGTGGTGGCAGGAGCCTACAATCCCAGCTACTTAGGAGGCTGAAACAGGAGAACTGCTTGAGTCCAAGAGGCGGAGGTTGCAGTGAGCTGATAACATGCCACTGCACTATAACCAGGGCAACACAGTGAGACTCCGTCTCAAAAAAAAAAAACAAATTTTAACATATCTTTTCACAAAATCAACCACCAGCCAAATGTGTAAAACTATGTAAGAACTTTTCCTTCTTGACCCCAACAAATGGGGCATTTCCATCTGTTCCGCCATGGCTGATTTCAGATGCTCCTATAAAACAGGGAATCCAGCTGCGACATATTTTAAATATCATTACTGACAGATACCTGCTTATTTCACATAGATTCAGTTTTCAATCTTATGTGAGAAAACTGCAAAAGATGTTAAAACAATGGAGTAAAAAACAGGCCAAGAGAGCCTATAACATTTACCAATAGTTAAAAGGATACGTCACCAAATTAGTATGTGAGAAAATAGGTAAAATTCAAATTCTTTACCTTACACATACCAGGAGGTAGAAATTACAAAGAACAGTGAACCACATTTATTTTATAGAACACAATGATAACAGCACCAATGGCTGTTTGATTCTTTGAGATTTTTAAAGCATCACCAATGTATTAATAGCTGTTTATTATCTTAAATACTATGACTTTCAAAAGTTAAACTGAATTTTGATAAGTAGTGCAAACAATTTTATATGACTATTATTTAGCTATAGTTTTTTTTTTCTTTTTTGAGACAGTCTCACTCTGTCCCCCAGACTGGAGTGCAGTGGTGCAATCTCAGGTCACTGCAAGCTCCGACTCCCAGGTTCACGCCATTCTCCTGTCTCAGCCTCCTGAGTAGCTGGGACTACAGGCTCCCGCCACCACACCTGGCTAATTTTTTGTATCTTTAGTAGAGACGGGGTTTCACCGTGTTAGCCAGGATGGTCTCTATCTCCTGACCTCGTGATCTGCCCGCCTCGGCCTCCCAAAGTGCTGGGATTACAGGCAGTGAGCCACCATGCCCAGCCTATAGTTTTTTTTTAAAATATGACTAATATTTAAAGACAGCAGTGACGTCACAGAAAATGGCAGGGCAGGAAGCTTCAGGGATTGAATTGATTGGTTCTTCCGCCAAAACCACCATTAAGCTGGACAAAAAATTAGCAGAATCAACTGTTTTCTGTCACCTCATCAGAAGCTTACTGCAACCCGGGGAAGGCCTGCTGATGCAGAGGCTGCAGCTTTTTGGTTCAGAGGGTGGTGTGGATGGACAGCCTATGTACCTGCTGCAGCCTGTCCTCAGCAAGGACCCTGTGCATTTTGTTCATATAATGGTGCCCTGAGGGACCAACATAGATGCGTGCCTTTGTCTCGACCCCTCAGGCTGCAGCAATTTCCCTAATACCATCTGTCAGAAAATTTAGAGATACACTCTTTAAAAAAAGAAAAAAAACACGAGGTCAGGAGATCGAGACCATCCTGGCTAACACGGTGAAACCCCGTCTCTACTAGAAAAGACAAAAAACTAGCTGGACGAGGTGGTGGGCGCCTGTAGTCCCAGCTACTCGGGAGGCTGAGGCAAGAGAATGGCGTAAACCCGGGAGGCGGAGCTTGCAGTGAGCTGAGATCCGGCCACTGCACTCCAGCCTGGGCGACAGAGCGAGACTCCGTCTCAAAAAAAAGATCCAGATACTGGGCCAGCCGTGGTTACTCATGCCTGTAATCCCAGCACTTTGGGAGGCTGAGGCGAGAGGATCATTAGAATCCCTAAGTTCAAGACCCCCTGGGTAACATAGTGAGACTGCGTCTCTACAAAAATAAAAATAGCCGGGCATGGTGGTGCATTCCTGTAGTCCTAGCTACTTGGGAGGCTGAGGCGAGAGGATCCCTTGAGCCGAGGAGTCAGAGGCTGTGGTGAGCTATGGTCAGGCCGCTGCACTGTAACCTAGTGACAGAGACCCCATGTCAAAAACAGAAAGGTCCAGACACTTCAGGAACTCTCTGTCAGGCTACAGGCTGACCAGAGACAAGAAGACCAGGAGCCTCAGGAATACAGACTTTGCAAAAACAACTTGGAAGATTCACTACACAAATGAACTGCAGTCCTCAACATGTAACAGAAGCAATCCTTGAGGAAAGGGATACTGTGATTTCCAGAGCTACTGCAGTGTCATATTCAAACTGTACAGTTCTCAACACAAAATTACAAAGCACACAAATAAAATGGAAAATATGGCTGACTTACGGGAAAAAAAGAATATGACAGAAACTGTCCCTGAGGAAGCCCAGATATTAGAATTACTAGTCAAAGATGTTCATCAACTGTATTAATATGCTCACAGGGCTAGCAGAAACCCTGGAAAACGGACTAAAGGAACCAGGAGAGTGATGTATGAACAAATAGAAAATGTGAACAGAGACAGAAATGATAAAAAGGAACCAAATAGAAACTCAGGAACTGAAAAACACGGCAGCCGAGATGAAAGCATTCACTGGAAGGATTCAGCAGCAGACTTCAGCAGGCAGAATTAGCAAAGGTGAAGAGAAGGCAGTTGAACTTACCCAGTCTGAGGAGCATGAGAACAGAACCTATGGGACCCATGGGACACCATCAGAAATACCAACACACACATTTAAGAATCCCAACAAGTGAGAAAAAGGGCAAACAACAACAACAAACCCTAAGGAAGTAATGGCCGGAAAGTGAGGAAGCACACCAGAAGCCAAAATCGGCCAAATGCAAGGCCTCTCGCACCAAACAGTTGGTCAAGTTGTGAATGCAAAGGAAAAGTTATTGAAGGAAATGAAAAGTGCTTCTCCATTAAACACACAAAAGAAAGTGAAATAGCCTTATTGCTGATAGGGAGAAGGTTTGAGTGATCTGGATACAAGATCAAACAAGACACAACATTGCTGTAAGCCAGCCTAATCCAGAGCAAGACCCTAAGTCTCTTCAATTCTATGAAGGCTGAGAGAGGCGAGGGAGCTGAAAAAGAATAGGTAGAAACTAGCAGAGATTTTTCATGAGGTTTAAGGACAGAAGCCATCTCCACAGCATAAAAAGTACAAGACGGAACAGCAATTGCTGATGGAGAAGCCATCTAGATGGTCTAGCAAAGATCATTAATGAAGATGGCCACATTAAACAGCAGATGATCAATGCAGACAAAACAGCCTTATGTTGGAATATGACGCCCTCTAGGACTTTCATAGCTGAAGAGGAGTCGATGCCTTGTTTCAAAGGACAGGCTGACTTGTGAGGGACTAATGCAGCTGGAGGCTTTAAACTAAAGCCAATGCTCATTCACATTTTGAAGAAAATCTGAGAGCTAAGTCTATTCTGCCTGTGCTTTAAAAATAGAAAAAGTTTAGGTGACAGCACCTCTGTTTACAGTATGGTTTACTATTTTAAGCCTACCCCTGAGACCTACTGTTCAGAAAATGACTCCTTTCAAAGTATCACTGCTCATTGACAATCTGACAATGCACCTGGTCACCCATGAACCCCGTGGGAGATGTACAAGACGAATGCTGTTTGCATGCTGCTAACACATCCATCTGCAGCTCACGGATCAAGGAGTCATTTTGAATTTCAAGTCTTATCTTTTAGGAAATACGTTTTGTAAGGCTATAGCTGCCATAGAGTGATTCCTCAGATGGATCTGGGCAAAGAACACAGAAAACTTTCTGGAAAGGATTCACCATTCTAAATGCCACTAAGAACATTTGTGATTCATGAGAAGTGGTCAAAATGGGAGTTTGGAAGAAGTTGCTTGCAGCATGTGGTGATCTAATAGCAAGAATTAGAAGTGAAGCTGGGCGTGGTGATGTGTGCCGGTAATCCCAGCTACTTGGGAGGCTGAAGTGAGAGGGCTGCTTGAACCCAGGAGTTCAAGATGAGCTTGGGCAACACACGAGACCGTGTGTCAAAAAATATACAAATAAAAAAGAAATAAAATCTAAAAATGGAGCCTAAAGATGTGACTGAATTGCTGCAATCTCATGATAAAACTTTATAGATGAGGAGTTGCTCTCTATGGATAAGCACAGAAAATAGTTTCTTAAAACGGAATCTACTCCTGGTGAAGATACTGTGAACATTGTTGAAACAACAACAAAGGATTTAGAAGATTCCATACATTTAGCTAATAAAGCAGCATCGGGGTTTGAGAGGATTAACTCCAGTTTTGAAAGACGTTCTACTGTGATACGTTGTCAAACAGCATCACATGCTACAGAGAAATCTTTCATCAAAGTCAATCAATGCAGCAAACTTCACTGTCTTATTTGAAGAAGTTACCAGTCACCCCAGCCTTCAGCAGCCATCATCATCAGCCATCCACATGGAGGCAAGACCCTCTGTTAGCAAAAAGATTACAACTTGCTAAAGGCTTAAATGTTAAAGGCATTTTTTTAACAATAAAGTGTTCTTTTTTTTTTTTTTTTTAGATGGAGTCTCACTGTGTTGCCCAGGCTGGAGTGCAGTGGTGGGTGTGCTGTCCAGCTCACTGCAACCTCTGCCTCTGGGATTCAGGTGCTTCTCCTGCCTCAGCCCCCCAAGTAGCTGGTATTACAGGCACGTGCCACCACGCTCGGCTAATTTCTGTATTTTAGTAGAAACAGGGTTTTGCCATGTTGGCCAGGCTGGTCTCGAATTCCTGAAAGTATTTTTAAATTAAGGTATGTACACTGTTTTTTGGACATAATGCTATTACGTACTTAATAGACTACAGTATAAACGTAACTTTTATATGTACTGGGAAACCAAACAATTTGTGAAACTTGTTTTATTGTGATTATTTGCTTTATTTCGCCAGTTTGGAACCAAAACTGCAGTGTCCCCAAGACATGCCTGTAGGTACACAAGTCCATACTGATAAATGACTGAATAAACAGGAGAGAAGCAAATCTTCAAGAAGAATAACATGCACAGATACTGCTCTCTCCCGGGGTTGGAGCTTATTTATTTATTTATTTATTTTGAGACGGAGTCTGGCTCTGTCTCCCAGGCTGGAGTGCAGTGGCCGGATCTCAGCTCACTGCAAGCTCCGCCTCCCGGGTTTACACCATTCTCCTGCCTCAGCCTCCGGAGTAGCTGGGACCACAGGCGCCCGCCACCTCGCCCGGCTAGTTTTTTGTATTTTTAGTAGAGACGGGGTTTCACCGTGTTAGCCAGGATGGTCTCGATCTCCTGACGTCGTGATCCACCCGTCTCGGCCTCCCAAAGTGCTGGGATTACAGGCTTGAGCCACCGCGCCCGGCCCCGGGGTTGGAGCTTAAACCTCCTCAACCCACAGAGTATGGAAAGGGAAAGACAGGAACTTGACAGTGGAGAAACCTAGCAGACACCACTGTGACCAGGTGGCCAAGGTCAGCACTGCCTGGGATAGGTGGTGTGGTGGTTACAACCACCCAGCAGGATGTGATGAGAAAGGTGCTTCAGAAACATCAGACCAACTCCAATGGAGGGACATTCTTCAGACTGCCTGGCCAGTACTACTCAGAACTGTCAGGGTCATGAGAAACAAGGGAAGTCTGAGGAACTGTCACAGGCGAGAGACCGCAAAGGAGATGGGATGACTAAATGCAATGTGTGCCTGGATGGGACTCTGGGACAGAAAGCAGACATTAGGGAAAAACTGGTGAAATCCAAATAAAGTCTGGATTTTAGTTAATGGTAACTACCAATGTTGGTTTCTTAGTCATGACAAATATTCCATGGTAACGTAAGACGTTAACAATGGGGGAAACTAGGTGAGGGGCACATAGAAGCTCTCTGTACTATCTCTTGCCATTTTTCTGTAAATCTAAAATTAGTCCAAAATAAAAGTTTATTGGAAAAGAAAAATAAAAAAAAGACGTAACAGATGGTTTGCCTTCTTTATTCCACTATGTATAACTATTTTGTAGGTTCAGAGAATCAGAACACATCTGTTGCAAAGGTGTGCGAACCAGTCTTTTAAAGCGGGTCTCTGTTCCTAAATGTAGAGATGCAGTTTGGAGTCACGTTAGGAAGTGGGACGTTCTTAAGCCATGGAGAGGATGTGAGAGAATACTAACCTACACTGGGACAGCCGGACCAGGACCACTGACTAGAGTCACGTGCTGTGGTCTGACATAGACGTCTCTAACATCATGTCACTTTCATTCATTTCAATTTCAAAGGTTTCTTCCAAGGAAGGTCTGGAATCTGGAGTTTTCCTTGAGGTTTCCAATGGCGTAAGCCCCGTTTCTTCTGCAGTCTGTTTTTCTACTTCAAATTCCCTGAAATCCCACGGAGGTGAAATAATGTTTTTTAGTGTCTTCATTGTATGCACATCAAAGTCATAACATTTTAATTTGTCTTTAATGTCTGCTCCTAAAAAGAAATACTATAATTAGAATAAAATAAGAAATTCCATCATTTATCATTTCTATTGTTATATAACACCATCTCTATCATTTCAGACTATACGATTTAGAATAAAATATAAAACTCCATCATTTATCATTTCCATCATTATATACCATCTCTATCATTTAAGTCAAATTATACTTTTAAGAGCACAAGTTGAGAGCAGAAGGAAAACAATATTCCAATCTTTTTCTTCTTTTTCATTTGTTTTCCACCATTTGCAAAGGAGGTGTCAGGAGACTTTTAGAAGCACAGGCAGTTGCGGCTCCAGGGTTTCAACAGCTGCCCTATTTCCAAGGCCTCCTAAATACGGATGAGGCCTGTGGGCAACTTTTTTCTCGGCTGTTACCCCAGATAAGACCTGCATTGTGTGGCCGCGAGGGGTGGCTCACACCTGTAATCCCAGCACTCTGGGAGGCCGAGGTGGGCAGGGAGATCGAGACCATCCTGGCTAACACGGTGAAACCCCGTCTCTACTAAAAAAAATACAAAAAAATTAGCCGGGCGTGGTGGTAGGTGCCTGGAATCCCAGCTACTCAGGAGGCTGAGGCAGGAGAATGGCATGAACCTGGGAGGCGGAGCTTGCAGTGAGCTGAGATCGTGCCACTGCACTCCAGCCTGGCTGACACAGCTAGATTCCGTCGCAAAAAAAAAAAAACTGCGGTGCCCACTGGGTATAGTCACCAATCTTATGCCCACAGAAGCCACGATGAAATAAAATTCATTTCCCATATATTAAAACCTTAAGGGTAATATAAATTGGAACAGATCTGAACAGATATTATTAGGTACAATCATTTACAATCATTCGACATAAAATGAGTTTTACACAGTTCAAACCAATAGCTTTCAGGAAGAGGTAGTTTGGCAGATAATGACATGCAAACCTTCTAAAGATAAAAATGACATGAATGGTAAATCTCTTCTGCAAGGTCAAGGAGACGTCCCTCTGACTCATTATCAACTCTCCAGCCTTTATTTAGCTTCCTATGAATTTCCCTTGAACAAATGACGAAACTAAGGCTCAGACTTGCCTTTCTTGCCACAGGGCTGCCGAGGGGCAGAGCTGAGGTTTCAACCCAACATCTCTAGGAAACCAGAGCTTACATTTGTTTTTTAAAACTGAGCTAAAACCAAGAGTCAAGTGTGAATCTCCTTAAGCACATGACTGAATGAACGCTACATACATGCATCCCACATGACCACCGCCAGAAGGGCACAGAACACGCACAGCTCCGTAATACCACCCTGTGTCCACTCCTGGTCAATACTGCCAGCTTTCCCAAGCCTGAAATGAGCACTGTACGGACTTTTCTATCACTACCAATTAGTTTTGTTCATTACTAATTGATATGGTTTGGATCCGTGTCCCACCAAATCTCAGGTTGGATTGTAATCCTCTATGTTGGAAGATGGGGCCTGGTGGGAGGTGACTGGATCACGGGGGTGGTTTCTCCTGAATGGTTGGTGCTGTTCTCGTGACAGTCAGTTCTGGTTGTTTGAAGTGTGTAGCACCTCCTCCCTTTCTCAATCACTCCTGTTCCGGATATGTGAAGCGGTGGCTCCCCACTTAGCCTTCTGCCATGATTTCAGTTTCCTGAGGCCTCCCCAGAAGCCAAGCAGATGCCAGCATCATGCTTCCTGGATAGCCTGCAGAACTGTGAGCCAATTATATTTCTTTTCTTATAAATTACCCAGGCTCAGGTATTTCTTTATAGTAACGCGAGAATGGACTAATACACTAATCTTATAAATGGAAGTAATTAGTAGATATTCATATTTTTGTCAAAAATCTATGAAATTTGCCAGGTGTGGTGGCTCATGCCTGTAATCCCGGCACTCTGGGAGACCGAGGCAGGTGGATCACCCGAGGTCAGGAATTCGAGACCAGCCTGGCCAACGTGGTGAAACCCCACCTCTACTAAAAATACAAAAACTTAGCTAGGTGGGGTGGCATGCGCCTGTAATCCTAGCTAGTCGGGAGGCTGAGGCAGGAGAATTGCTTGAACCCAGAAGGCGGAGGTTGCAGTAAGCCGAGATTGCACAACTGCACTCCAGCCTGGGCGACTGAAACTCCCTTTCAGAAAAAAAAATAGTAATAATTAAAAATTTTAAAAAAATCTGTGAAATTGATCCATGTTTCTAAATGATTCAGTAGTCTTTCAAATAATATAGTATTCCACTGTATGAACATGCCACAATTTATTTCTCCTCTCTCCTACTGGTGGACGTTTGAGTCATTTCCAGTTAGGTGCTATTATGAATAAAGCTATGAATACTCTTGTTTGTGACCTTTAGTGGACAGAAGCACTTGCTTCCGTTGGGCTTACACCTGGGAGCACAACTGCTACATCACAGAATCAGTATGGTCAATCATCACCCTCATACCCACCCCAATGAATCACACCTCCCAGCACCCTCACCCTGGTACAGCCCCTCCCACATTGACTCTGAGCTTATGAGACTTGTACTGATGGAACAGAACGTTGTGCAACTGAATTTTCAAGAGGTCCTGAACTTCGGTTCTTGTCCTTTAGAACCCTGAGAACATTGTGCTACAAAGAAACCTAAGATGAAAGCCCCAGAGAGAGAGACTTAGCACCCAAGCTGAGCTCCCTACTGGAAAATGATACCATTTTAGACCATCTACCCAGTCAAGTATCTGCTAACCACAGCTGCATGAGTAAACCTAGAGAAGACCTGCAAATGGGTCACTCAACCCACAGAATTGTAAAAATAATACATTGTTGGTTAAGGTTCTTGGAGTGGTTAGGCAGCAATAGAGAACTGATGTAACAGGCTTAACTTTACTATGATGTTAAGCAGTTTCCCAAAAAGACTTTACCCTTTTATAACCCACTAGTAGTCAATCTATGAGAGTTCCAGTTGCTCCACATCACACCAACACCACATACTGTACTTTTAGCCATTCTGGTGGGTGTGTGCTGGTTTCTCACTGTGGTTTTATTTATATTACTTTTTTGAGACAGGATTTTCACTCTGTTGCTCAGGCTGGAGTGCAGTGGTGTGATCGCTGCAGCTTTGATCTCCTGGGCTCCAGTAATCCTCCAGCCTCAGCCCCGAGGAGCTGGCACTAGAGGCACACACCATCACTATGGTTTTCATTTCATTTCCCTGATAAGTAATGATGTTGAGCGCCTTTATTTGCTTCTTAACTGAGGCAGAATAGGGTCTAAAGACAGGGCGCCTTCACTTCAGCCTCTGATTGGTCACAGTCTTCATTTGCATAGGGTGTAACTTCACTTCAGCCTCTGATTAGCCACAGACCAATTCTTCATTTGCATAGGGTGTAACCAACAGGAAACCCCTAAGGGTACTTAAACCCCAACTGGGGCTCATCAGCTACTTGCTCAAACCGGCTCCCACTGTGTGGCGTGTACTTTCACTTCAATACACCCATGCTTTCGTCTTCCACTGCTTTGTGTGTTTTGTTCAATCTTTTTTCACCATGCCAAGAACCTGGACGACTTGTAGTGAAGACCTTCCACACCAGTAACATATTTTGGTGAGCCAGTCAGGCGGTAAGCCCAAATTTTGGGATTTATTTTTCTTTTTTTCCCTTTTTCCTCTCTAGAGAGGCTTCATTTGTGGGCATGAGCTGGAGCTATCGCCATGTGGGGATCCCTCCGCTCTATACAGGGGAACTCCCCGCCTCTCTATTTCCCTTTTCCAACTCGGAACCCTCAGTGGATAGCACCTAAGCACAGAGACAACTGCGGGTCTCTGGCTGGGGACACTCTGGTGAAGTGAAAGATTTCCGTGTGGAAGTGCCTGGCCACCACTGCCCAGTTTGGATGAGGGACCCAAGTCCTTTTCTTGTTTTCAGTCTTTCAGTGGCCATTTCCTACCTAATTGCTCCTTGGTAACTGAGGGCAACTGGCTGGGGCCACACTCTGGTGTTACCTAAATTTCTTGAGGTTTTCCTTGGAGGAATGAGAGAGTAACTAAGGCAGTAAACTATGATAAATTAAGGGAGGTTACACAGGACAAGGAGAAAAATCCAGCTATGTTTCATGGCAGGCTGGAGGAGGACTTTAAAAACATACCACTCTGGACCCTTCCTCTCCCAAAGGCAGTGTTGAGCCCTCTTTTATTCCTAGTATTACTACTTTGGGTATGAACTTTCTTTTTTAGTGATTATCTAGAAATTTATACATTTTAGTGACTGCTTTAAACAACCTATATTGTATCATTTTCAAACCCACAGAAATGTATAAGGCATATAATTTTGACACTTTTCAATTATTTTTAAGGTTATAAGCATGTAAAATACCGTTAATATATATAAGAATATGCATAACTACCAATATATAGCTTTTTTTTCTTTTTGAGATGGGCTCTGTCACCCAGGCTGGAGTACAGTGGCGCAATCTTGGCTCACTGCAACCTCTGGCTCCCGGGTTCAAGTGATTCTCCTGCCTCAGCCTCCCGAGTAGCTGGGACTACACACGTGTGCCACTATGCCTGGCTAGTTCTGTTTTTTGTTTTTCTTTTTTTAGCAGGGGCAGGGTTTCACCATGTTGGCCAGGTGGGTCTTGACCTCCTGACCTCTGCCTGCCTTGGCCTCCCAAAGTGCTGGGATTACAGGCGTGAGCCACCACGCCCAGCCTAGATAGCTTCTTTTGAAGAGATACTCTCCAAATTTTCATCCAGCGTAGATTCACTACAGTTTATTAGGTGTGTTTCTCAATACATTGCCTGAATGTTTTAAAGCATATAGATATTTAAATACTGTTTAACCTCATACATTCCTTTATTTATAGATTGTTTAATATTTCTAAGGATTAAAGACATCACAACCCCCTATAACATTCAGTAATATTAATAAAACTTGAGACATATAGGATAGAACCCAACACACTCAGAGAAAAATTGTTTATACTGCTGTAGAGCCAGAAATGAAACCCAGGTTCTAAGGGAACAGGGAAGCTGTTTGCTAAGTGTGCCATGAGCTACCACACAAGTGCATCAGTGACTGGGCATAGAGCAGGCACAATTACAGGATGGTTAAGAGAGTGAGCTGTGGAGCTTAACGCTATGTGAACATGCATGTTTAAACTGTGATGTGCTTCAGTTTATCCTACTTTACAATGGGTATTACTCATTTTTTGTTGTTGTTCTCAGTTGACTGGATTATTTCTCCAGTCTGTCTTCTTGCCACTCTGGATGCCCACATGAAAGGACCCAAGGTAATTTCTGACAGCCTCGGGCTCCTTGGGAAAACCAGAGGGCACCACAGACCCCGTTTTAGGAGAAACCTCTGTTTCCCTCAGGGAACCCCAAGACACATAAGCAGACAGGTCCTTCTCAAAATCTAAGGCTCTGCTCTGTTTTCTATCACATTACCTGACCTTTTTGACTTTTGGGGAAATTACATCAGAAATTACTTTAGTAGGGGCCGGGCACAGTGGCTCATGCCTGTTATCCCAACACTTTGAGAGGCTGAGGCAGGCGGATCACCTGAGGTCAGGAGTTCAAGACCAGTCTGGCCTGAACATGGAGAAGACCAGTCTCTACTAAAAATACAAAATTAGCTAGGCGTGGTGGCACATGCCTGTAATCCCAGGTACTCGGGAGGCTGAGGTGGGAGAATGGCTTAAATCCGGGAGGCAGGGGTTGTGGTGAGCCAAGATCGTGCCATTGCACCCCAGCCTGGGCAACAGAGTGAAACTCCGTCTCAAAAAAAAAAAAAAAAGAAAGAAAGAAAGAAAGAAAGAAAGAAATTACTTTAGTAGGAATGGGAGTTAGCAGGCTTGCAACTTTCCTATCCTAGATCTCAAGATTTAACCTCACCACATCCTCCTTATCATGTAATGTTTACAACTAAATGAGTGCCCAAGTACAGCAATTCCATCCAAACTTATACTATTACTTATTCAGTTATGGAAATGTATGGCATCTCAACATTCCATTGAAATGTAAAGATTTATATTGTTATACCCTGCATTGAAAATAATGACAGAGCCCCTTCAATTGTGTATTAGAAAAATGTTGCTAAGATTTCTTTTTCCATTATAGAAATAGACGGATCCTTCTATCAAAGTGCTTTACACTTACTCTGTAGCGGTATTTTCCACAAGCAAGTATTCAACTTTAAACTGAATGCATCCTCGGTGAGTCACTAACTCCCCACAGCATTGTTCCAATAAAATAAATGGAGTTTCTTGTTTTTAATGCAGCATAAATGGTTAGAAAGATAAACTTGGAACCTCAGATGAGAATATGAGAAACATAAACAGAGACATATGACAACCTAAAAAATGGAGTACAATACCAATAAGAATAATGATTATCTTACCGATATAAGCTTCGGAATCACCAATGTACATTTCGATGCAATGACCAAGCATTGTAACAGAAAATGTATCATCTCGCCTAAGACCAAGGGCCTGCCATAAAAGATTCAGCATGGTTATTAAATGTATTTCCTTATCTTTTGTTTAGAAATATTACCACACTGATTCATTTCAAAATATTCCAGGGCATCCAGGGTGGGGGAAGCGGCACTGTTAGTGGGGACAGAACTACACGAGCCGATGACTGGCCATGAGCCGATGACTGTTGAAGTTGGTTATGGGTCATGGAGGTTCATCACACTATTCTATTTTCTTATGCTGGAAACCTGCACCAAAAAAGATTTTTTAAAAAGTTCTATCTCAACTGGGCACAGTGGCTCATGCCTGTAATCGCAGCACTTTGGGAGGCCTAGGCGGGTGGATCACCTGGGGTCAGGAGTTCCAGACCAGCCTTGCCAACATGGTGAAACCCCGTCTCTAATAAAAAATACAAAAATTAGCCGGGCATGGTGGCAGGTGCCTGTAATTCCAGCTACTTGGGAGGCTGAGGCAGGAAAATTGCTGGGAGGTGGAGGCTGCAGTGAGCCAAGATCGCACCACTGCACTCTAGCCTGGGCAACAAAGCAAAATTCTATCTCAAAAGAAAAAACAGGTTCTATCTCCATACAGAGTTCTCTGAGCCTCTGTATTTGTTTGTTTGTTTGTTTTCAGACACAGTCTCACTCTATCGCCAGTCTGGAGTGCAGTGGCATGATCTCAGCTCACTGCAACCTCCGCCTCCTGGGTTCAAGCAAGTCTCCTGCCTCAGCCTGGGACTGAGGCACAGGGCTAGTAGCTGGGACTATAGGCACGTGCCCAGCTGATTTTTGTATTTTTAGTAGAGACGGGGTTTCACCATATTGGTCAGGATGGTCTTGATCTCTTGACCTCGTGATCTGCCCGCCTCAGCCTCCCAAAGTGCTGGTATTACAGGCGTGAGCCAACGTGCCCAGCCGAGCCTTCTGTATTAATCAGATCTCAGAAGAAAGGTAAATTATAGAACACTCAAATATACATATTTAAAAGATTATACAGGACTAGAAAATGTGCTTAGTCCAAATTTCTGACGAGCTTAGTGCTCTGGTGACCATCATGGTACCTTCACGACTTCATCTAACCTCAAAATCTCGAATGAACTCCTGAAAATCAGTTACAAACCGCTCATGAGTTTATCTTTGATACATTTTCTCATATTTTATCTCTTTTTCCAAATAGCATTAGTTCACTGATTCTAAGACCCACATTTTCTCAAATTCGAACACTTCTTCCCTTTTACCTGTGGTTTCCTATTACTGCCATCAACCAGCCACCGCTGTGACGTAGGTAAAACCTGCCTGGGCAGCACGGACTTGGTGGTTATGTTGGCAGCACAGACTAGATCACAAACCATGTGAGGAACACTTAAACAGATATGGGGATTGTGGTTTTCTGAAAATCCTCCATTGACACTTCAGCAGACTGAGGGATGAGAGAGAGAGAGTTGGAAAGCAGGTGTCTGTGCCTGGGAGGAAACCCAGAGTCAGGAACTGGGTATGTGTGCTAGCATCAGGGCACTATTTTGGGAAAACACAGATACTGGCCCTCTGGGTTGAATATTGCAACCATTTATTTCACTTACATGTACATTTCTAGGTATGTACTAGAGTAATACAAATCTGCCTAAATATGTTCAAGAATATTTTCTCTAAATACAAAAAAATTAAGTGACAGGAAAAAATTATGTTAAAGTTTAATTGGCAGCACTTTTTTCTTTATGGTCATCCTGCTTACTCATGGTGTCTTAAATTTGATGGAATATGGTACATGGATTAAGGAAAGGTTCTTTCCTTGTGATGACTGCACAGACTGTTTTGTTCATCTACTAAAGTGATCTAAGCGGATTAATTGTAAAAGTCATCAACAGAAAGACTGGGAGTTCCCAAAGGGCCTATGTGGACAGATAACGCTGTGCTCAGCACTCAGATCACTGGCGAGTGCCGCTGGGCACCTGCGCACTTCCCTGCAAACCCTGAGGACAGGACTTATGTTTGTTTCTAATGTGATGAGTACTGTACAACACCTACATGCTTTGCTCTGCAAAGAAAAGAATAAAACGTAAGGTTGCCTAAAGATTATTAAAATAGAAAGTAAATATTACCTAGAAAAAATATTTCAAAAAAGGAAGTGGTCAGTGTCAACCAGATTTAAAATTAGGTACAAAGAAAAGACATACTGTGTGGAAGTAGTCCACAGCATTTTCAAAGTTGCCCATCAGACTGTGGATATATCCAATAGCAGAGTAAGTGGATGCGTTCTGAGGAATCAACACCAGTGCCTGGCGGTGGTAATCCAAGGCCTCGGCGTACTTTCTGTGGGGGAGAACACAATCACTGGCCACAGTCAAAGCACTAAATCCCTAAGTCTAAGATGAGTTCATCCATATCAACACCCAAGAAACACTATCTCGATAACAATAGCAGTCTAGACTGCTGAACGTCCTCCACACCTACTCTCACGCATCTCAATATGCCCTCTAAATGCATCTTCCAGGCCTGCTCCCTCCTCCGGCCAAGGGCACTCCTGCAGGGATGTCTGCTGTATTCCTTTTGATGTCTAGCGGGACACTGCAACCAGAACCTCAGTCCGTGCCTCCTGGCTGTGTCCTTCCCACACACCCCCCTCTTATGGTGACAGTGTCCCATATCAGGGGTAAATAAAAGCAGCCAAGGTGTATTGCTTTAAGGTCCAAAAGATTTACTTAGAAAAGTGCTCCCCAAAGTTCTCTGGAATACTTGACTTGTAAAGTCTTTTGTGAAAAAAATGTTTTATCCTCAATTAAACTTTGGAAAATGCCATAAGCTTGTAATACACAGTAAAGACTCAAAGAAATCCTGCAACAGAAACACTTGTTAAATCTTGAGTAACCTAAAATTGCCCAGACTTATTTAACCAAAAAACCCATTTTTCAACTGTTGCCTGTTTATCACACCACAAAACCTCTAGCAGAAAACAGTTAGAATATAGATAGGATTTTAATTATATCTTACTGTCCTAATTCTTCTGAATTAATTTTGAACACTAAATTTTCATATAAAAAAGTAAAAATCTCAATGTTTCTAAAATAAAATTACACCACAGAGATAAATAATAAAAACTGATTTTGATGCTAATTATACCTGAGCAGCCAAGTACAAGAAAGCTGGTGGATCTCATGAAATAAAAATATGACGAAGTATTCAAAATTAAGTAAACTTTGAGTCACAAAGTATATTTCTGAAAATGCTCTACTTCACTTACTTAAGTTTTCTGCAGACATGCCCCAAGTTGTTCAACAAAGGTTCCCATTTGTCAACTGTTACCTAAAACATAGCAACATCAAGCCCACGAGTTATATATGTCACGGTTCAGCCTGATTTGTTTGCACTGAATTATTTCACGCCTTGCAAGCTGGGCTCTCTCCCAGTGTGTGCCTCCAGCACACCACAAGGCCAGGGTAACTGCTGGCTTATCTATCTTCCTTTCTTCCCTACTAGGAGACTTCTGAGGACTCTGTTATCATTAGGACAAGTTGATCCAAGAGCCTGTCCCTGCTGGAGTTCAAATGAGTATCTGCAGCTCAGAGCATTCCCTCAATCACCAGACCTCTCTATCCATCTGCCTGCTAAATACTTCCACTTGGAAATGTTACAAGCACTTTAAGTTCGGTGTGCTACACACCACACCCGTCTCTGCCTGGCCATCCCAGCCCCTGACCTAACTGCTGCTGAGTGCCCCTCCAGTCAGTGAATGGTACCCCCATCCCCTCTGACCCTTCCATGAAGCACACCAGGCCTGGTTCCTTCTAATTGCTAGGCATAACTCCAACCTATGTAATCCTCACCTTCCTCATTAACAGAGTCAAATCTGGGCCCCAATCATAAAAGTCTGACCAGATTGTTTCCTTCTTAAATCCCTTTTGTATTCCCATTCTCCTCAGGATAAGGTACAAACTCTTTCGTTCTGGGCCCTTAGTGACCCACACTTAACCCTCTTGACCCACTCCTTAACATTCTCTGTGAACTCAAAATCCAAGTCATACTGAATTAGCTCCAATTTTTGCAAATACTGAAATACCCTTGCCCTAATTTTTGCCTGGCTAACGTGTGATGACTTTCAGGACTGAGGTGTATGCAAAAGGCTCATTTCTGGGTGAACTGCCTTTCTCTGTGGGCACCTTTAGTTCCTCAATTGTACCGTATTTCACCATCAATTTACTTATTTACATTCCCCAGTTGATCTGAGGTCAGGCAATAGTAAACTCATTGCCCGCTGCATCCCAACGCCTAGCTCAGAGCCTATGGCTTATTAAATATATGTCAACTAAATGAATGAACAGACCCGAGCCACAGATTCTCTAACTCTATTGAGACCAATTCTAGGAGGCACAGCCCATGTGAATGAAAAATCATTTAATGACTCTTAGGCATGACTATTTCTCTTTATTTTAACATTTGCCGCAGTTTCTAATAAAGTCAGTATTTTCCCCCTCTTCGTATAGCTTTTTAATGGGCATTTTGACATTTCAATAGTATTGTGCTTTCATACTTAAAACCATTAAATTTCTGTAAGACTCTAAATTTACTGCCTCTTAATCATCAAAGAATACAGGTTCAGTTGAACCTAAAGTATGGTTTAGGAAAGTGCTTCTCAAACTTTTCTGTGCATGATAATCCCCTGGGGATCTTGCTAAAACTGCAGATTTTGATTCAGTTGGTGTGAGATTCTGCACTTCTGGCAGGCTTCTAGGCGATGCTGATGCTGCTAAGCCCGTCTGAACACTGACAAGGTGGCAAGTGGCAATCCCCTATTAACAAAACACTTGGATTATCCAGAACTAACCAAGACTATGCGGCAGAGGCACCTGCTCTACATACATGCATGTGCAAACACAGGAATAGTGTTTATAAGTTCAGATGACATGAGAGACCAAAGTAGACAAAGCTGTGTCTATGGGGACAGGCAGATCGCTAGGCAGGAAGGCAAAGCTGTGTCTGTAACAGCAGAGAGAGCTAACAGCCAAGGGAGAAGAAAACTGTGGGCAGGTGTGCGCACAAACAGGAACAGCAGGAAGCCGAGAAGCGAAAATCAGAATAGAGCGAAACAAAACAGGCACGGGTGAAACAGAAGAGCATCATGCACATCTCTTACCTACGCAAGTTTATGGCATCTAAAATTGTTACTGCTTTTAAGTCATATCGCCATATGCACCTCCTTGATAACTGTTAGGTTAACTCATAAGCGCCAATTCATGGGGTACATCGTTCATGCAACAGAAGCAGTCAAATATTTTAAAATGGAAAGGCCCAAATACACACTCAGTATGCAATAACAGCAACAAAAGGTATGAATTTCAGTAATACCTATCCCATCCCTATCCTTTCAGAGGTGGGACCTGCTGCTATAGTTTACTTGCCCTTCAGTCAAAGAAGCTCTCTGAAGTTCGAGAAGGAATGTTACATCAGACGCTACAGTGCCCAATAGTTTCCACAAACCAACGACTATTCCTAGCTTCAAATAATCATCCAATCTGTTCTGATGCCTCTCCCATTTCAAAGCTAGAGCCCATTTAAGAAGCAAAGGCCCAACACTTGCCCTCTTAATTAGGAAAAAAACCTCATTTCTTACCATGTGGTAAAACAGTTAACTGACAATGCAAACATTAATAGCTGCTTGTTATGAAAATATCAGCTTATCATCTTTGAAGGCAATGAGATTTTCCTCATTTAACAGTAAACACTCCGTGGTAGTATGTGTGTATTTACAGATACAACAAAGAATACCTCGTTCCCAATTGCTTTAATTTTTTCCAAAGCATCAAGAAACCATTTTTCGGCTGTTTTCCATCTAAAATGAACGGAAAAAAGGTTGCAGATTATTCAAAATTACCAAATATAAACTTTTAAAAAACTTTGGATTATCTTCTAGTAGTACTAAAATGCAATGGGGTAAACTGCTGGAAATAATTATAAAAATTCAAAGTTAAGTCACAAATGATTAATTTTATGGCATTAATATCAAGAGTTCAAGATTTCAAGATTTTGGGAGATGTAGTATTTATATATATATATTTTTAAGAGTCTCACTCTGTCACCTAGGCTGGAGTGCAGTGGTGCGATCTCAGCTCACTGTAACCTCTGCCTCCCGGGTTCAAGTGATTCTTGTGCCTCAGCCTCTTGACACAGCTGGGATTACAGGCGTACAACACCATCCCCAGCTAATTTCTGTATTTTTAGTAGAGACAGTTTCGCCATGTTGCACATGCTGGTCTCAAACTCCTGGCCTCAAGCAACATGCCCGTCTTGGCCTCCCAAAGTGCTGGGATTACAGGCGCGAGCCACTGCACCCAACCAGTAGTTATGTTCTGTAAAGTAGTTATGTTCTATAAAGTCACTGGGCACACTGAGTTAGCAAATATTGAACCGCGGCTCCCAGGGGAAACACAGTTAGATTCCTGCAACTCTCTGGTAACATTTTCTCTAATCGATCAATGCGTAACCTTGTTTTATGTGTGTGTCTGTTTAAAGACGTCTTATTTGGTACATACTGTTGATTCATCAATGTTGAAGTCAGGGCCAGCAGCACTGTAACTGATGCCTGCCTGAATGAGGCTTCTCTAACACGTGTTTCCTCTGTCAGATACATCACAATTAACACGAGACAGCATTTCACTAAGCTTGGGGATTATTTCAAAACAGTGAAATAACCAACAAAAAGCACAAAAATGTGAAAACTGTGGCACTAAATAGACCACAAAAAGTACACTGGTTTATAGTTGAACTGGGAGAAAAGGCAGAGCGTTGCCTTCTTAGACTCCAGCTGGAAATGTGTGTGCCAGGAGACCCAGCTTTCTCCCAGCCGTGGGCATGTCTGCCAACGGCTAGGAAAGCACCTCAGGAACTGATTTGGGGGTTACAAATAAATTTTAGTGAGTAGGCAAATTTGCAAATACTGATGATTACTGTATTATATTAAAAGATTACTATTTTAAAGCTTCAAGCTTTAAAAAAATACCTAGATAACCCATTTTTTAGAACACATACATGCCATAAATGACACTGCAGTAGTATTAATACTAATTTACGGCCGGGCGTGGAGGCTCACGCCTGTAATCCCAGCACTTTGGGAGGCTGAGGCAGGCGGATCACGAGGTCAGGAGTTTGAGACCAGCCTGACCAACATGGTGAAACCCCGTCTCTACTAAAAATAAAAAAATCAGCCGGGCGTGGTGGCAGGCACCTGTAATCCCAGCTACTCAGGAGGCTGAGGCAGGAGAATCGCTTGAACCCGGGAGACAGAGAATGCAGTGAGCTGAGATTGCGCCACTGCACTCTATCTAGCCTGGGTGACAGAGCGAGACTACATCTCAAAACAAAAACAAAAACAAAAAAAACTAAAACTAATTTACCAGTTTAAAATTTGTATATCATTGCAATGCAAAGGATTATAGACATTTTTCTCTTTGAGTGTAACACCAAATCACTTATTCCACAGATATCCTAGGGTACAGTAAAGCCTCCACTGACCAGGAAACTCAGAGATTGGGTCATTCTAATTACTTAAATTTTCTGACTTACTAGTAACTAAATAGAAAACACTTTTGTTTCAAAAACCATGTCAAATCTTTGTCAAATACATAAATTCAACTCCTTATCAACACAGAGATAACTAAGGATTCCACAGTGCTCCCAGCCACACTGTGGGGTATGTGTAATCTGAATTGTCCAATCATGTAAGAAAACAAGTGGTAGCTCAGGTCAAAAAAGACCAAAACCTGGTTTTAGAATTTTTAAGGAAATCCAAGATAACAGTTTCTCTCTTTTTTCTATCTCCTTCTCCTAAAACAGAACACTTAACAGTACAAATCTACTGAAGAGTCACTTTGGTCAGTTAACTCTACTGTCTACTCTATTTACAATCACTAGTTAACAGAAGGGTTTCTAGTCTTCCAGTACTTACTCTCCATTCTGAAATGCAACCACGCCGACCTCATGCATAACAAAAGGGTCTTCCGGTGCAATGCTCAGAGCTTGGCTGAAGAACCTTTCAGCTAGTTTTGAGTTATTGGTCAAACCATATTCTAATCCAATATACAGCATAGGCAAATGACACCTAAAAAATTGGAAAATTTCACATATTTAACACCAAAAACTGTGATTTAGCAGAAATTAATCTGTCAACTTCAAATCCTATCTGCAAAATAATTTAAAGGTTGCCAAAACACAGCATTTACTTTTTTCTAACTCTTAATTTATAAATATTTAATGAATGCCTAATGGACTCTGGACTAATCAGCTGCCACTTCTATTTACCTTTAATTTTCATTTTATTCCACAGTAAAAAAACAAAAACTCTCTAAAGCAAAAGGGCACGTCTCTGTGGTGCTGTCTTCCTCCTTGATGCTAATGTCATGCCACAGCCTATACTGGTCTTCCTCCGATTTATTCACACCATTTATCCTTCAAGATTGTGTTCGAGGTCTACTTCCCTTTACGAAGCTACCTCTGACTTTTCTAACATCAATGCTCTCCCTTCTGTGAATTCGCATGAGAGTCAGTTCTATGCAGAAGAGAATGAAGAATGCTCTGTGTATTGATTCCATTTTCCCACCGTCTGAGGCAGTTCTAGGCAGAGTCAGAACTACTTTTTAATTGAATCTCCATCTGTTCACACGACTGGATCAGCGACTGCATTAAAGCAAGTGTAATAAGACAATCTTTCTTTGATGATGATCTCGGAACATCAATAAATACTGATTGCTTGGTATGTGCTTTGGTTCTAATCGAGAGCCGTAACTCAGATTAAGATTATATCCTCTACAGAAGGTCATGACAAATTCTTTACAAGTATTTACAACTAACCTCTTGGAAGTGCTTTCAAAATGGCAGCGTAAGGGCCTCCAAAATCTATTCATCCATAGAAGCAACAAGAACACTGGCAAAAATTATCAAAACCAACTTTTTCAGAACTTTGGAAGGTAATCAAGCTCTTAAAACAATCTGAGGAGTGTATATTCAAGAAAAATGGCTAAATCTCAGTAAGAACAACAAACCTCATGCTGCTTTAATTTGTCTTATTCTCATCTCCCTTTCCCTGGCTTCGCATTACAAAGCAGCCTCATAACCACAGTAGCTGTAAAGCCATTAACCTGCAGCCACTGGAGAGAGCAGAATTAATTTAGAGTTCCTCAAACACCCCACAGGGAACTGCTGCTATTTGACCTGTCTGGTAGCTCCTAAAAGAGCCCCGCTCATAGCTTATCTTCTACTAACCTCCGAGCCCAGTGAGAAAAGCTCTATCCCCAGGGGATTTGTTGGAAACAATCAACAGCAATTATTTAGCATTGGCTGCCGCCTCAGGCAGCTATCCCAGTCAGGGCAAACTGGATGCAGGCCACAAACTTAAAAGGAAACCTGGGGAATAAGATGTCCACAGGGGGCTATAAAGAGCTCTGACACATTCCTGGGGATTGGGAAGGCCATACACGTGCATAGGGCTATATGCATGCACAGAGGAGGCCTGAGAAGGTCCTATTATCTCATCTCTGGCTGATCTTGAGGCTCTGTGCTAGAATGAAGTGAAGGCTAAGGCAGAGTTGTCAACAATGCTGAGTGCTGAAGATGTGCAGAGCCCTTCCGCAAAGGGTGGAAGACGTACTGGTTGAAGAGATATCAAAGCTGCTAGTTAACTGAGCAGAGGCTTCAGTGGCTTCATACAACAAAGGATATAAATCAGAGAATTAGTTCTGGAAAGTCACTAAACAAACAGTGACAATGACCAATAAATCCTGGGGCTGTGTGGGAAAATCTCATTTCCAGAACTGCCCCATTATATGACTTTACATGTCTACTTTCAACAAAAAAAGGACATGCAAAGAAACAGGAAACTATGGCCCATACACATGAAAAAAGCAGTCAATAGAAACCATTCTGGGAAAAAGCCCAGATGTTGGACTAACAAGACAAATAGCTTAAATAAGCCATGTGAAATTCTAAAGAACTAAAAGAAATGATGTCCACAAAACTAAATTATGAGAACAATGTCTCACCAGAGAACACCAGTAAAGACACAGAAATTATAAAAATTAAGCAAGTAGCAAATCTGGAGTTACAAAGTACAAAAATTGAAATAAAAAATTCACTAGAAGGGATTAAGAGCAGACATGAATAGGCAGAAAAAAGAATTATTGAACTTAAAGATGTCAACTGAGATTGTCCCATCTGAGAAACAGAAAAAGAAGAAAAATGAACAGAACCTCAGAGGCTTGTGGCACACTAACAGGTATACCAACACACATATAATAGGAGTCCCAGAAGACAGAAGAAAGGAGCAGAAAGAATATTGAAGAAAATAACAGCTAGAAGATTTCCAAGAAGCTTTAAGAACTCCAAGAAGAATAAACTCAAAGAGATTCACACCTAGACATATAATAAACCACTGAAAAAGATGAAAAAGAGAATGTTTAAAGCAGTTACAGAAAATCATTAATTACATACAAGGCAATTTCAGTAAGATCAACTGCTGACTTGTCACCAAGTATCATGGAGGCCAGAAAGCAGCTAATGACATTCAAAGTACTGAAAGGAAGTTGACCAAGAATTCTACAACCAGCAAAATTATCTGTTGAAAATTAAGACATTCCCAGGGTGGGGGGGGGGGGAATGAGAAAATTTAATGCAAATCGCCTTACAGAAAACACACAAAAAAGCTCTACAAGCTGAAAGTACCCCAGACAGTAACTGAAATGCACAAGAAAAAGTAAGAGTACTAGTAAAGATAATTATGTAATTACAAAAGACAATTTAGCATGTATTTCTTTTTTCTCTTGATTTAAACAGCAATTGTAGGCTGGGTACAGTGGCTCACGCCTGTAATCCCAGCACTCTGGGAGGTCAAGGTGAAAGGAATGCTTGAGCCCAGGAGTTGAAGACGAGCCTGGCACACAGTGAGACCCCATCTCTAAAAAGTAATAAAAAACTAGCCAAGCATGGTGGTATGGGCTTGTAGTCCTAGACACTTGAGAGGCTGAGGCGGAAGGATCCCTTGAGCCCAGGAGTTTGAGAATGCAGTGAGCTGTGATGGTGCCACTGCACTCTAGCCTGGGCAAGAGAGTGAGACTCTATGTACAGGTTTATTCTTTAGCTTGAGACCAGAAGTGTTTTGGATTTCTGATTTTTTTTTTTTTTTTTGGAATTTACGCATCCCTAGTCTGAAAATCCAAAATGTTCCAGTGAGCAATTCCTTTTGAGTGTCATGCCACTGCTCAAAAAGTTTTGGCTTCTGGAACATTTTGAACTTTGGATTTTCTGATTAGGGATACTCAATATGGAATTATATTGTTGAGTCTATCACATACAGAAATGTAAGGTTTACCAATAACAGCATAATAGGAAGCGGGTGACAGCAAAGCTATATTACAGTAAGAAAGTAACATTGGATGGTAACTTGAACCCATAGGAACAAATAAAGAGAACAAAAAATGGTAAATAACAGGGTTAATATAACAAATGATATAAATTATACACTTCTTACAGCTTCTTTGAAAAACAAAATTACATAAATAATAACAATGTATAATTGAGAAAATCTGTCATTAGTACATCTGCCCAGTAAGAAATACTAAAGGGAGTCCTTTATGCTAAAATAGAAGGATACTACATAGGAATTCAAATCCACATTGTTGAAGAAGAGTCAAATTCTAAGAACTCGAAGTGCAGGCTTCCAGGTTACAGGTAGATTTCAGATTTTTCTGACTGGCAATTGGTTGAAAGAGTTATTATCGATAGTAAGCAATATCTGGGTTGTAAGAGGTTGCAGAGACCAAATTTTATCATGCAGAGGAAGCCTCCAGGTAGCAGGCGTCAGAGGATAGATAGTAAGTGTTTCTTCTTATCAGACTGAAGGTCCATTAACATCCATGTTGATGTTAATGCGGTAGGGTGTAAAGAGGCGTGTTGGACCCCCACTTCCCATCATGGCCTGAACCAGTCTTTCAGGTTAAATTTAGAGCGCCCTGGCCTAGAGAAGGAAGCCCATTTAGATAGTTGGGGAGGGTCTTCAAATTTTATTTTTGGTTTCCAACATGAAGAAATGAGAGTCTGATAAAAATAGCTATATTGGTAATTATGAGACAGTATAAAATGTGTTTTTGTTTTTAACTCTTCTATCTGATTTAAAAAACAACTAATAAATAATAATCACAGATCTGTGCTGATGGACTTACAATATGGAAGATGTATTCTGTATGACAATGACAGCATAAGGAGGCAAGAGGAAACAGAGCTATATTGGAGTAAGGTTTTGGTATACTATTAAAATTAAATTGGTATTAATTCAAAGTAGGTCGTTTTAAATTAAGGTGCTAATTATAATCCTAAAGATAACCAACCTAAGAAAGTTACTAAAAAAATATAGTATAATAAAAAAAGGGATTAAAATAGGACATTATAAAATATTTACTCAACACAAAAGAAGGCAGTAATGAAAAATACAGGAACAAAAGATGTGATGTATAGACAATAAAGAACAAAATGCCAGACACAAATTCTATCTTGTTAGTAATTAAACATAAATGGAATAAACAGTCCAAAGGCAGCAACTGGCAGAATAGATTTAAAAACTTGATCTAACTATATGTTGTCAACAAGAGACATGCTTTAGATTCAAAACACAAGTTGAAATTAAAAGGATGAAAAAAACCACACCATATAAACAGTAACAAAAAAGAGCTGGTGTGCCTATAGTAACATCAGATGAAACAGACTTTATTTAAAAAGTATTGGCCAGGCGCGGTGGCTCAAGCCTGTAATCCCAGCACTTTGGGAGGCCGAGACGGGCGGATCACGAGGTCAGGAGATCGAGACCATCCTGGCTAACACGGTGAAACCCCGTTTCTACTAAAAACTACAAAAAACTAGCCGGGCGAGGTGGCGGTGCCTGTAGTCCCAGCTACGCGGGAGGCTGAGGCAGGAGAATGGCGTGAACCCGGGAGGCGGAGCTTGCAGTGAGCTGAGATCCGGCCACAGCACTCCAGCCTGGGTGACAGAGCGAGACTCCGTCTCAGAAAAAAAAATAATAATAATAAAAATAAAAATAAAAAGTATTATTAGCGATAGTGATATTTTATGATGATAAAAGGCTCAATCCATCCAGAAAATATGACAATCACATACACACCTAACAACAGAGACTAAGAATACATGAAGTGAAATGTACCAGAATTGGAGGGAGAAATAGAAAATTCAACAATAAAATTTGAAGACTTTAATACCTCACTTGCAATAATGCAGAGAATCAATAAGTAGAAGATCAATGATGAAACAGAAGACTTCAACACCACTATGAAAAGTAGATATAACAGGCATCTATGGAACACTCCACCCAACACGAGGAGAATTCTCAAATACATCTGGAATAATCTCCAGAATGGCCCATAAAAAAGCCTCAATAATTTTTTTTTTTCTTTTTTTTTTAAGATGGAGTCTCGCTCTGTCGCCCAGCCTGGAGCGCAGTGGTGTGATCTCAGCTCACTGGAACCTCCGCCTCCAGGTTCAAGTGCTTCTCCTATCTCACCCTCCCAAGTAGCTGGGACTATAGGCGTGAGCCACCACACCCAGCTAATTTTTGTATTTTTAGTAGAGAAGAAGTTTCACCATATTGGCCAGGCTGGTCTTGAACTCCTGACCTCAAGTGATCCACACCCCCCTGGGCCTCCCAAAGTGCTGGGATTACAGGTGTGAACCACTGTGCCCGGCCAGCCTCAATAAATTTAAAAGGACTAAAATCACACAAAGTATGTTCTCCAACTACAATGGAATTAAGTTAAAAAACAACAAAAGAAAATGTGGGAAATTCATAAGTATGTAGAAGTTAAATGTCAACATATTCTTAAATAACCAATGACTCAAAAAAACAATCATAAAGGAAACGTAAAAATATTCATCCAATTTCAAGCATTTATCCAAACACAGACAAGAAAGTGCAGGCTGCTCTGACAGGTAAGTAAACTTGAAAGAAAAATAATGCTTATCTTGATGAGTTATCATGATGTTTTTGAGACGGTGTCTCAACTGGTCACCCAGGCTTGACTGTGGTGGCACAGTGACCATCCTGACTCAGTTTCCCACACAGGTGGGATTATAGGCAGGCACCATCAAACCCAGCTAATTTTTAAATTTTTTTGTAACGATAAGGTCTCACTATGTTGCCAGGGCTGGTATCAAACTCCTGGCCTCAAGTAATCCTCCCACCTCAGCCTCCCAAAGTGCTGGGATTACAGGTGTGAGCTACCACCCCTAGCTTAATGTGAGAATCTAATGACAAAGTTTGTTAGATTTGGAAACACTGAAGGTATTGTGTCATTAATTATCATTGATTCTGATTCCCAGCTAGGAACTAACAAATGACTATTCTGTTTCTGGGCACCCAAAATGTCAAATCAAAATTACCAGACTGCAGCATGTGCCCATAAAAACCAACTCAGTGAATTCTTGAGACTTTTATTTTTTTTTGGTAACAAATTATCAGATTGATGCACACGGGAAATATGCAGATACTGGAGTTGAGCTTTAGAAGAGAAGTGGAAAAGGTCTCACCCATCTTGGTGAACAGGATGGAAAGACCTGAACTGAGTATGAGGATCATTTAGGTGGATCCGTAACTGGGTGTACAACTGTAATCTGGAAGGTTATTTCTAGTAATATGTTAGTGCTACAGACTGTTTGTGTCCCCTCCGTCCCCAGATTCATACATTAAATCCCTAACCCCTACTGTGCCTGTTCTTCAAGATAGGGCCTATGAAGAGATAATAAAGGTTACATGAAGTCCTAAGGGTATGGTTGTTACCCAACAGGGCTAGTGTAGGACTCTTACCCAGCAGAGCTAGTGTCAGGCTCTTACCCAACAGGGCTAGTGTAAAGCTCTTATCCAATACAGCTAGTGTCAGGCTCTTATCCAACAGGGCTAGTGTCAGGCTCCTATCCAACAGGGCTAGTGTCAGGCTCTTATCCAACAGGGCTAGTGTCAGGCTCTTATCCAACAGGGCTAGTGTCAGGCTCTTATCCAACAGGGCTAGTGTCAGGCTCCTATCCAACAGGGCTAGTGTCAGGCTCTTATCCAACAGGGCTAGTGTCAGGCTCTTATCCAACAGGGCTAGTGTCAGGCTCTTATCCAACAGGGCTAGTGTAAAGCTCTTATCCAATACAGCTAGTGTCAGGCTCTTATCCAACAGGGCTAATGTAGGCTCTTATCCAACAGGGCTAGTGTCAGGCTCTTATCCAACAGGGCTAGTGTAAAGCTCTTATCCAATACAGCTAGTGTCAGGCTCTTATCCAACAGGGCTAATGTAAGGCTCTTATCCAACAGGGCTAGTGTCAGGCTCTTATCCAACAGGACTAGTGTCAGGCTCTTATCCAACAGGGCTAGTGTCAGGCTCTTATCCAACAGGGCTAGTGTCAGGCTCTTATCCAACAGGGCTAGTGTCAGGCTCTTATCCAACAGGGCTAGTGTCAGGCTCTTATCCAACAGGGCTAGTGTAGCTCTTATCCAACAGCTAGTGTCAGGCTCTTATCCAACAGGGCTAATGTAGGCTCTTATCCAACAGGCTAGTGTCAGGCTCTTATCCAACAGGACTAGTGTCAGGCTCTTATCCAACAGGGCTAGTGTCAGGCTCTTATCCAACAGGGCTAGTGTCAGGCTCTATCCAACAGGTCAGGCTCCTATCCAACAGGGCTAGTGTCAGGCTCTTATCCAACAGGGCTAGTGTCAGCTCTTATCCAACAGGGCTAGTGTCAGGCTCTTATCCAACAGGGCTAGTGTCAGGCTCTTATCCAACAGGGCTAGTGTCAGGCTCCTATCCAACAGGGCTAGTGTAAAGCTCTTATCCAACAGGGCTAGTGTCAGGCTCTTATCCAACAGGGCTAGTGTCAGGCTCTTATCCAACAGGGCTAATGTCAGGCTCTTATCCAACAGGACTAGTGTCAGGCTCTTATCCAACAGGGCTAGTGTCAGGCTCTTATCCAACAGGGCTAGTGTCAGGCTCCTATCCAACAGGGCTAGTGTAAAGCTCCTATCCAACAGGGCTAGTGTCAGGCTCTTATCCAACAGGGCTAGTGTCAGGCTCTTATCCAACAGGGCTAATGTCAGGCTCTTATCCAACAGGGCTAGTGTCAGGCTCTTATCCAACAGGGCTAATGTAAGGCTCTTACCCAGCAGAGCTAGTGTCAGGCTCTTATCCAACAGGGCTAGTGTAAAGCTCTTATCCAATACAGCTAGTGTCAGGCTCTTATCCAACAGGGCTAGTGTCAGGCTCTTATCCAACAGGGCTAATGTAAGGCTCTTATCCAACAGGGCTAGTGTAAAGCTCTTATCCAATACAGCTAGTGTCAGGCTCTTATCCAACAGGGCTAGTGTCAGGCTCTTACCCAGCAGAGCTAGTGTCAGGCTCTTATCCAACAGGGCTAGTGTAAGGCTCTTATCCAACAGGGCTAGTGTCAGGCTCTTATCCAACAGGACTAGTGTCAGGCTCTTATCCAACAGGGCTAGTGTCAGGCTCTTATCCAACAGGGCTAGTGTCAGGCTCTTATCCAACAGGACTAGTGTCAGGCTCTTATCCAACAGGGCTAGTGTCAGGCTCTTATCCAACAGGGCTAGTGTCAGGCTCTTATCCAATACAGCTAGTGTCAGGCTCTTATCCAACAGGGCTAATGTAAGGCTCTTATCCAACAGGGCTAGTGTCAGGCTCTTATCCAACAGGGCTAGTGTAAAGCTCTTATCCAATACAGCTAGTGTCAGGCTCTTATCCAACAGGGCTAATGTAAGGCTCTTATCCAACAGGGCTAGTGTCAGGCTCTTATCCAACAGGGCTAGTGTAAAGCTCCTATCCAACAGGGCTAGTGTAAGGCTCTTATCCAACAGGGCTAGTGTCAGGCTCTTATCCAACAGGGCTAGTGTCAGGCTCTTATCCAACAGGGCTAATGTAAGGCTCCTATCCAACAGGGCTAGTGTAAGGCTCTTATCCAACAGGGCTAGTGTCAGGCTCTTATCCAACAGGGCTAGTGTCAGGCTCTTATCCAACAGGGCTAGTGTCAGGCTCTTATCCAACAGGGCTAGTGTCAGGCTCCTATCCAACAGGGCTAGTGTAGGGCTCTTATCCAACAGGGCTAGTGTCAGGCTCTTATCCAACAGGGCTAGTGTCAGGCTCCTATCCAACAGGGCTAGTGTCAGGCTCCTATCCAACAGGGCTAGTGTCAGGCTCCTATCCAACAGGGCTAGTGTCAGGCTCTTATCCAACAGGGCTAGTGTCAGGCTCTTATCCAACAGGGCTAGTGTAAAGCTCTTATCCAACAGGGCTAGTGTCAGGCTCTTATCCAACAGGGCTAGTGTCAGGCTCTTATCCAACAGGGCTAGTGTCAGGCTCTTACCCAGCAGGGCTAGTGTCAGGCTCTTATCCAACAGGGCTAGTGTCAGGCTCTTACCCAGCAGAGCTAGTGTCAGGCTCTTATCCAACAGGGCTAATGTAAGGCTCTTATCCAACAGGGCTAGTGTCAGGCTCTTATCCAACAGGGCTAGTGTCAGGCTCTTATCCAACAGGGCTAGTGTCAGGCTCTTATCCAACAGGGCTAGTGTCAGGCTCTTATCCCGCAGGTCTAGTGTAGGGCTCTTATCCAACAGGGCTAGTGTCAGGCTCTTATCCAACAGGGCTAGTGTCAGGCTCCTATCCAACAGGGCTAATGTAAGGCTCTTATCCAACAGGGCTAGTGTCAGGCTCTTATCCAACAGGGCTAGTGTCAGGCTCCTATCCAACAGGGCTAGTGTAAGGCTCTTATCCCGCAGGTCTAGTGTAGGGCTCTTATCCAACAGGGCTAGTGTCAGGCTCTTATCCAACAGGGCTAGTGTCAGGCTCCTATCCAACAGGGCTAGTGTAAGGCTCTTATCCCGCAGGTCTAGTGTAGGGCTCTTATCCAACAGGGCTAGTGTCAGGCTCCTATCCACCAGGGCTAGTGTCAGGCTCCTATCCAACAGGGCTAGTGTCAGGCTCTTATCCAACAGGGCTAGTGTCAGGCTCTTATCCAACAGGGCTAGTGTCAGGCTCTTATCCAACAGGGCTAGTGTCAGGCTCTTATCCAACAGGGCTAGTGTCAGGCTCTTATCCAACAGGGCTAGTGTCAGGCTCCTATCCAACAGGGCTAGTGTCAGGCTCTTATCCAATAGGGTCCGTGTTAGGTTCTCATCCAATAGGGTTAATGTTTTTACAAGAGGAAGAGACACCAGAGCGCTCTCTGTCATGTGAGGACACAGTAAGAAGGCAATTATCTACAAACCAGGAAGAAACCCCTCAAGAGGAGCTCCACTGGCCAGCACCCTGATCTTGGACTTCTAAACCTGCACAACTATGAAAAAATACATTTCTGTCCTTTAAGTCACCCAGTCTGTAGTCTTTTGTTAGAGCAACCCTACTGACTAATACAGCTAAAGAGCTATGTCCTTCACAATATTTACTTGGATGCTTAGATATAAAATTCATACTTACCAAATTTAATATGACTATTGACTGAGGTTGATAATAATTTGGATGCAGAACTGAGTGCCAAAAAGAGTCAAACAGTTTGCAAAGAGATCAAACCTAACAGGATGAAATTCAATACAGATAAATATATGATTCCACACCTGCATACTACAATAAACAAAGGTAGCTTTCTTTTTTTTTTTTTTTTTTTTGAGACGGAGTTTTGCTCTGTCGCCCAGGCTGGAGTGCAGTGGCCGGATCTCAGCTCACTGCAAGCTCCACCTCCCGGGTTTACGCCATTCTCCTGCCTCAGCCTCCTGAGTAGCTGGGACTACAGGCACCGCCACCTCGCCCGGCTAGTTGGTTTTTTTTTTTTGTATTTTTTAGTAGAGACGGGGTTTCACCGTGTTAGCCAGGGTGGTCTCGATCTCCTGACCTTGTGATCCGCCCGTCTCGGCCTCCCTAAGTGCTGGGATTACAGGCTTGAGCCACCGCGCCTGGCCAGGTAGCTAACTTTCATTGAATGCTTTCTATGTGTAAGATACTCTTCAAAGTCTTTAATTGGTATTATCTCAATTACTTCTCACAATAAGCCAGTGAGTAAATTTTGCTATTATTCCTATTTCTCAGGAGGCTAAGAAACTTGCCCAACATCACATGGCTGGGAGTGGAGGAGCCAGGAAGAGTGCAGGAGGTATGACTCCAGACCAGGCCTCTGGACCACTGCACTCCCACTACCTCTCCAGGCAGGGATGGAGTCACCAGTCAACAGAAGCAGTCCACACAAACGAACGCTGTGAGTTTTAACGGATGGCGAAACCGAAGTCAATGTGAATAGCAGTGCTCTACTCCTCAAAGTTAACACATTCTTAGCAGCAACACATTTAATATTGATATAAATCTAGAATATTGGCAAACACAGTCCTGCACTTTCCACTAAGCCACATCAAACACCTCTTGGTAATGGATAAGAGATAATGATTTTGCTCGTGAATACTCTTACTCTTGCATAAGCATGTGAAGAAGGGCTTTCATAATTCATCTCCTCTACCGGCCTAATCTCCTAGTTCCTTCTTGCACTGGTTGAAATCAACTGCTAGGCAAATTCACCACACCAGCCTCTTTACCCCTCCGCTTGCAGTTATTTTACAATCACAAGCAACTAGATTAAAAGGCAAGTAAAATGTTTTTGTTTAGTTTAGCAACCAAATAGCAGTAACAATAACAGAAATTTCATTTCTATTAGGAAAAACATCCCTTCATGGAGTCTGATGAGTTTACTCTGCCGTACCCTTTCATCAGCTGTGCTGCTGTGAAGTAAGCAGCCATCGCTTGGTCATGCTCACTCTCCACCGCAAACGAATGTCCATAGGCTATCCATGCAGGTCCGTAGGTTTTCTCAAGTGTTGTGGCTTTGCTAAAACAAGAGAGTTAATTTAAGTAATATAATATTTATTCTTTTTTTTTGAGACGAAGTCTCACTTTGTTGCCCAGGCTGGAGTGCAGTGGCGCGATCTCAGCTCACTGCAGCCTCTGCCTCCCGATATCAAGTAATTCTCCTGCGTCAACCTCCCAAGCAGCTGGGAATATAGGCCACCACCATGCCCAGCGAATTTTGTATGTTTAGTAGAGATGGGGTTTCACCATGTTGGTCATGCTGGTCTCGAACTCCTGACCTCAGGTGATCCACCCACCTCGGCCTCCCAAAATGCTGGGATTACAGGCACTGGTCTATTTATTCTTTTTTATTTTTAGAGACAGAGTCTTGCTCTGTCGCTGGAGGCTGGAATGCAGTGGTATGATCATAGCTCACTGCAGCCTCAAAATCCTGGGCTCAAGTGATCCTCCTGCCTCAGCCTCTTGAGTCACTGGGATTACAGGCATAAGCCACTGTGCCTGGCTAATATTTATTCTTAAATTATTAATTTTACATAAGGAGATGGCCTCAAAAACATTAACATTCATTTAGTAAATAAATGAACTGTCAACATATTAAACACTAATGTAACATCTATGTTGATTCATTTAAACTAAAACTGTTTAACAGTATAGCAAAATTTTAAGAAATTTTAGGAGAGAGTGTCACAGCTTTTTATGTACGGTAGCAAAACCCATTAGCATTCTAAATAGAACTTACAGATTTTACTTAATCCAGGAGCTCCACTTTGTAACCTAGTAGATATATCCTCTCATCCTAATAACTTGCAAGATAAATTCATTTATATTTTAAAGACAGGTATACCGAGGCTTGAGGGATTAAGCGATATCCCATAGATGGTGGTCAACAGATGTACCCTGGTTACATGGACTGGACTCATATATATCAGCGAATAACTGTATAATTATACAGTGAACACTGTATAATGAACCCACAAGGAATACAGAGAACATACCACAAAACGTGGAAAACATATGGGGTGATACCTTCCTTCCTTGTATTTTAAGTTTTCTTTTATCACAATGTTTCCTGTTTCATGTAGAGCAGGGGTCCCCAACTCCTGGGCCACGGACTGGTATATCAGTCCCTGGCCTGTTAGGAACCAGGCGGCACAGCAGGAGGTGAGTGGCAGGCAGGTGAGTAAAGCTTCATGTGTCAGGAAAGAATTTGCCATTTGAAAAAAGAAAAAAAAAAGCTTAATCTGTATTTACAGCCACTCCCCTTCACTTGCATTTCTGCCTGAGCCTCTGTCAGATCAGAGGCAGCATGAGGTTCTTGTAAGTGCGTAAACACTGAGCTCTGCCTCCTGTCAGATCAGAAGCAGCATGAGGCTTCCCTAAATGCACAAACCCTATCGTTAACCGCACACGTGAGGGATCTAGGTGGCACACTCCTCATGAGAATCTAATGCCTGATGACCTGTCACTGTCTCCCATCTCTCCCAGATGTGACCATCTAGTTGCAGGAAAACAAGCTTAGGGCTCCCACTGATTCTTCATTATAGTAAGTTGTATAATTATTTCATTACATGTTACAATGTAATAATAACAAAACTAAAGTACACGATAAATGATGCGCTTGAATCATCACGAAACCAGTGCCCCCACCCCTGATGGGGGTGGGGGCTTCCACAAAAGGGTCCCTGATGCCAAAAAGGTTGGAGACCACTGATTAGAGTCCATCACTGAATTTACACTAGATTAAAGCAGCATAGCTCAAAAGAACTTTTACAATACTAATCATCTTTCTACGTAGAAGTTCTTCTAAAATGCTAACCATACAACCAACCAGGGAACGTTCTAGTTTCTTCCTAGTACAGGGTACTTTTGTGGCATCAGTTTTTCTAACAATCCTGGTATATGAGCATGACATCCCCCCCACCCCCCACCCCTTTTTTTTTGAGACAAGAGTCTCACTCTGTCAGCCAGGCTGGAGTGCAGTGGTGCAATTTCAGCTCACTACAACCTCCGTCTCCCAGATTCAAGCAATTCTCCTCCCTCAGCCTCCCAAGTAGCTGGGATTATGGGTGCATGCCACCACGCCCAGCTAATTTTTGTATTTTCAGTAGAGACAGACTTTCACCATGTTGGCCATGTTGGTCTCGAACTCCTGACCTCAGGTAATCCTCCTGTCTTGGCCTCCCAAAGTGCTGGGATTACAGGTGTGAGCCACCATGCCCAGCTGACATCCCCATTTTTAAAGAAAGAGAGTAGGAGAAATTAACTTTCCCAAGGAATTTCAGTTGATAAGTCACAGAACTTGGATTAGAATTCATGACTCCAAAGTTTATGCTCTTTCCCTTAGAGATCAACTGTTTTGTTTGCACAGAAGAAATCACAGAAATTAGAACATTTAGAGTTTAAGCAATTAATTATTCATATACTTGACATTTTTCTAAACTTGAATAATAGTGGTTAAATAGCTTCACTAGGCTGCATGACTTTCCTTAAGTTAAAACCACAGCAAATCATTATATGAACCAGTTCACCCTGCTAAGAACTCTGTTTTATAGTTACATTTAGTGACCCCAATTTTATGTAAAGTTTTGTGTAATTTCACAACTAATAAAAGAAATCCTAAAAGCAGAAGGTTAACAGGATCTCTGCAAGTGAAAAACAGAAACTTTCAAACTACATTATTCTCTATTGTTTCATATTTATTCTCATTTATTAATTTTTAATTATTATTATTACTTTTTTGAGACAGAGTTTTGCTCGTTGCCCAGGCTGGAGTACAATGGTGCAATCTCGGCTCACTGCAACCTCTACTTTCCGGGTTCAAGCGATTTTCCTGTCTCAGCCTCCTGAGTAGCTGGGACGCACATGCCCACTACCACATCTGGCTAATTTTTTGTATTTTTAGTAGAGACAGAGTTTCACCATGTTAGCCAGGTTGGTCTTGAACTCCTGACCTCAGGTGATCTACCTGCGTTGGCCTCCCAAAGTGCTGGCATTACAGGCATGAGCCACCATGCCTGGCCATTTATTCTCATTTATAAATAAAATATATAGGTTCCTTGAGAATAGGGTCTACATCACTGATTTTTTTCTCTCTCTCTTTCCCCGTGGCATCTTATAAAGAAAAAACCTCTTGAAGAAAACATTTATTCAGCCAGGTATGGTGGCTCATGCCTGTAATCTCAACACTTTGGGAGGCCGAAGCAGGAGGACTGCTTGAGGCCAGGAGTTCAAGACCAGCCTAGGCAACACAGTGAGATTCGTCTCTATCAAAAAAAAAATGTTTAAATCAGCTAGGCGTGGTGGTGCCTATAGTCCCAGCAACTTGGGAGGCTGAGCAAGGGGATCATTTGAGTTCAAGGTGAGGTACTATTGCACCACTGCACTCTATCTAGTCTGGGCAACAGAGTGAGAACCTCTTCACAGAGGGGAGGGGAGGGGAGAAGAAAAAGAAACAGAAAGAAGGAAAGAGAGAAAGAAAAGAAGAAAAAAAAGAAGAACATTTATTCTTTCACATTGCTTTTAAAGTACTCGCTAATTACTACTTGAAAGCTTATGAGCAAGACATCAATTCTATAGGTTACCTAGAGAGGAAGGAAATAAACTCATACCTGAGATATCTTCTGGCATGTTCATTTTTATGACCAACCATGAGATAGTAACATCCCACTGCAAACCAAGACACCTAAAAAGTTCAAAATGTACCATAACCAAAGATTGCAATTGGAATATCCAATTGGAATCTGCAACAAATTAGGGTAGACAGAGGGTATACTAGATGTTTCTTATCACATATTCTAGTTAAGTGAGACATTTCTCTAACACAGTCTACTAAGGTCCAAAAGGAGAAGAGGGCAGACACTCCGTGGCTCTTTCTCAAGGAGACGTCTACAAGAGACAAGGCCCCTGGAGTCCGTTTCAAAAACCAGCCTGTGAGTCCTGACTCCCCTGCACTGCTCATCTCCCCCAGCGTCCTGACTCCCCTGCACTGCTCATCTCCCCCAGCGTCCTGACTCCCCTGCACTGCTCATCTCCCCCAGCGTCCTGACTCCCCTGCACTGCTCATCTACCCCAGCATCCTGACCCCCTGCACTGCTCATCTCCCCCAGTGTCCTGACCCCCTGCACTGCTCATCTCCCCCAGTGTCCTGACCCCCTGCACTGCTCATCTACCCCAGCATCCTGACCCCTGCACTGCTCATCTCCCCCAGTGTCCTGACTCCCCTGCACTGCTCATCTACCCCAGCGTCCTGACTCCCCTGCACTGCTCATCTACCCCAGCATCCTGACCCCCTGCACTGCTCATCTCCCCCAGTGTCCTGACCCCCTGCACTGCTCATCTCCCCCAGTGTCCTGACTCCCCTGCACTGCTCATCTCCCCCAGCTTGACCCTGGCTCTTCCTTGCTCTCTGACTGCGTTCTGACTATTTAGCTGGTTTTCTCTTGCACTGGTTTCACACTGGGATAGGGTGTAAATTCTTGTCTTGACTGAGTCTTACACCCTGATTCCCGATTTTGTCTTTAAAAATGCAGTCCCTGATTCCATTTTCCATTCCTAGTTCTCCATTCCAATCCACAACAGTTTGGAATCAGTACACAATTCAATATGTTGTCTTATATGTGCAATGTGAGAAAGCTACCAAACAATTATCAGCATTTCCTAGGAAAGAGATGCGTCAGTATTTTATATTGCTAGATGCTAAGTATTTTAAAATAAGCATGTATAATTTCTATAATCAGAAAAGAGGGTTAAAAACCCTTTTTGCTTTGGTATAATTAAAAAATACCTTCATGGGTTGAAAAGTTAATGCTGCTTTGTAAATACGTTAAACACTAGGAGATTCTGCTGCAACACTTTAATAAAACAGCACCTGCTTGAACTTAAAGCTATTGTCTAAATACAAGTTAACCATTTTCTTAAAGTTCAGGTAAAAAAAAAAAAAAACTACAACTAAAAGCTGTATTACTTACAGGATTACTAGGATATAAATCCACCAGTTTATGAGAAAGATAGAAAAGTTCTGTTCAGGAAAAAGCAGAAAAAGAACAATTGTTCATATCACATGTAATTTAAGACATGACTTCATTACAACTCTTCACAGTCACAGAATTCTGTTCTTACAGCAATGATTTCATACTTGTCTTTCCTTCTAGATAACTGGAGAGTTAGATGAAGGACACATGGTGCACAAGGTGGGAACAGACACCCCCTAAGAAACCACTTCCTGAATACTACAGAGGATACAGCAAAGCACCTCACCTCTCTCAGAAGCTCATGCCTATCACACCAAGGGCCCATTATGGACCATCATAACCACTCACAACCAATTTGGTTGAGCAAACTTTTATCAGCTCAGTGATACTATGTAATCTTGAGAAATGTGTAAATCCTGGCATTTCGAGATGACGTTTCCTACATGCAGACTTGGATTCAGCAGACCAGGACGGCTGGAGATGCTGTATTTCCAACCAGCTTCCACAAATGCGATGTTGCTGGTCCACAGACCACACTCTGAGCAGCAGGGATTCGGTGAGGGTTTTCCTTCCTGACAGAGCTCACCATTCGGTTTAGAAAAATTTAAGGACAAATGCATCCCCAAACACAGCTAAATGTCAAATGTTAAAAACACGGAAAACAGGAACAAACAATCTGCTCCCCTCCAATTTCTAAGTAGTTATCGACTCTTACCATATCAGATTTCCAATGGAATTTACAAAACAAAAAGGAAAAAAAAGGCAGAACTGACACCCAACAATTTAAAGTTAACAAAGCTTGAAACATAAATGATATCTGAGAAAAGGTAGTAGGAAACAGCGATAAAGAACTAATTGTTCTGATGGGAAAACAAAATTGGCCATTTGCTACTTTCCTAAACATCTCCTCCCCAGTTGTTACTTTCATAGTAGGGTTCCGTTATGTTACCTGCAATCTCAACTATCCAGAATTTCGGAGACAAAATTTCAAGTTACAGAAAAAAATGGTTTTATGTCTAAGAATTACTTTAATTAAAAAAAAACTTACCATTGGCTTTATTCAGCTCTACAAGCGTCCCTATATGTACAGGTAAACAACTTGCATGGAAAGGATCTTTCTCCATTACTCTGAAAGTTAAAAAGCGACACATTACTACCCCAAAGCAGTAGGTGGCGGCACTCGCGAGGATCGGCTATGTGCAGTCATGACAGCGCCACGTATGGTGCTGCGGGTTACGACACTGCACTTTCCTCATCACAGCGCCACGTATGGTGCTGCGGTTACGACACTGCACTTTCCTCATCACAGCGCCACGTATGGTGCTGCGGGTTACGACACTGCACTTTCCTCATCACAGCGCCACGTATGGTGCTGCGGGTTACGACACTGCACTTTCCTCATCACAGCGCCACGTATGGTGCTGCGGGTTACGACACTGCACTTTCCTCATCACAGCGCCACGTATGGTGCTGCGGGTTACGACACTGCACTTTCCTCATCACAGCGCCACGTATGGTGCTGCGGGTTACGACACTGCACTTTCCTCATCACAGCGCCACGTATGGTGCTGCGGGTTACGACACTGCACTTTCCTCATCACAGCGCCACGTATGGTGCTGCGGGTTACGACACTGCACTTTCCTCATCACAGCGCCACGTATGGTGCTGCGGGTTACGACACTGCACTTTCCTCATCACAGCGCCACGTATGGTGCTGCGGGTTACGACACTGCACTTTCCTCATCACAGCGCCACGTATGGTGCTGCGGTTACGACACTGCACTTTCCTCATCACAGCGCCACGTATGGTGCTGCGGGTTACGACACTGCACTTTCCTCATCACAGCGCCACGTATGGTGCTGCGGGTTACGACACTGCACTTTCCTCATCACAGCGCCACGTATGGTGCTGCGGGTTACGACACTGCACTTTCCTCATCACAGCGCCACGTATGGTGCTGCGGGTTACGACACTGCACTTTCCTCATCACAGCGCCACGTATGGTGCTGCGGGTTACGACACTGCACTTTCCTCATCACAGCGCCACGTATGGTGCTGCGGGTTACGACACTGCACTTTCCTCATCACAGCGCCACGTATGGTGCTGCGGGTTACGACACTGCACTTTCCTCATCACAGCGCCACGTATGGTGCTGCGGGTTACGACACTGCACTTTCCTCATCACAGCGCCACGTATGGTGCTGCGGGTTACGACACTGCACTTTCCTCATCACAGCGCCACGTATGGTGCTGCGGGTTACGACACTGCACTTTCCTCATCACAGCGCCACGTATGGTGCTGCGGGTTACGACACTGCACTTTCCTCATCACAGCGCCACGTATGGTGCTGCGGTTACGACACTGCACTTTCCTCATCACAGCGCCACGTATGGTGCTGCGGGTTACGACACTGCACTTTCCTCATCACAGCGCCACGTATGGTGCTGCGGTTACGACACTGCACTTTCCTCATCACAGCGCCACGTATGGTGCTGCGGGTTACGACACTGCACTTTCCTCATCACAGCGCCACGTATGGTGCTGCGGGTTACGACACTGCACTTTCCTCATCACAGCGCCACGTATGGTGCTGCGGGTTACGACACTGCACTTTCCTCATCACAGCGCCACGTATGGTGCTGCGGGTTACGACACTGCACTTTCCTCATCACAGCGCCATGTATGGTGCTGCGGGTTACGACACTGCACGTTCTTCACTCCATTATCTTCAGGTTGGTTCAGTAAAGGCCACAATTAAGTGACAAATTAAAGAAAAAATTCTGGATTGTTTGAAAGGAATAAAAATAAACGTTATCACAAACATTTACTTTAAGTCAACAGAATTATAATATATAAAATAAGTAGGCTGATTATTTAAAATAATCAAAACCAATAGGAAATACTATTACGTTGGTGCAAAAATAGTTGCAGTTTTACCATTACGTCCAATAGCAAAAACTGCAATTACTTTTGCACCAACCTAATACATAGGTTACGTGTTTCGTCAATTAAAATTTTTGTAATTTCAAGGATTTAAAACCCAACCAAAATCTACAAAAAATAGTGTATGTCATTTAGCTAAAGTTTAAATTATGCACACTGGAAAACTGATGCATGTGGGAGATGGCTTAGCTACCGAGTGCAGCATATTGAACACCCAGCACCCACAGCGTGAGTCTCTAATTGAGAATGAATTTTACAAAACAATGTGCCAAAATGGTATTTTCAAACTTGGAAATTATCAAGATCACTAAGAGCAATGTGTATATCCCTCCCAAGTTAATGTAATAAATCTACAAATAGGCATAAACTCATGTCTGCAAACTGCTCTCTTAAGACAGCACCCTGTTCTGCGCTCTACAAATGGTAAAGGTAACTTAAATTATCATCTAGTTCAGGATGATTCAGAGAGCACGTCCATGAATCACTTAGGTAAGACGGAGTGAACTCCATGTTCCTACAGAAAAACTGATGGATATACTTACACAGAAGTAAGTTTGTAGCACATTTTAAAATCACAGTTATAATAATGTCTCTCAGCTAAAGACACGACCACATCCAGATTCTCTTGCAAGCCATCTACAGACTCAGGGATGACCGTTTCACTAGGCTTATTATACTGAAACACAGAGAAATGTAAACAGAAACTCAATGAGCAAAAACCAAATAAAATGCGATTCAATTTGTGTTTGACCCAAGTGGTTAAAACATTTACAAGAACAAATGTGAGCCTCTGAAAACTTGTAACTTTAGGTTTTATAAGTACTCCTCTCAGTAAGTTTAACTCCCTTCTCAATTTTATCACAGAATTCCATAGTGGGATGTATTTCTCAAAGTAAACATTCAGGAAGCATAACAAAAATAATCTTCATTTTCATGCAACACCATTCCATTTACTTGGTAATTCAATCTTTTAGTATAAGGAGTCTTTCAGAGGAAGACAGGTATTTTTGGAAGTTTTTTTTTGGAATCTTATGTATTTTAAATGTTCTATTCTTGAAAATGTGCTAAATTTAAAAAGTTTTAATTTCAAAAATTTAATACAAGACTAGATGACAAATTTAATGGAATATGATATTTACATAAAGCAAATGCTAACTCTTTGGTTTTACTTACTTTTTTCAATTTGTTCTCAAATAGAAAACGCAGCAACTCCTGTTCTTCATTACACAGCTTGCTAAGAGGTAGTGATTCAAGAAGTTCTTTTTCTTAAAAATGGTGAGAAAAAAAAGAATATCCTCATAACATTTATAGAGGGAAAAAAGCCCACAACTAAAAATATTATTCTGTAGTTCTTGGTCTAAGTAAATCAAACTCAAAAGAGAACATAAGAAGATCAAAATGTGCTACAGAAGCTGACACAGTAGTTCCAGGCCTGAAGATGGGAATCATCTGGTAGGTGGAGGCCACTCTTCTAGGGCTGAGGCCAGGTCCCCAGGTGGCCCTTGTCACCTAAGAACCACCAGTCTCCGCACTCCTGACGCTGTGTGGATCTTGCTCTGCTGGGGACAGGGGAGCCTGGGCACTGCAGGTGCTAAGCAGGACCTCTGGCCGCCAGCCGCTAGATACCAGCAGCAACCTCTCAACCTCCCTCCCTGACCCTAAGCTGTGACGAACAATGTCTCCAGACATTGCCAAATGTTCCCGGGGGGTGGGGGGCAGCAAAATCACCCTGGTTGGTTGAGAACCCCTGCACTAGGCTAAAATACATTAGAATCCCATTAATTCAACGACTCTATTTTCTGTATCCCTTGTTACCCACCTCACATTACTGCCAGCATACTTGGGACTGTGACTCTCAGTGCCTGTGGTACATTAGGGTCCCCTGGGAGCTTTAAATCATCTGATAGGATCTCACCCGGAGACTCCCACTCAACTGCTCTGGAGTTGGGAACTGGACATGGATGTTTCTCAATTTTCCCAAGGATTTAAAGAGCAACGCGGTTGAGAATCACTGAATGAGATACTGAAATCCTGGTTTATACTATCTCAATCACTTCTCAAAAAGATGGTCTCTTCCTATTACAATCCCTAGATTTGGACAGCACAAGGCACCGTACAATACTACATTCTGCAATGTGCTTTACATTTGAAGACATTAAGAAAGTCAGTAGGTCTATTTAAACCCATATGTGGCCTACTGTTGACTTAGAAGATTTCAGAGGCAAAAAATCCAAACAATATTAAGTTTGCTAAACATAAAACACCAGAGTTTCCAAACCTTCTTGTGCTGTCAACATGTGGTGTGATGTTAAAAGATCAAACGCTTCAAAACAGTAGACATCGAGCTTCAAAGCTTCTTTGTAGCTGTAGGTAGCCAGAGTTCGGTTATCTAGAGCATCATAGATTTTCCCGCGTAGAAGACAAATAGAACTCTTTATCTGTTGGAAAAACAATGAGTCGCATATTAAGTCAGTATTTTTAAACTTAACTTTTTTTTTTCCTTAGAGGCAGAGTCTCACTCTGTCTCCCAGGCTGGAGTTGAGTGGTGCGATCATAGCTCACTGCAGCCTTGAACTCCTATGATCTCAAGTGACCCTCCTACCTCAGCCTCCTGAGTAGCTAGGATTACAGGTGAACAACACCACGAACAGCTAATTTCTAAAATTTTTTGTATAGACAATCTTGCTATGTTGCCCAAGCTGCTCTCAAACTCCTGGCCTCAAGTGATCCTCCCACTTTGGCCTCCTGAAGTGCTGAGATTACAGGCATGAGCCACCATGCCTGGCCCTTAAACTTAACTTTTGATAGAGAATTGTGTCTTAGAATACTGAGAAGTTTTTATTGCATTTAAAAGGATTTAATCACAACTGTCAAGGCATGAATAAACACACACACACACACACACACACACACACACACACACACAAAAACAGCAAAGTTTCTTCAATTCATCTTCCCTGGGCTCTAACCGCTCTGTTCCAACACATCTTTATAACAAAAGTACATGTCACAGCTACTAGGTTCATTACCTGTTTTGTCCAAAACAGTGCAATGATTTAGAGACGGCAAACAGTGTGTGTATGCATGTCTCCAAGATCGACAGTGTGATAGGTAGACACCCCTCAAAAGGATCTTCATGAGCAGAAACTGGCAGCAATGCAGCACAGTGGTCAGAGCAGTCAGCACAATGGCCTGCTGGGGCAGGACAGACCCGCGTTCAAACCCTAGCTCTGCCACTTACTTGTAACCTTGGACGAGTGATTGAACCTCTCTTGGCCTCCATTTCCTTTCCTCATCTGTAAAAGGGTAAAAACACTAACTTACAGAACTCTGTGAGGTCTAGAGATGCTACCCTCTCTGTGGTGCTAGCACACAGTAAGGTGTTCAACAGCCATCTCACGACTACCATAAACAAGAAGATATGGAAATCTGATGCACATTCTAGACTCTGGACCTCAAACACATAACTGAATTGAAAGATGATCCAGCAACAGGCAGCCAAAATCATTAAGGATATGAAGAAGATGTGTAAAGTAAAATTTTAGAAAAATTAATGAATTATGAGAGTCTTCAAGATAAGCAATATCCTAGGATTTGCTTTTTTTAAAATGTAATTTCACAAAATCAATAACAATCATTACAAATAAATCACACATTTCGTGGCAGGTAAGTTAATGGACACGAGGTCCTAAAATAATGACTGAACCAGACACTCTCTTAGCAGAAGAATGTGCTTCCTAACACATAAATTAACGAGTGGCCAGAACAAAAACCAACAGACAAAAAAACCCCTAGAATATGTAACAGTCTTTTATGCTTAAAAATAACTATCTAAGGTGAAAAGTAGACAAATAAAGTTCTACCAAAAATATAAAGAATAAATGGGCCAGGTGTGGTGGCTCATGCCTGTAATCCCAACACTTTGGGAAACTAAGGCAGGAGGATCACCTGAGCCCAGGAGTTTGAGACCAGCCTGGGCAACATAGTGAGACTCTGTCTCTACAAAACATTTTTTAAAAAATTAGCTGACTGTGGTTGCATGTGCTTGCAGTCCCAGCTACTCGGAAGGCTGATGTGGGAGAATCACTTGAGATTGGGAGGTTGAGGCTGTAGTGAGCTGTGATTGTGCCACTGCACTCCAGCCTGGGCAACAAAGCAAAGACCCCGTCTTAATTAAGAAAAAAAAAAAAGATGTGGGAAAAAAGATAAATTGGTAGGTAGGTCAGGTAAGGCTTACAGGGATTCTTTCTGAATAATAAAAATATTCTAAAATTGACCCTGGTGAGGTTTGCAAAGCTCTGTGAATATACTAAAAGGAATCAAACCATACAGTTTAAATGGGTGAACTGCACGGCATATGAATTAAACCTCAATCAGTTTTTATTTTTTTAAAAAAAATCCAGATTAGTGATCTGTAAATGTCACTTAATAAGTTATTATACAATTTCTGCCAGCAAGGAATATGCAATTTCATGGAGATATGAAGTATACAAACTGAAATACACAAAATTACATAGCAATGTACTTTGAAGCCAACAGGAACACAAAACCATTTCCTGGAAAGAAACAATGTAAGCTAATCGAAGTTTCCTGGTGTAGGTCCAAAACACTGTTGAAACACAGAAAGAAGGAGAAAAATTATTCCACTTTTAGGGAGTAGCTTAAGACATCAGAGAAGGAAGATTTCAAGCCAGCCTATTTTGGATGCAGGCATCTGCAGATACAATTACAGCTTCCAACTGAGGGCTCAGAAATGTCTCAGAATCTTTTTTGGTTTTGGTGGGCAAATTAAATAAATTGGCAACCACAATTGTTTTAATACGGTAACACTCCAGTAAAAGAAGATAATGTATTTCTACCATGTAATGAGGGCAATTCTCGCTGCCGTTACTGAGGTGTGCTAACAGTACTACTTACTGAAGACTGTGACATTTCCCAGTCACTGGAGGGATCTTTGAAGCCACTTTCATCCTTCAAGTATTTTTCAAATAATCTTTTGTTGATTGGCTCTTCCATATCAAGAATATCAAGGGCCTGCTGGTGCTCTTTTGCAGCATACTATGTGGAAAACAGAAATGCCACTCATCACCCACGATTTCTAACACTAAACATATGATCCAGATTTTTAAAGGATAATACATATTATATCCATTACTTAAATATAAAATGTCTAAAGTAGAATTTTCTTCATGCATGTCAGCTTTCAGTAAATGAAGAATCAGTATTTTACAGCAAACAATACTAAGGAAAAGAACACTTCCTCTTGAAATATTTTACTAACCTGCTAAGCTACATCACTAAAATTCTCACACATATATAAGGGATGCGTAACACTCATTTTATTCAACCAAATAAAAATGAAATTGTGAGCATACTTACATGGCACCTAGCTGCAAGGTAACGACATGCTTCATACAACTAGGAAAGAAATTAATTTGTTTACATAGTGGTCAAAATAATACGTATTTTCACTTTCAAAGAAAGCCATAAGCGTAAAATAGAGCTAATTTCATAATTTCTCGTTTTACTCTTGCAGTTAAAAAAAAAAATTCCAGTCTTGTTAAACCATATTTATTATGAACCTGCTATTTACTAGGCACCAAGGATTCAAAAAGGGGTAAGGCCCTGCCCCAGGAGGCTACGGTAGGGGAGACGTGAACCAAGCACAACAGGTAAGCATGACAAAAGGGGGTCACAGAAAGCACCGGCCAGGTGGAGAAGGAAACATCTGCAGGAGAGCAAGTGAGGCAGCGAGTAAGTGGTCAGAGGAGTGGAGCGCTGGGCAGCACTTCAAGCGCTGAGTGTGAATAACTGCTGGGTGTCCAAGGAGCTCACAGCAGCCCCACGTGACTGGAGCACGTGCTCCAGGTATTGATGGTGGTGGGTTAGACGCAGACTGGAGAGAACTCATGGAGGGCCTCACAGACCTACTGATGCATCTGACTTTATCCTGCAGGTAATGGGAAGTCACTGAATGACTTTGTGGGAATATAATCACATCTGTGTTTTAGGAAGACTACTCACCCCTGTAACAGTTCACAAGATGAACTGGACACAGGGAAGGTGAGCAGAGAAAAACTGTTACTGCGGAAAAGAGACAAGCAGAGAGGCTGTAACAGAACAGACAAAGAATCAAAGGCCTGACACGTATGAGTGGGGAGAAAAGGAATATCCATGATTTCACAGCTGTTTAGAAAACAGTCTTCAGAATTTAGACTAGATGGGAGATGGGGAAAAAGAAGGTGACAGATGAGGTACAAAACATTTTCCCTTCACATTCAGTAAAAAAAAATTGGGCTTACTGTGATGACTCACATCTATAATCCCAGCACTTTGTGAGACCAAGGCGGGAGGACTGCTTGAGACCAGGAGTTCAAGACTAGCCTGGGCAACATAGTGAGGCCCCGTCTCTACCAAAAGAATTTTAAAATTAGCTGGGTATGGTGGCATGCACCAGTAGTCCCAGCTACTAGGGAGGCTCAGGCAGAAGGATCACTCAAACCCAAAGTCTGAGGCTATAGTGAGTCACGATCATCCCACTGCACTCCTGGGTGACACAGAGACCTCAAAAAAAAAAAAAACAAAAACAAAGAAAAATTGCATAAATTTAAATAACTTCAACATAATGGAATATACACCTAAAACACTAATGACTGTTTTTTTTTTGAGACGGAGTCTCGCTCTGTTGTCCAGGCTGGAGTGCAATGCGTGACCTCAGCTCACTGCAACCTCCACCTCCAGGGTTCAAGTAATTCTCTGCCTCAGCCTCCCGAGTAGCTGGGATTACAGGTGACTGCCACCACGTCCAGCTAATTTTTGTATTTTTAGCGGAGATGGGGTTTCACCATCTTGGTTTTGAACTCCTGACCTCGTGATCCACCCGCCTTGGCTTTCCAAAGTGCTGGGATTACAGGTGTGAGCCACCGCACTCGACCACTAACGACATATTTTGAAAGCTCTGAAGAGCTTTAAAGTTCATACCATTACTTACTTTGTCCAGTTTTCGTGACCGGAGTGCATGGGCGGCTCTGTGATATTGTGCTGTCAGGTAAAGACATTGAGCCAACCAATAGATGTCCTGGGGTTCCTCTGGAGGGAAAAATTCACATAAGCGGTCAGAGGTACAAGGTGAAATAGAAAAAAATTTAAGATTAATCAGAAAAACAATTAGCATCGTCACTTACCATGAGAGAGTGAAGCTACTTTATCTGCCCAAAATAGAGCACTTTGATACTGTTGCTGCATACCAAAAAAAAAAAAAAGTGGTAACTACCCTGTTATTCCAACAATCTTAAACTGGTATCTAACATTATTATAATTCTATGTAACAAATCTACATCTCAAGACAACAATTTGTTACATCTCTATCTTATATCTCACATCGGGTGAATTTTAGTTCAATGTCACAATACAAATATTACTGTAATATCTGTGTATATACAACTCATGAAGATAATTTTTTAAAACTCATACTGTAAAAATGTATCGTGAAACATACAGGTGAAATGCAAGTGAAACAGCAAAAGATAGTCTAACAATTCTTGTGCTATTTATATAACACTTTCAACGATCTGTTAATGAATCCCAAAGTGAAATTTAGTAGATAGAACACTATACTCAAATACCTTATATAAAACAGTTGCAGTTTTAATAACACTCAAATTTAAACACACACACACACACATAAATTAACTAAGCTTCACTGAACATGGGGAAGAACTCGCCTCCTCCAAGTCTAACAAAAATTAAGGAGCCGACAATGAGAGCCAGCCACCCAGTGACCTACGGCTAGCTTTAGTCCCTGTTCTGCTCCTCGGTCCTCAGTCTTCTACAGTCTCTGCCTCAGTTCCCCTGGAGGCAAGCCAGAACCACTGCTGCCAGCCCGAGGCAGGAGGAATGGCAACGGGATGGTTACAAATATGCTCAATACCGGAGTCTCCGGCTGGAAACCAGGCCTGTCATATTCCTCACTACGATCAGAAAACACTGAATTCAACTGACTTATGGTAAACAAAAACACTGCCCTCCAAATGGACTGCAAACATGTGGCCACGTCACTTAGCACCCAATTCCGAAAACTCTGCATTACCACGGCTTTTCTTTCCCTTCCTTTCCAATTTCCTGAAAGAGCAAGCATTTCAACAAAAAATAAACGACATTATAGATAAAACTGATGCTGCTGATTCTCGAAGACACTTCTTTCCTTAAACACTGTTAGTCACTCAAAGGCAGTGCAGGGAACACAGACATAGTTAACGAGAATTTTTAAAGTACTGATTTCAGACAACAGGCTTCTGCACATCTTTATTCACTTAAATTCAGTCCAATAAAAATTACAACTAAACCTCTCAACAATGTTTTATTCGCTAGCCCTGCAATCTTCCTTCAAAAATTGTCCTTCAACTTGCACTGAGTAGTCGGTGTTTCTTGGGCACCTCCTCCGCGCCAGGCGCAGAGCGAGGCTCCGATCCGAGTGAGGCGCCCCCCGCGCTCGGGGGCCTCCACTCCCCGGGCTGTGCTCCTCCCAGCGGCAGGGGCCGCTCCCTTCGGGGTAAGGCGGGGACAGCGCTGCCCCCGATGAAGGCCCAGGGGCGGCCCAGTCCTTCCCCGCCAAGAGCCCTGATGGCAGTCACCCCCGCCCCACGCCGCGCGGAAATGGACCCGGCGCGGCCTGCCCGGGCCCCGCACCCCCGTCGGGGCCGCCCACCTGGTCGAGGTACTGCCGCACGCGCTTCCGCAGCCGCTCTAGGTTCATGGCCGCGCGGGCCCGGCCTCACGCCGCCTCCGCCGTCCGGCGCGCGCCTCCTGCCCGCTCCGCGCCCCGCCCCGTGCCCGCGCCCGCGCCCGCCGCCGCCGCTGCCGCCGCCCCAGACCTCGAAGGCCGCAGACCCGCACCCCCGCTCGCGGCCGCTGCGCCGCCCAGGCTCTTCCGCTCCAGACAGGCCCCGCCCCGGAATTCCCCAGCAAACGAGTCCCATCTGGCGCGGGAAACCGGCCCTGACTTGCTGGTTCCGGTGCCTCTCCTGGCACGTGGGCTTCTGGCCGCCGTGGGCCGGAGCGCGGCCTCCCCGGCATGACGGAGGCGCGTCTGGGCATTGGCGAGAGACTCAGGAGGGCTCGGGGCTGGACCACCCACCCGGGCGAAAAAGCAGGTGGCTGAGCAATGGAAAGGGGGGCTTTGGCTGAGCCTTCCTTCCCCAGAATGTAGTCAACATTTTAAAAATAAGAGCAACGCACTCGCATTACCAAAAAAAAAAAGAATTGTGTGCACAAACAGCAAAGGAAGTCAAAAGACAACCTAGGAAAAATTTGAAACCTATCGCAAGATGCGAATTTCCTTCTAACGTAGAGCCAGTATTCCCTTTACATATATGTAATAAGTGGGAAGAGATCAATGGTTCAGGAGAAAGACAAAAAACAGTTCACAGGGAAAGAAATGCAAATAGATTTTAACATATGAAAGAAAGCAACTTATGTTGTTTATCAAGAACTTACATTAAAACAACATAAGCTATTGACTGACTATAGATTTTTCTTTGTCTCACAGACTCCAGAAACGTGAAAATAATGCGTGACACAGCAGTAAGGAACAAAATGCCTTAAACAATTGCCCCTGTGGCATGGGGAGCAGTGACTGAAGTGAGTCTCACACTCATGTCCTGATAAATTTTGCATCCTTCAAATAGTTCAGACTGCTCTGAGCTATTTTTCTTTCCTCAAAACCTTCTATCATTGTATTTCCTCTACCACACTTACTAACTGGTTAAACTGATAGGGCTCATAAATATTGTGTATTACCTCACATGACAAAATGGACTTTGTAAGAGGTGATTAAGTTAAGATGGTTTGTGTGGCTGGGTGTCATGTAATCACAAGAGTTCTTACACATGAAAGTGGGCAGCGGGGGGTGAGAGAGAGACTGGAAGATGCTGCTGCTGGCTTTGAAGATAGGAAAGAAGGAGGAGAAGGAGGGAAGGGAGGGGAGGGGAGAGGAAGGTAGGTAGGTGAGCCGGCAGTGCAGGTGGCCTCCAGAGGCTGAGAAAGGCCAGGGACTGGATTCTCACCTAGATGCTCCGGGAGCACAGCACTGCTGATGCCTTCATATCCTGCAGAGACCATTTCAGGTAATGATCAGAGGTTAGCAAACAAAATTAGAGCTCTGCCAAATGTGTACATGCCCGAGGCTGGTTTAACTAACAGAATGTTCTGTTAATTTTTCTCTCCTTACATTCTCTCCCACTATTTGCCCTTGTTAAAGAAGATAAAATTTCAGGACCCTCTAAATTTACTACAAGGGGGAAGTTAAGCCCTGGAGACTGAGTCACAGAGCATGTTTGCAATTCTGCAATACTGAGTCTTGTGAAATTGAGTGTGTAAAAATCTGTGTTTTGTGGTTTTAAAAGATAATTCCTTCCTTAAACTAGTTCCTGAAATATGGTCAGGAAAACAAGACTTGGATTTTCAGTATGACCAGAATATTAAATATGCAAAGTGGTTTCTCAAGAATTTAAATGACTCTGAAAGGAAGAGAGAACAATCACCCTTCTCACTGGTTAGTGAGGTGGTATTGTCGCCACACGAGAGCAGTTTACAAAGTTAGAGAATTCTGTTGGCTGAAACTGCAAAATGTCGAGGCTTTGAAAGAGCAAAAGCCATGATCAAGGAGTCAATGATTGGCAAATATGTCTTTGTTGTCATTTTACAAAGACAGTTCTCAGGTTCGGAATTAACATCTATCCAAATGTCACATCTCGATCTACCTTGCGTTTCTCCGCATCCTGCGGCTGCATGCTCCGGTGCTGCCTTGGAGACCTGTCCAGGTCCACCTGGACCCCACAGACAGGGGCTGTAAGCGTCGCCTGCAGAGTTGGGCGGAGGAAGTTCAGAGCTTCCCCGCCGGGACATGAGCACCCCACTAACACTTAAAAAGAAAAACCTTCTGAGTTAATACCTTTCCTTTGAATTAACCTCCATCCAGGTAAAAAATGATTGATAAGTAAATGTTTGTTAATTAAAATTGAGGCTTTCTGTTGGCTTATAAATGTTAAGCTTTGTGGCACTTACTGATGTGGAAAGTGAGACCCAGCGAGGGTAATTTACCTAAGTGAGGTCCCAAAGCCACAACTAAAACCAAGTCCCTGAGCTGACAATGGCCTCTTGGGTGTCGTACCCATTCGTGAGTATACCTGGCATTTTAAGGCAAAAGCAGGCTGTGGGGACACTGAGAACATCAACCTGGGGTTTGCAGCTTCCCCCCTCTCCCTGCCTCTTCAGAGACGATGCCCTCTGGGTGGCAGTGATTGAGTTCTGCCAGTGCGGGGAAGCTCTGAGGGGTGAAGGGAAGCCTGGAGAGGGATCTGCCAGACCCCGCGTCACCAGCATCACCTCCTGAAACTGCAGTAAAAGGACTGGGAGGCTACGAGAAGCAAGCCGAGCCACCTGGACAGAGCATCCTGAAGTGCCGGACGCCTTTTCTTCCTAGCATCCTGTCCCACCACCTGCAGGACACAGCAGCACTAGTCATCCTGCACAGGCTCCCTCTGTAGCTTCTCAAAGACTGCTGTCCTCATACACGGGCCCAGCACTGCGGACGTGAGGGTAACAGCCAATTCAGAAATGTTGTGATCTCTAGCTGGTTATCTGATTATCTTTCTCACTATCAAATTAACTGAATAATGCCCTCATTTTTTGTTAGGTGGATATGAACTTTGTCATGAGCCATGAAAGTGTTCACTGGTCTCAATTTTGATGTCAAATTTGGGAAAGCACTTTCTAGTACAAGTTGTTCTTCTGTTTCACTCATTCACGCATGCTTTGGTCTCCTGTGCCAGTGTTCTGCCAGGAGCGGGTGACAGAGTGCAGATTGTGGAGGGCCCTGCGAACACAGGCTTGATGGCTGTGGAGGCCACAGTGGCAGTCCTCAAAGGGACACCAAAATGGAACTGAAGGATGGGTTGGCCCAGTGGATAGGGGAGGGAGTGGGGTGGGAGAAGGCCCAGGGCATTCAGGGAATGCAGAGAACCTCGTCTGGCTGCAACGCAGTGAGTTAGGGCCCATAAGATGAATGAGGAAAAGCTCCCTACAGCGATGTGTGAAAAAAAAACTGCCTCTGGATAATCTACAATGCTTACAGGTGTTGCCTAGTGCCAAAAATATTTTATTAACACAGTTTGCTTATGCCAAGACATATTATCATTATCGCCTGAAACACAGTGCTGAGGATAATTTTTTAAAATGACAGCAGTATTTCACTGAAAAAAGCATGAAATCATCTAATCTGGAGATAGACACACACCACACACACACCACACACTGGCGCACACTCCCCCCAGACACACTACACACCGCACACTAGTCCACACACACCACACCCAACATACCACACACCACATACCAGTAAAAACCCAACAGACATACTCCACACAACATACCACACACATACCCCACAGACACATCACACACCACACACTAGTGCACACAACACAGACCACACACACACACTACAGCCCCCCCGCCCAACACCACACAGGTAACTATGCTTACAAACTGCTGATTCCAGTGAATGTGGCACTTGGTGATTGGTGACATTCTTCTTGATCAGTCCTCCTTATTCTGGGTTACTTTGTATGTATTGAGAATTAGACATTATTTTGCCACAATTTACGATTTGATGAAAACATTGGGAAAAACATGAGAAAGAGTGATGGGGTGTTGGAATTGTGGGCTCCTTAAAATTTCCCCTCAGCCTTGTAGAAAATGAGAAAATCTCCAAGTGTCTGGTTAATTTGCCCGGGTACTTCAGTCAGCGGCATCTTTTTTGTTCGTTTTTGAGACAAGATCTCCCTCAGTCACCCAGGCTGGAGTGTGTTGGTGGGATCTCTGCTCACTGCAGCCTAAACTCCCAGGCTCAAGCAATCCTCCCATCTCAGCCTCCTGAGTAGCTGGGACCATAGGCACCACCACACCCGGCTAGTTTTTGTGTGTTTTGTAGAGATAGGGTCTCACTGTGTTGCTTAGGCTGGTCTTGAATTTCCAGACTCAAGCAATCCACCCCGTCCCCCACCACCCCTGCCTCCTGAGGTGCTGACAGGTGTGAGCCACTGCCGGCCAGCCGCATCTATTTCACAGGACGTGCATTCTGGAGATTGCCGCTAGTGGGCACCATTTCTCCATGCGTCCATGGGCTTTTCTCTAAGGTCCTTGTTAGGCGATGGCTGCTGGCCTGGGGCATTTCATGTTTTGAAAGTCTCTCCCCAGACACGCACTTATGCAGGTGAGGGACTCTGAAGGTTGTCTCAGGGCCCAGATCACAGAATCTGAGAGGCAGTGGGTTTTACAGATGGATTTCCTAAGGGTTCAGTTTAAGGGGTTCTTTCTATTTTGCCACTGTTCTGAGGGTCAGTACAATTTGTGGTTCCCCCTCCCCAACCTGTGGGTTACATAAATCTGGTCTTTAAAGAACTATTTATTGTCTACGGAGTTTTAGAACATTGTAGTTACTGTTGAGGAGAGAAGACAATTAAATACCTGTACAAGAAAAGTCCTAGTTGGTAAATACTGAGAGCTTTACAGCTGCGTGACCAGAATGATATTTCACGAGTGGCTCCAGCCCAGTGTGGCACATCTCGGGACCTGAAAACAAGCTCAGTGTAACATGGGACAGACGTCTTGTGTCAATCTTGCTGGTTTTAATAAAGTTTCAATGTGTGTTTCCCGACCAGACCCGTGTGCTGAACCCAGCTGTAGCTCACCGGAGTTCGCCTTCTCTGCTAAGCAAGTCTGACCTCCAGGCTTGGCAACCATTTCTGGAACAGAGACGTTTCACAGTGTTAGCACCCGAAGGGCCTGGACTCCATCAGCTGCCCAGGTTGCATTTCTAGAACATTCCCTCATATCTGGAGCTCTATCCACATAGCAACCAGAGGGGCTGACATGCACCCTAAGGCCAAAGACATCGCCCTTTTATAGTGGCCTCGTTCTTCTCTGAGACAGATGAGGTCTGGGAGTCCTGAGAGTGGTCTTGTGAGACCCTTCTGGTGGCGCTGACTGATTTGGCAGCAGGGAATAGTGTGGCAATCAAACCCAGCAGAGCCATGGCCAAAGGGCTGCGATGTCCAGCAGGCCCATGTCCTACTGACCTGGAGAAAACACACAGCAGCCACTGCTGTATCGACTTTGGCTTCACCATTGCAGGGTGGGGATGGGAGTGAGGCAGAGGCGGCGCTCAGGGCTCAGAATGAAGGAGGCTCCTCAGGTGAGCCCTGCACACCCGAGGGCAACACCCTCCTGTTCTGCAGGAGGCACTCCCTTCCCTCACCCCAGTACGAGCCTGGGCCACGCCTGCAATTCTGCTTCCTCCTTCTCTTTCTCCTTGTCCATCCTCCCCCGTCCCCTCCCCTCCCCATTTCTCCTCCCTACTTCTCATCTCCCTCCCCCTCCCCCCCACCTCCCCCTGGCTTTGCTTCTCCTCCCCTCCCTCCCCTTCCCTTCCGCACCCTTTCCTCTTCCCCTCCCCTCCCCCTCCCCTGCCAGCCCTCCCCTCCCCCACCTTTCCCCCTCCCCCTCTCCTCCCCTTCCCCACCCTTCCCCCTCCCCCTCCCCACCCCTTCCACATCCCCCTCCCCCTCCCCACCCCTTCCGCACCCTTCCCCCTCCCTCCTCCGTCCTCCTCCTTCTGTCTCTTCCCCTCCTCTTCCACTAGGGGACTACTTTTCTTCCTTCTTTCCGCTTCTCCCTTCTTCTCTCCCTCCTTTATTTTCTTCCCTTCTATATTTAACCCATATTTCCTGTGTGCCCACCTCACACAGGATAGGCTTCTGTTCTCACTGCTCCATCCATTATGATGGTTTTAAAGTATTTCAAAGTTCTATAGGTTTCAATTAATTTGATACCCAGTGTAATATGGGACAGACACATCTCTGGATCTGAAAATGCAGCTGGTACTTGACCTTTTCAGGTCATCAGAGCTCGTGGGTGGCTGGTTTTTACACTAGGGCTGCTGACAGGATGCTCCATTTGCCCACTAACTCTCTGAGCCAAGTCCAGAAGGGAAAAGAGCTGACATCATGGCTCTTCTGTGTAATGGGAAGATTTTATCTATTTCTTGACTATGTGTAGCAATTTGTCAGTCTTTATAAACTGTTTGCTCTCTGGAAAGAGACAGATTGAAAAGAGAATAATGTTCTCAGGATCAAACAGCAGCCTTTCTAGTTTTGTGATAGATCCTTTAAAGTTCATTGCATTAGGGCCTATCAGAGGGCTGGTAGGGCTGGTAGGGCTGGCAGAGTACAACCCTTGGGTGGAACAAGGTGGGGACACACAGGCAGACATATTCAGAAAACGCTGCCAGAGTCAACCCTAAACTGCCACCTCAAAAAGGAGGTGCAAATTCGAGGCTTGCAAACCAAGGACACAATTGCTACGGAGAGGCCATTTTTCCACCAAGTTTAGCGCAGATGAGGACTGTTCATGGAGGTCCTGTGCCCGGTTGGGCTTCACGAGAGAGGGCTGGGGCCACCTGGAGAGGTCATGGCTGCAGTGGGCAGAGGCTGAGCCCCCCCGGCCCGATGCAGGCATCTCAGGTTCCAGCACCACCAGCTGCACAGGACAGACTTCAGGAAGTCCACTCGGGGGATCAGCAGGAGACCCAGAATCCACATCCAGGCCTGTCTGACCCTACAGTCTGTGATTTTAAACACTGTCGATGGAAGGTCCACCCTAAGGAGCGGTGAGGAACCTGGGATTGCCGGATTCTGTGTGGAGGAGCTGGAGGCAAGGCCTGCTATTCATGTCAAGTGTATTTTAAAGGGGCTTGTGCTTTTTTTTTTTTTTTTTTTTTTTGGTAGAGATGGGGTCTCATCATGTGGCCCAGGCTGGTCTTGAATTCCTGGGCTCATGCGACCCTCCCACGTTGGCCTCCCAAACTGCTGGGAATGTAGGTGTGTGACACCATGCCCAGCTTGAAATTATCTTCTTCTTCTCAAACAAAACAAAACAAAAATCTAAATCTGTAACACGGGTTAAAAATAGCAAAGAGTACTTTGGGAGGCTGAGGCGGGCGGATCACCTGAGGTCAGGTGTTCGAGAATAGCCTGGTCAACATGGCGAAACCCTGTCTCTACTAAAAATACAAAAACTAGCCGGGCGAAGTGGCGGGCGCCTGTGGTCCCAGCTACTCGGGAGGCTGAGGCAGGAGAATGGCGTAAACCCGGGAGGCGGAGCTTGCAGTGAGCTGAGATCTGGCCACTGCACTCCAGCCCCGGCGACAGAGTGAGACTCTGCCTCAAAAAAAAAAAAAAAAAAAAATACAAAAATTAGCTGGGAGTGGTGGTGCATGTGCCTGTAATCCCATCTAAAAATAAATACATAAATAAAAGAGGTTAGGGACCATGACATTTCTGAGGGGTCAGCTATCAGTTCCATGAGGCGGAGACGACATATGCAGAGTTTTGTTGAATGAAGGTGTGTGAGTCTTTTAACTCAAGGCATTGCCCATGGGCTAGACGTTCATTGCTGTGGAACAGTTTAGGCAGGATCCTACCTGGGGCTGATAGAGAACGTAAGCAGATACCAAGGGCTCTCAGACATACCCTTAATGTCTCCAACCGAGACTCTCCGGGTTCTTTTTTTTTTTTTTTTTTTTTTTTGAGATGGAGTCTCGCTCTGTCGCCCAGGTTGGAGGGCAGTGGCACGTTCTCAGCTTATTGCAAACTCCATCTCCCAGGTTCAAGCGATTCTCCTGCCTCAGCCTCCTGAGTAGCTGGGATTACAGGCGCATGCCACCACGCCCGGCTAACTTTTTTGTATTTTTAGTAGAGATGGGGTTTCACCATGTTGGCCAGGCTGGTCTCAAACACCTGACCTTGTGATTTGCCCACCTCGGCCTCTCAAAGTGCTGGGATTACAGGCGTGAGCCATGGTGCCTGGCCCTCTGGGTCCTTTTGTATCTTGGTTATGTACTCTGGAGTCAAGCTGTCGTTTCACCATGTTGAAAAAGTTTAATGATTTATTTAGATATTTGTTAAAGGAACAATCACAGAGCTTTTAAGGTAAGTACACAAATCCACCTAGGAATTATAGACAAATCCACCACAGCTCAAAATATGGTAACAGAATAAGTCTTCATAGCCAAAGAAAAAAATCTAATTCAAAACTCTTAGCTCCTAATATTACTCTGCATAATTTGTTTTCCGTTATCAGTCCAAGAAGCACAGAAAATAGTTTTGCTGCATCATCTGGTCAGGCACATTGTTGAAACACCATTTTAGGAGCTGCCTCATGGGCACTTCACAGCTGCTCTGGCTGTGATAACAGTGAAGAGAGGAAGACAGCGGTGTTGCCCTGGCCCCGGCCTGGGGCAAGGCTGATACTCCATACGGCCCTGAGACCGGTGGTTGTGTTAGCCCGGGGTCTTCCTTGTCACCCTCGGGCAAGGCTGATACCCCATACGGCCCTGAGACCAGTGGCTGTGTTAGCCCGGGGAAGCTCACGGTGGCCTTGTGGGTCTTCCTTGTCACCCCCTCATCACACTTGTCTTCTTTCTGGATTTGTGTTCTGAATCCTCACCCTTCCTCACTTCTCTTTTAGGGTCCAGGCCTGGCTGTACGCTTGCTAAATTCCAGTTTCAGTTCCTGCTGGATCAAAAATACATATTTGAAACTAACACTTTCTTAGGCAAGAACAAGAAACTATCAACTTACTTGGGAAACTGAGTATTTCAACTCATTGACAATTCTTAGAATTAAACATACAATCTTTTAAATAACAGCTTTATTTAGATACAATTCTACACCCCTTTATAGTGTATATTTTAGGGTGTTTTGGTATATTCAGAGTTGTGCAACTATTGTCAACAGTATAATTTCAGAACATTTTCATCACCTCCCCCTCCAAAAATCAAACTCCTTAGCGATCACTCCCCAATTTCCCTTCCCCCAGCCCCTGACAACCACTGATTGCTTTTTGTCTCTTTGAATGTGCCTATTCTGGTCGTTTCATATAAAAAGAATCAGACATGTGGCATTTAGTATCCAGCTTTTTCACTGAACATAATAATGTCTTTAAGGTTTATCTATTCTGTAACTAGTATCATTCATTTTGGTGGTAGAATAATATTCCATTGTATGGCTATACCACGTTTTATCTGTTCTTCAGTTGATAGACATTTGGGTTATTTACACGTCTCGGCCATTTTGAATTATGCTGCTGTGAACATCAGTGTATGGGTTTTTGCATGAATGTATGTTTTCAAGTCTCTCAAATATAGACCTAGGAGTGGAGTTGCTGGGTGATTTGGTAACTGTTTAACTTTCTGATGAACTACCAAACTGTTTTCCAAAGTGGCTGTACCACTCTTTATCCCTACCAGCAGCCTATGAGGGTTCCAATTTCTCCACATCCCTATTATAATCTGCCTTTTGATTGCACACAAGTTAGTGGCTGTGAAGTGACATCTCACTGTAGTCTTCCTTTGCATTTACTCATAACATTGAACATCTTCTCATGTGCTTATTGGTCATTTGTATATCCTGTTGGGAGAAATTGCTATTCAAATGATTAGATAACCTTTTGTCAATTTTGTTGTTAAACATCTTTCTGAAATGCAGCAAAGTACTTTTACCCGGAATCAGTAAACTGAGCCATGTTGGCTTGTTGCTGGATGGTAAAGGGCCTTCAGGAGAAAAAGGAAAGAAACTCAAATTTATCTTTTGCCAAGTAAGTGTGAGTCACTTTTTTTTTTTTTTTTTTTTTTTTTGAGATGGAGCCTTGCTCTCTCACCCAGACTGGAGTGCAGTGGCACGATCTCAGCTCACTGCAACCTCCGCCTCCTGGGTTCAAGTGATCCTCCTGCCTCAGCCTCCTGAGTAGCTGGGACTAAGGCACATGCCACTACGCCCAACTAATTTTTGTATTTTTGGTAGGGAGAGGGTTTCACCATGTTGGCCAGGATGGTCTTGATCTCTTGAAATTATGATCTGCCTGTCTTAGCCTCCCGAAGTGCTGGGATTACAAGCGTGAGCCACCATGCTCAGCCAAGTGTGAGTCACTTTCACAGTCATTTTTGCAAATGCTATTCACTCAACCCTGACGCAAGGTCTAGGAGGTGGCTCCTGACCCATCTTTACAAGCGAGAATGGGGCTCCCCGAGGCTGAGCTTTTGTCCAAGATGATGGTTGGAGGCCAAGGAGCTCAAAGCCAACTCACATCCACTGTGCGTCCTGTGCCAAGCTGCACTGAGCTAGCTGATTATTTAAACAGCTAATTTTGCTCCTCCAGTTCATTTGTGTTTAATTTTTGCTTCTTTCTCATGTGCAGGAGTTATTGGGGTTGGGGCACTAAATTAGAGCAATGCATACTTCCAGTTAGCTGGGGGCTCCAGGAAGTGCCAGGATGGCCAATGGGTTTTGTTGGATAATCTTATAGAAATTCTTTAGTAGAAACAGGTACAAAATTAGTATCTTCTCATTTTGGAGTTAGGGATAAATGAGGGATGACTTGAAGGGGTAAGGAGGATGGAAAATTGAAATCCTTCCTTTAAAACGCTTGAGAAATTTTGCAAGTTAATATTTAAACCAGATTGAGATATCCAGGAAACTGGTAGTGCAGCCTCCATCAGGTGAAGCTCTGGGGCAGAGGAGAGGGGCCCGGGCTCTGGAGAGCTGGGCAGGGTTTCTCTGCCAGTGTCACAAATTTCTGGGACTGTAAAGGTAAAGTGGTGTGTCCCGTCCACGCGAGGCCAGCAAAGATCCCAGAGCAAAGATCCCGGATCCCAAAGGTCTGGCAGCTGGCCAGACCACAGGGAGGTGATCCAACGGCAGGTCAAGGCGGCCCCTTGACCTCTGACGGCTGTGTTTCAGGTTTCTGGTCTTACAAAACTTAGCATTTTCCTAATCTTTCCTAAACCTGCAGTTTTCAAATAACTTAACTTTGTTTTTCTTTCTGGAAGGAGAAGACCTGTCCTAAAATGTGCTGTGCTCCCTCCATCCCCGCTTGGTACATGGCTGGTCTGTTTCCAAGGTGGGGAAGCACCACTGAGAGACGCCGTCACGTTCCAGTAGCTCAAAACTGCAGACCCCATGGCAGGGAAGGGGACTGAAGACTGAGGTACCCTATGGCCCTGGGCCCATCACTGCCTTCCTCCCTCACACACAGGAGCCAAAGTCCCTAGGAGCTTAAAGTCGCTGCTGAGAAAGCCATCTTCTTGGGACACACACACCACAATTCCAGCTTGAGGTTCAGAGACAATGAGTCGTTTCTCATGTTTCCCGTTTTTGTCCAGGTACAGGGAAGTGGGGGAGGGACGCCTCCGAGCCAGTGTCCTGCAAGAGCCTGCCCCTCCCCAGCTCTGTCTTGGAGCCTACACTTGAACCATGTTGCCAAAGCTGGGGACTTCAAATAAAGTGTAGTGCCTGGCCTGTGGCTGCAGAAAACTCTTTCTAGGGTTTCTGTTTTCCCTTGTTTTGTTTGACTTTATCTTAACATTGCGCTTGTGGTGGGCTTTATCTGTTTCCTGTTACATAAAGCAAGAAGAATAAGAGAGTCAAAGAAAGCAAATTAAGTATAAATTTGAAACACTGGTTGCAAGCACTGTCTTGACATTTGCTGAGGAAAAATTCAATAGTATTAATATAAGAGGAGAAGTAAGGAAATGAAAACAAAAGAGCCAGAAATGAGAACAAACACAATATACTTATGTCAATATATATGAATGGATAAAACTGAGTGGGGAAACCCTCTGGGACTAGGTGAAAGTGCAAAATTATTCTATTCTGTTTATGAGACAATGTAAAATAAAATGACTGAAAGATATTAAAAAATAAAATGATGTCTGAAAATAAGCCGGGAGGAGGGCAGTGGTGACAATGTGGATGAAACACTGAGATCCCTGGAGGAGTGTCACAGACACAGATGGGCTGGGAGAAGCACACCTGTGGTGACTTCACAAGGGCAAAGCCAGCAGAAGAGACGGGAGGCTCTCATGCACGAATTCAGTCCACTAGTGAGATTCTGACTTGTGTACTTAGACCCAACATATAGGAGGGGTTGACTCTCATACCTAGAAACAAGATATGTGCGGGATTGTTAAATCTCATCCCCAAAACTTTCTGCAGGTTTGACTTTGACATAAGCCTCTGCCAAGCACCTGAGCAATTTAACTCTCCTGCCTGAGCCCAGACCACAGATGAAATTGTGACATATCACCACAATGATCTGTCATTGTGAGGGAGAAAGGTGAGGGAGAAAGCGTCTCACCTGCAATTAAAGAGGGGCAGCATCAAACCAGACACTGCTTTTGGCAGTGAAATGAGCAAAGAGTACCCCTACGTGTAACCCTTCATGTTGGCGAGGACGTGGGAAAGCACTGCTACAAACCTCTGGGGAACAATTTCTGTGAAGTGTCAAGAATAGAGTTTTTGACATTGTAAACTGATTTTTAGTAACTTGCAATAAATTGAAAAAAAACTGATCTCTAACTTGCACAATACACAATTCCATAGTTTTTAAATTCCATATTTACTAAAAACTGAAAGGTAATCAAGAAAACTTACAGTATTATAAGACAATACAGGAGAATACTTGCATAATCTTAGTGAGAGGTGACAATGTGCTAGCATCCCTCACTCTCGGTGCCTCCTCAGCCTTGCGTCCACTCTGGCGGCGCCTGAGGAGCCCTTCTGCCCGCCACTGCACTGTGGGAGCCCCCGCTCTGGGCTGGCCGAGACCGGAGCCGGCTCCCTCTGCCTGTGGGGAGGTGTGGAAGGAGAGGCATGGGCGGGAACCTTAGCTGGGCACCGGGCTCACAGGCAACCCGAGTTCTGGCAGGCATGGGCGTGGGCTCAGTGGGCCCAGTACTCGGAGCTACCTGCCGGCACTGCTGGCTCCCGGCAGTCAGGGGCTTAGCACCCGGGCCATCAGCTGCAGAGGGTGGGTGGGCCAGATCCCCCAGCAGTGCCTGCCCTGCGCTTGACTTCTCACCGGGCCTCAGCTGCCTCCCCGCTGGGCAGGGCTTGGGACCTGCAGTCTGCCATGCCCAAACCCTCCCCCAACCCCCACGGTGGGCTCCTGGCCGCCCCCCGACTCCGCGGCGCCCCGTCCCATAAACCGCCCAGCGGCTGAGGAGTGTGGATGCATGGTATGGGACTAGTACAAACCCTCAAGATTTGTGAATACACCAATCTGTACTCTGTATCTAGCTGACCTAGTGGCGACTTGGAGAACTTTTATGTCTAGCTAGAGGATTGTAAATGCACCAATCAGCAGTCTGTGTCTAGCTCAGGGATTACAAATGCACCAATCAGCACCCTGTCAAAATGGTCCAATCAGCTCTCTGTAAAATGGACCAATCAGCTCTCTGTAAAATGGACCAATCAGCTCTCTGTAAAATAGACCAATCAGCTCTCTGTAAAATGGACCAATCATCAGGATATGGGTGGGGCCAGATAAGGGAATAAAAGCAGGCTGCTGCACACCAGCAGCAATTTGCTTGTATCACTTTGTGGAGTGCTGAGAGTGTGTTCTTTTGCTGTTTACGATAAATCTTGCCGCTGCTCGCTGATTGGGTGCACGCTGCTTTTAAGAGCTGTGACTCTCGCGGAGAAGGTCGGCAGCCTGATTTCTGAGGCCTTGCAAGATCATGAACCCACCAAAAGAGAGAAGCTCCAGGCACATTAACCTCTGAAGGAACAAATTCCGGACACACCGTCTTTAGGAACTGTAACACTCAGCGCGGGGGTCTGCGGCTTCAGTCTTGAAGTCAGCGAGACCAAGAACCCACCAGTTCTGGACACATTAGCTTGAGAGAGCCTTTCTCTGTATAGCACGAAGACCAGATGCCATGAGGGAAATTATTGATGGATTTGATTACCTTAAAATAAATGTATGTGAACTGATAAGTAATAGTGTGGAAGAAAGACGTTGATAATAGAAAAAAGGTAAATGTAGATAATACAGTTACTGTAAGTTAATAACTAAAAGGAGCATATGCTAAGAATTTGGTCAAAAGCTATGAAACAGACAATTCATACAAGAAGAAATCAGATGGTCCAAAATGTAAAAACATATTTACTATCCAGGTTTGGCAAAATTACGAGGAGACAGATACTTTGGGACCGCTTTAAGCAGAAGTGTAAATTGCTAGACTAGGGGGGCAATTTGGTGGTATCCATTGAAAACCTAAATGTGCTTGCCTTTTGTTTTCACAATTTTACTTCTAGGAACATAAGTTACAGCATAATTTTGTGTAAAGATACATGTGGGTTAAGATCATAGTTTCACTTGGAATAGCGAAAAACGGAAAACCTAAATTTCAATAATTGGGGGACTGCTGAAGGCAAATCTGTACAAAATATTTTGTAACTGCTGAAAGGAATGAAGAAGCCTTTCATGTATGGAATGAAACTTTGTATGATACATTATTGAGTGAAATGAAACTACATAGGCCAGAAACAGAAAACTACATAGGCTAGGACCACATTTTTGTTTAAACAGATATGGCAGGGTGCAGTGACTCACGCCTATAATCCCAGCTGCTGAGGAGGCTGAGGCAGGAGAATCACTTGAACTCAGGTGGCAGAGGTTGCAGTGAGCTGAGATCGAGCCACTGCACTCCAGCCTGGGTGACAGAGGGAGACTCCATCTCAAAGAAAAAACGAACAAAACCTCGAATATATGTACTTGACAAATAAAAATAAAAGTTCACGTGTAAGTTGCTGACAGTGATTACTTCCAGGGGCTGCCATCCAAGAGCAGACTCCCATGTTCCTTACATCCTCTGTACTGTTTGACATCTTACGGTTTACAAAAAGGAAGTATTAGCTTTGTAGTTAAAAGATTTGAGTAAATTTGATTGGACAGGACATGTTCAAATTTTCAATGTAAATTGCAAAGCAAACTAGATTTTCTGAATGCCTTCGGAGTTAGTAGTTGTTTAACGGTCATGTACTTGTTCTCTTCACTCTTCGGGATTCTAAAAGAGGTGTCCAGCAAGCAGCAGAGCTTACAGTGTTCTACTAGGCATGGAAGGAAGCACTGCAAAGCTGACAGTGCAAATACCAGTGGAAACTGCAGGGGCCAAGGCAATGAGGTGCTACTTCAACTAGGTGTGCAGGAGTAGAGTCTGTGGTTCCAGAACTTGTCCAGGGGTCGGGTCTGGGGTTCTGAAGCTTGTTCAGGGTTAGGGTTAGGAGCTTGCTTAGGGGTGGAGTCTGTAGTCCTGGAGTTCCCATAGGGGTGGGGTTTGTTGTCCTGGAGCTTGTGCAAGGGTGGGGTTCGTTGTCTTGGAGCTTTCACAGGGGTGGGGTTCATTGTCCTGGAGCTTCCACAGGGGTGGGGTTCCTGGTTCTGAAACTTCCGTAGGGGTGGGGTCTGTGGTCCTGGAGCTGCCACAGGGTTGGGGGTCTGTGGTCCTGGAGCTTCCATAGGGGTGGAATCCATGGTTCTGGAGCTTGTGCAGGGGTGGAGTCTGTGGTTTTGGAGCTTGTGCAGGGGTGGGGTCCATGGTCCTGGAGCATTTATTTAATCTTTGGTGTCTACGTATTTTTCCTTATGGTGGACCAGATTTTAGGGAAAGCAATCTTCCACATTATAATGTTCCACAATATAATGGTTATATGTACAGGTAAAGAGAGTGATGGAAGATTTTTAAAACTCTTTACTTAATTTGATTTATTGGGGGTATTTATAAGCAGTATAATTAATGACAACATTTAAATCTCATGGTTCTTCCTTTACAATTACAATTTTGCCAATGAGAATAAAATGAAGAGAGTTTAGAGTTTAAATTGTGGGACAAACTCAGATTAATTATTTCCATTCTGGACTCTGTGGGACAGCTGATTGAGGATCATCACATGATTTCTCTCTTCTCCTTTTCTTTTTAATTTTTATTTTATTTATTTACTTTGAGACGGAATCTCGATCTGTTGCCCAGGCTGGAGTGCAGTGGCAAGATCTTGGCTCACTGCAACCTCTGTGTCCTGGGTTGAAGTGATTCTCCTGGCTCAGCCTCCTGAGTAGCTGGGATTACAGTTTTGTGCCACCACTCTTGGCTAATTTTTTTTATTTTTTAGTAGAGACGGGGTTTCACTTTGTTAGCCAGGATGGCCTCCATCTCCTGACCTCGTTACCCACCCACCTTGGTCTCCCAAAGTGCTGGGATTATAGGCGTGAGCCACCACGCCCGGCCCCCCCTTTTTTTTTTTTTAGAGACAGTGGCTCACTATGTTTCCTAGGCTGGTCTCGAACCCCTCAGCTCAAGTGATCCTCCCACCTTGGCCTCCCAGAGTGCTGGGGGTTATAGGCGTGAGCTGCTGCGCCTGGCCGAGCTGGTGTTAATGATGTTTTACGCATGCTATCTGGCTAGGTTATTTTCACCAAATCTTTCTCTCACAACCTACAGTCAATCAGCTGAGCTTAATTTCCTCCATTTTGTGAGCGGATGCCTGGTGGGTGAGGCCGACAGCTGGGTGACTGTTCTGCACCTAATGTTACTAGGGTGCGACCATTCGACATACTCTTGCTGACAACTGAACAAAATGCTCTAATACGGCAAAGAATCAGTGAATACATAATTTTGATGAATCTGATGAAGGAAAGTGGGAAATTTCAAATAGCTCTGGATTTTAGATGAAAAAGGAGGTGCGGGTACCTGTTTGCTCGGAGTATTTGCTGTCTCCGGGGAGATTCCGCACCAGCACCCAGGACTTCTCAGCCCTGCCCCAGTCTTCACACCATCTTTGAGCTCCATACCATGGTTCTGAGCGTGTGATTCCCTCCAGAATGGCCGTGTTTTCTTCTGCAGTCTGTGAAGTTCCTGTTCTCTCTTCTCCCTGTGCAGACTCCAGGAAAGAGCACACACATTTTGAAATTTGGATTTTATTAAGGCGTGTGTGTTTGCCGTTCCCTCGACAGGGCAGCCAACAGGCTCCGAAGCAGGAAGGGGTGCCGGGGTAGAGGGCTGCTCCTGCTTCCCACTGAACCAACATTTAAGAAACTGGTTCTCCGCCGGGCGCGGTGGCTCCTGCCTGTAATCCCAGCACTTTGGGAGGCCGAGACGGGCGGATCACGAGGTCAGGAGATCGAGACCATCCTGGCTAACACCGTGAAACCCCGTCTCTACTAAAAAATACAAAAAACTAGCCGGGCGAGGTGGCGGGCGCCTGTAGTCCCAGCTACTCGGGAGGCTGAGACAGGAGAATGGCGTAAACCCGGGAGGCGGAGTTTGCAGTGAGCTGAGATCCGGCCACTGCACTCCAGCCTGGGCGACAGAGCGAGACTCCGTCTCAGAAAAAAAAAAAGAAACTGCTGGCTCAGAGAGGAGCAAAGCGCACACTCAGCCCCTGTGCTGCTCACTTTGTACTGCGGGAAGGGGCGTTTTCAGGGTGAGCACAGCAGGGCACAGTGGGGAGGTCTCCCGGTGCTTCCTGAGAGTGGTCAGCAGAGCAGATGCTGGACAAGATGAGTAGGGGAGAGCAGGGTCCCAGGCATGAGGGCAAGCACCCGGGCGCCCATGGGAGAGAGGTGAGGGAGGTTGGCAGGGGTTGGATTTTGGAGGGTCTAGCAGTGCACAGAGTCTGGCGCATATGGAAGACAGTGTGGAGCCACTGAATGGCTTTAAACCTCAAGGCTCCACAGGCACTTGAGAAAGACCCCTATGGACAGGCTGGGGCTGGACTGGGGAGCATGAAGTGGGAGGGAGGGGTATCGATGCCAGCCCACTGCAGTGGCGAGATGGGAGCGGTGAAGACCTGTTCAAGAGGCTGCATTGGATAGAGAGGGAGCCATGGGGGGCTGCGGAAGTGCCTGGAGTAGGGGTTTGACCCTGGCTGTGGAACACAGAGGAGCACAAAGTAAAGAACCCACCAGGGTTAGGGCTGAGAGTTTGGTGAACCAGGGAGATTTGTGGAAGCAGGGAATAATGATGGATGGTTGGTGGCCTCCTCCTGGAAGGTCACCATCACCCTCTGGAGACTTGTTGGGCACTTGCTCTATGCCAGGCACTGTCCTGTGCATATTTCGTTTCATTGGTGACAGATTGCATCTGTTGTTTTGGGAAGCCATACCACACCATGTGCTGCAAGATGCATCTCCATCTCAGAGCCATTAAAGTGTGTGTGTGTGTGTGTGTGTGTGTGTGTGTGTGTATCAATGAAATGTGCTTCTCTCATTTAACCGTGGGAGTGACCCGAGAGGGAGGCACTGTTGGTGGCCTGGTGGAGGCTGAAGCCATCTGAGGTGGGACTACAGCCGGGCTTGGGCTGGGGTGCAACATTTGGGTGGAACCGTCTGGCAGGCTGGTACTCAGGAGTGACAACAGGATTGAAGACCTGGATCTGCAATCAAATCTGCATCGAAGTGGTGCTGGGCAACGTTGCCCAGGGAGGACAGACAGGCAGGGAGGCAGCCAAAGGCTGAGCCACGGAAGCAGAAGAAAATAGGGCAGAAGAAAACAGTTGAGGGAGGTAGAAGTGCAGAAAGTCAGGAGTGAATTACAACCAGGAGGGGCACGGTTGCCTACGCTAAAAGCTGCAGAAAGGTCAAGGGTTAGATCCAATCAAATTAAACTGATATTTTATCAAGGTCAAATACAGGGGGTCAAAATCAGCAAAGTCACTGAACATAAAAAGGGTAGGACGGAAGAGTCCACATGAAATTAATGCATAAAAGTGTTCCTTTCAGCATTACTGATAATAGTGAAAATTCTGAATTTTTAATAATATGGAACTGATTCTTATAATGAACCCATTGAAGGGGTAGTGTTCAAAAGTTTCAATGAGATGTAAAAAGTCTTAAGCCAGGATATAAGATTACATATAAGGTACAATTTTAATTAATACATATATGTGCACAAAAATATAACTATAAGGAAATGCAGAAAATATACCAAAAGTATTCTCTCTGGGTGATGAAATGATAGGTTACTTAAATTTCTTCTTGGTATCCATAAATATATATTATGTTATAATCAGGAAAACAAAAACATTTTTTAAACTTTAAAAGGAAACAATTCAATAAATTGAGCAACTGGGAAGTCACTGGTGACCTCATTTGATTGTTCAGTCATTCAACAAATATTTACTGAGTACCTACTATGTGCCAAGTACTGGCCCGGGCATTGAGTCTACAGTGATAAACAAAAGAGACAAAGTCCCTGGAGTTGTGAGGCTTGAGGCTCGGTGGGAAGACAGTGAACGGCTGACACACAAGTGCCTGCGAATGACGCCTGTGGTGCCCGTGGTGAAGGAAGACACAACGGTGGAGCCAGAACGAGCACAGAATGGTCGCCACACTGGTGGGCATCAGGACCACCCTCTAGATGTCACATTTAGGTGCAGGCTGAAAGCTGAATAAGAGCTAGGCCTACAGGAACATTCTAGATTCCTTTTCACATGCCAGGAAGGGCTGCTGAGACACAGGAGAAAGATGTACTTGAGACATCGTTTTAACTGACAACTTTGCTGTTATTCCAGGCAGACCTGTTCACTTTATTATCTGGTCTTCTATGAGACCACCTACTCGGATTATTGTGCAAATTGATGTCATCCAATTAAGTCTTCTCTTTGTTTTACTGGAATTAAATGATGACTTTGGCTACTTGAAGTTTCACTGGAGCAAATGTGTTGGATGTAGACAGACAGACAGTGCCCAGATGGCACTGGCAAGCGTGCTCCTGTTTCACTGCGGTCCTCACGGCAGCAGAAAGTGAATGTTTCTCTATTATCCATTATTTGTGGATTATTATTGCTTGCTGTCTTTTCTTTTGTTTTCATGAGTAATTGGTAGCTGGCTTCATTTGTCTTCCTTCCTCCCTGAATTTTCATTTAGCCAAATTCTCCTCCCGGCTTTGAAAATCACCTTCTATATCCAAAAACCAAAGGGGTCCTATTTAATTCCCTGAGGGAGTGGCTGTCTTTGGTTGTGGACCTGATTATTCATATTGGAGGTGGCAGGGAGAACTCGAATCTTGTGGTTTCTGGCAGCCCAAAGGAAGGGGTTCTTGTCCAGGCTTCTGTATAGAAAACTGGACACGTAGCAAGGCTCCCAAAGTCATCCCAGCCAGAGCCAAATCCTAGAGACATGGGCTGGGAGACTCAGCACATCGTCCAGAAAACCATGGATCCATGAACTGGATAGGAAAGTAATTGCATCATATTTTTAGCAGTTTTTAGCTGTAATTCAGCATTTTCTTCCGTTATAATTGGAGACAACAAACACAGTAACCTATGACTTTATCACCAAGAGAAACTTCAGATATTACAGTTGGTGCTTATTTTTTGGAACATTATTCATGCTTATCACTTAGGTGAATTTTGGTGGTTACTGGGCCTGCTGCAGGGTCCTGTTATTTAATATGGTAATAAATAAGCACATGAATTATTTTGTCATGGTTGAAAAATTATTTTGATAATATACTCAATGTAATTGGTTGCTTGTCAATTTGTGTGGATTTTATTCTACTCATTTAAACACACTACTTTCAGGAGTCTGTGACTTCACCATTCTTCCAAAGCAGGTCATGGCATGAAAAAGTTAAAGAACCCTTGATAGAAAACACCCATATTTGAAATATGAAGAAGCTAATAGCAACAACAATATTGGCTGACTTTTATTGAGTGCTGAGCACTAAGCATTTGCATGTACTAACTCATTTCATTCTCATGACAAGCCTACAAGAAAGACACAGGAGTTTCCTATGCTATACATGGGGAAGCCAAGGAGCAGAGAACCTGACAGTTTGTCCAAGGTCACACAGCTGGAAGGCGTGAAGCCCAGGTCTAAACCTGGGAGAGACTGCAGAGTGAGCTGAGGTCCCACCAAGAGCCTGGCTCACAGATCTTACCAGCTCTGTGGAATGTTGAAACTGCCCAGTGACCCAAGGAGATGCATTGATTACAGATTTTTTATTTTCCGGATACAACCTCTCTTTGCTTTCTGGCCATGTCGTCTCTTAAAGGAAGAGTATGGGACACATTTTGGACCTGAGTTGTAGAGCCAAAATGGAATTAAAAGCCACCACAAAGCCTCTCTAAGGAAAGAAATGGTGGTGGTGACAAAGTCTAGTTGGCTACATGAGAACATTGACAAGCACAGAACAATGATCTAATCGGTTTTCCCTAAAAGGCAGAGCTCCCCAACCTGCGGGCCATGGACCCACACCAGTCTGTGGCCTGTTAGGAACCAGGTCACACACAGGAGGTGAGTGGCAGGCGAGGGAGCGAAGCTTCGTCTGTATTCACAGCCACTCCCCACTGCCGGCATTACTGCCTGAGCTCTGCCTCCTGTCAGATCAGCAGCAGCATTAGATTGTCATAGGAGTGTGAACCCTATTGTGAACTGCACATTCGAGAGGTCTAGGCTGCGCAGTCCTTATGAGAATCTAATGCCTGATGATCTGTCACTGTCTCCACATCATCCCTAGATGGGACCATCTAGTTATGTGAAAACAAACTCAGGGCTCCCACTGATTCTACATGATGGTGAGTTGTATAATTACTTCATTCTATATTACACTACGTAGTATCAAGCCTCACAAGAACGGGACCCCTCCCCTCACTGTCCTTGCAATATCCCAGTAGCATCCTCAATGGTGGCAAATAAACCCCTAGATTGTTTGAGACCTGTCTAGACACTTTCTGGCTTGTGAGCCCCAAGGACTTTCTGTGTGCCCTGCATGATGCTGCCCTTGGAGCAGTTGGGGCTCAGGCTGAGCTTGTGCCTTGCCCACACCAGGTAGACCCAGGGACACTGCTGCCATGCCATGGCGATGCTTGGCAGCCTGTGCCAGGGCCACAGCTTCTTTCTTTTATCCCCTCAGGGATTGCACTGGGTCTGGGAGGGGTCCCTTTTTGTTGGCATTTCAATGCCTGGCCCTTTAAGGCAAGAACTCCTCCCTGATCTCATACAGGAGCGTCCATACACATCCAGCTGACCAGAGAAGGCCAGAATCCAGTGACTCTGCACAGTAGGTTTGGTATATGGGTTGTGGGCCTTAGAAGGCCCCAAAAGCAGTGAGATTCTTCCTTGAGATACAGTTCACTTACTATACAAGTCACTCATTTATTGTGTGCAGTTCAATGGGGAGACGCCCACAGTCATCAGCACAGTCAGTTGAGAAGATTTTCATCACTTCCTTATGGAGCCCTGGACCCTTTAACTATTAGCTGGCTATTCCTCCATACCCTTGCCTTCAGCAACCACTGATCTACTTTTTGTTTGTATAGATTTGTTTCATATACATGGAATCGTCTAATATGTGGTCTTTTGTGACTGCCTTCTTTCACTTAACATGTTTTCAAAGTTCATCCATGTTGTAGCCTGTGTCAATACTTTATTCCATTTCATAGCTGGGCAATATTCCATTATATGGTTAGAGTTAGGGTTCAAAGTCTCTGCTGTAGGTCCTAAGAAGAAACATTTATTCACAAAAAGCTACTGGCCAGGAGCAGTAGCTCACGCCTGTAATCCCAGCACTTAGGGAGGCCGAGGTGCGCAAATCACCTGAGGTCAGGAGTTCAAGACTAGCCTGGCCAACATAGCGAAACTCTGCCTCTACTAAAAATACAAAAATTAGCCAGGTGTGGTGGCATGCGCCCGTAATCCCAGCTACTCCGGCGGCTAAGGCAGGAGAATCGCTCGAACCAGGAGGCGGAGGTTGCAGTGAGAAAATACCATGCTACTGCACTCCAGCCTGGGAAATAAAGTGAGACTTTGTCTCAAAAAAGAAAAAGAAAAGAAAAGCTACTGTAGGCCGGGTGCGGTGGCTCAAGCCTGTAATCCCAGCACTTTGGGAGGCTGAGATGGGCGGATCACGAGGTCAGGAGTTCGAGACTATCCTGGCTAACATGGTGAAACCCCGTCTCTACTAAAAAATACAAAAAGCTAGCCGGGCGAGGTGGCGGGCGCCTGTAGTCCCAGCTACTCGGGAGGCTGAGGCAGGAGAATGGCGTAAACCCGGGAGGCGGAGCTTGCAGTGAGCTGAGATCCGGCCACTGCAGTCCAGCCGGGCGACAGAGCGAGACTCCGTCTCAAAAAAAAAAAAAAAAAAAAAGAAAAGCTACTGTACTTTGGCAAATGTCTCTGGCATTTGAGCTGAAACCTGCTCTTTCCCTGCTCTTCCCAGCTCAGCAATGCAGACTGCACTCCAGAGGCTGCAGCCAAGCACCCAGGCTCTACTCCCCATAGCTTCTAGTCAAAGGGCCTTCTTCCTGGAAGAGGCAGAGCCTCAGCTTTTCTCGTGTTGTCCTCAGCTGCCTGTTGCTGAGACTACATCCCAGGTGAGTGTGGCCCTGAGCTGGAGATGCCCTTATTCTGCCCAGCCCTTTTATTGAACAGAGGATCAGCCTGGAGCCTTGAGAATGGTGCTCCTAAGAATACAGGAGCCCGGATCCCCTTGGTTTGGTTCACAGGCATTTGTTCCATGATGTGAGAGGCAAGCCCAGAAGACCTGTGTGTCCCCACAACACACAATGAAGCAAAGAGCCTGGGGTGTCACTCAGAGAATGTCCCCATTCCCAGCTTTTCCCAAAGGGACTTTCATTTGCAACAGAATTTAGAGAAATTCAACCCTCACTGAACATGAAAATAAAAGACATCCAAATTGGGAAAGAAGAAACTATTTCTATTCACAGGTGATATGATCTTGCATATAGAAAATCTTAAGGAATTCACTAAAAAGCTGTAGAACTAATCCACAAGTTCAACAAGGTTGCAGAATACAAGGTCCATACACAAAAATCAATTGTATATGTTTTTGTATAGACATGCTTTCATTTCTCTTGATTATATACTTGGGAGTGAAGTTGGTTATATGGTAAATATATTTAATCCCCATATATTTATTAAAATATGTTTAATCACTTGAGGAACTGCCAGACTGTTTTCCCAAGTAGCTACACCATTCCTCCCAGCCCTGGAGGGTTCCAATTTCCCCCATGTCGTCACCAACGCTCCTTATTGTCTGTCAGTCTGATTCCAGCCAGTCTGGTAGGCGTGAAGTGCTATCACGCTGTGGTTTTGATTTGCATTTCCTTGATGATTGATGATGCTAAGTATCTTTTCATGTGCTTATTAATCATCTGGATGTCTTCCTTGGAGAACTGTCTGTTCAGATCTTTTAATGAGGTCATTGTCTTTTTATCATTGAGCTGTAAGAACCCTTCATGTATTCTAGATGCAAGTCCCTTATCATATCTGATTTGCAAATATTTTCTCCCATTCTGTGGGTTTTGTTACTTTGTTGATAGTGTCCTGTAATGCACAAAAGTCGTTAATTTTCACTAAGCCCAGTTTATGTATCTTCTTGTTTGTCATTCCTGGTTTTGGTGCCGTGTCTAAGACTCCATTGCCAAATCTGAAGTCACGATAATTTCCCACTGTTTTCTTCTAAGAGTTTTATGGTTTTAGTTCTTACATCTAGGCCTTTGATTCATTTTTTATTAATTCTTGTATATGGTGTGAGGTGAGAGTCCAACTTCATTCTTTTGCATGTGGCGATAGAGCTGTCTCAGCATTTGTGGAAAGACTATTCTTTCCTCACTGAATGGTCTTGGCCCCTTTGTTGAAAATAGATTATAGACACGTGGACTTATTTCTGGACTCCCATTGATTTATATGTCTATCTTTATGCCAGTGTAATACTATCTTGATTATTATAGCTTACTTAGTAAGTCTGAAATAGGTGTGGAGTCCTAATTAGGAAAGAGGAGTCAGGCTGGTGGGACCAGGGGAAAACAAAGAGATAAAGCAGATAAGTGACAAATTGACCTTTCTTCATGGTCCAGAACACACAGCCCTCCCGCGCAAACAGCTCACAATTTTCCTGTGCTGAGCTATTACCAGACACCTGCAAGTTAGCTCACTGCAGCTTTGGCGTTACTGGTACTGCACAAAGCCCTCTTCAGCATAAATGCCACCCTATAAAATCCCCAGCAAGCCTTGGTCTCCTCTAGTCAGCCTCTCTCCTGTGGGCTGCCCACTGCCTCCTCAAAACATGTTTTCCTACTTTTTCTCATGAATCTGCCCTTCTTTACCTACAACTGTCTTGGTAAATTCTTTACCCCCATGCCACTGGCTGAGATAGCCATTGCTCCCCAGCAGCAATAAGGACATGTGAGTCCTACTACTTTGATCTTTTTCAGGATTGTTTTCACTAAAACAATCCATCAAATTTTAGAACCAGTATGTCAATTTCTACAGAGAAACTAATTGGGATCATATTGAATTTGTAGATAGGGTTTGAGACAGACAAATGCCCAGAATCTCTGCCCCATCCCACAAGTGTTTACACCAGATACTTTTGTGCAGATGAGGGAACCTGCCCAGGGCCTTGTCTGCACATGCCCACATGCACACTGGGGAAATGGGTGAAGCCACAGGCAGGGGAGGAGCCTGGCCTCTTCAGCTCCAGTTGAATCCCAGGCCACCACACAGCCTGGGGTTCAATTTGTGAGGTGGGATCCTGTTAGCAGGACTCTATCTCACTTTGCTGAGTCTTTTTCTTTTCTTTTTTTCCCTTGTCACCCTAGAAAATCCTGCTCTGCTCACCCTTCAATGTGTTCGTGTGCCTAGATTTTCCTGGTCGTGTGGCAAGAACCCAGTTTTAGCTGAACTAAGAAGCAAAATTCTGCAATAGTTTGTATATTACTATCTTAATATAGCAAGACTTCTGAATCCATAAACATGGGATATTTTTCCATTTGTTTAGATCTTCAATTTTTGTGGATGACGGTTTGTAGTTTTTGGAGTATAAATATTGTACTTCCTTTGTTTATTCCTAAGTACTTACTCTTTTGATACTTTTGAGTATGGAATTGTTTTCTTAGTTTCCTCTTCAGATTGCTCATTGCAATTATATAAAAATACAATTGATTTTTGTGTATTGATCTTGTATTCTGCAACCTTGTTGAACTTGTGGATTAGTTCTACAGCTTTTTAGTGCATTCCTTAAGATTTTCTATATGCAAGATCATATCATCTGTGAATAGAAATAGCTTGCTTCTTCCTTCCCAGTTTGGATGTCTTTTATTTTCACGTCCAGTGAAGCTTGCACTTTTCTAAATTCTGTTGCAAATGAAACCATCCCTTTGGGAAGAGAATGGGAGCTGTTACGAGGGTCTGCTTCTTCCTCTGGGTAAAATCTCAGAGCCCTGGAGCTCGGAGTGGGGACAATGGCAATATTCTCTCTGAGTGACACCCCAGGCTCTATGCTCCACTGTGTGTGTGAGTTGTGGGGACACACAGGTCTTCCGGGTTTGACTCTCCCAGCATGGAACCAATGCCTATGAACCAGACCAAGGAGATCTAGGCTCCTGTAGTCTTAGGAGCACCATTCCCAAGGCTGCAGGCTGAGCATCCATTCCACAAACGGGCTGGGCAGAACAAGAGCATCTCCGGTGCGGGGCCAGACTCACCTGGGATTTAGTCTCAGCAACAGGCAACTGCAGACAAGATGAGAAAAGTAAGGCCCTGCCCCTTCCAGGAAGAAGGCCCTTCGACTAGGAGCTGTGAGCAGCAGAGCCCATGTGCTTGGCTGCAGCTTCTGGAGTGCATCTGCATTGCTGAGCTGGAAGCAGGGGGGAGAGAGCAGGTTTTAGCTCAAATACCAGGGACATTTGCTGTTCTTGTCGAATTACAATAGCTTTTCTTGAATAAATGTTTATTCTTAGGATCATACAGCAGAGACTTTAAATGACTGGTTTTAAACCATTTTCAAAAGTTTTGCTGGGGAGGGGGTTGAGGGAGCTCCTCACGCAGTCATTCTGGGGGTCTTTCACGTGGGTCCCACTTGAAATCCATTTGTCATTGAGTTTTCAGTCTTGGGCAGAGGTATTCATCTCTGATTTTCTTTTTAAATAAACTCTCATTGCAGCCTTATTTGTAATAGCCCAAAACTGGACACCACCCAAATGCTCATCAATAGGTGAATGGATAAACACATTGTGATAGATCCGTGCAATGGAGCACTACTCAACATTATGCTAACTGAAAGGCAGACAAAACACAGATACTTGATGAACCTACACACATAAAATCCAGAAAGTGCAAAGGCACCCCACAGGGAACCTTTGACGGGCAGAGGGTGGTGGGTCGGGGGACCAACAGGCTCAGGGAAACCTGGGGAGTGATGAATGTGTTTACTGTCTTCACTGGGGCGCTGGTGCCATGGGTGTATCATATGACAAACCTATCACATACACTTTGAAATGTGTTTACTATATGCCAATCACATCTCAATAAAGACATGAAAAATGAAATCAGGAGTGAAAGTCCAATTGTTGACTTTATAGTTCCTCTCATGTTGAGTTTTGCTACTGGCTGGCCAGCTAGCTAGATATATTTATTCCATCAACCAACTGGTCTGCAGTGCTCCAGAAGCAGCTGAGACTCCCCTGAAAATGAACTGTTTCTCTCCAGCATTGTGCATTAACTTGGCAAGTGTTCTTTATTAAAGAATGGAGTCAACTGAGGCATGACAGAGACAATGGAGATGATGGAGATGATGGAGTGACGGAGGGATGGAGATGATGGAGTGATGGAATGATGGAGATGATGGAGTGATGGAGTGATGGAGATGATGGTGTGATGGAGATGATGGAGATGATGGAATGATGGAGATGTTGATGGATTATGGAGTGATGGAGTGAGTAGTGATGGAGATGATGGAGTAATGGAGACAATGGAGATGATGGAGATGACAGTGTGATGGGGTGACGGAGATGATGGAGTAATGGAGATGATAGAGTGATGGAGATGATGGAGTTGATGGAGTGATGGAGATGATGGAGTATGGAGTGATAGAGATGATGGAGCAATGGAGACAATGACATAATGGAGTGATGAAGATGATGGAGATGATGGAGTACAGAGTGATGGAGCGATGGAGTGGGTAGTGATGGAGATGATGGAGTGATGGAGACAATGGAGATGATGGAGTGATGGAGTGTGGGAGATGATGGAGTGATGGAATAATGGAGATGATGGAGTGATGGAGATGATGGTGTGATGGAGATGATGGTGTGATGGAGATGATGGAGATGATGGAATGATGGAGATGTTGATGATGAATTATGGAGTGATGGAGTGAGTAGTGATGGAGATGATGACGTAATGGAGATGATGGAGTGATGGAGATGATGGAGTATGGAGTGATGGAGATGATGGAGTGAAGGAGATGATGGAGTGATGGAGTGGGTAGTGATGGAGATGATGGAGTGACAGAGACAATGGAGATGATGGAGATGATGGAATGATGGAGATGGTGATGATGGATTATGGAGTGATGGAGATAATTGAGATGATGGTGTGATGGAGTGATGGAGATTATGGAATGATGGAGATGATGGAGTGATGGAGTGGTGGATATGATGGAGATGATGGAGTGATGGAGTGATGGAGATGATGGAATGATGGAGATGAAATCATGGCGATGATGGAGTGATGAAGATGATGGAGATGATAGAGTGATGAAGATGATGGAGATGATGGAATGATGGAGATAACAAGGAGGAAGGTATGATGGAGTGATGGAGATGATGGAATGATGGAGATGATGGAGATGATGGAATGATGGAGATAATAGAGATGATGGAGTGATGGAGATGATGGAGTGATGGAGATAATGGAGTGATGGAGTATGGAGTGATGGAGTGAGTAGTGATGGAGATGATGGAGTGATGGAGACAATGGAGATGATGGAGATGATGGGGTGATGGAGATGATGGTGTGATGGAGTGATAGAGATGATGGAATGATGGAGTGATGGAGATAATGGAGTGATGGAGATGATAAAGATGATGGAGATGATGGAGTGATGGAGTGATATAGTGATGGAGACAATGGAGTGATGGAGTAATGGAGATGATGGAGTGATGGAGATGATGGAGTGATAGAGATGATGGAGTGATAGAGATGATGGAGTGATGGAGATGATGGAAATGAGGGTGGGGTGGAGATGATGGAGTGATGGAGATGATGGAGTGATGGAGTGATGGTATGATGGAGATGATGGAGTGATGGAGATGGTGGAGATGAGGGTGTGATGGAGTGATGGAGATGATAGAGTGATGGAGATGATGGAGTATTGGAGTGATGGAGTGATAGAGTGAGTAGTGATGGAGATGATGGTGTGATGGAGTGATGGAGATGATGGACGTGATGTTGTGGAGTGATGGAGATGATGGAATGATGGAAATGATGGAATGGTGGAGATGATGGAGGTGATAGAGATGATGGAGTGATGGAGTATGGAGTGATGGAGTGATGGAGATAATGGAATATGGAGTGATGGAGTGAGTAGTGATGGAATGATGGAGTGATGGAATGATGGCGATGATGGAGATGGAGTGATGGAGATGATGGAGATGCTGGAGTGATGGAGATGATGGAGTGATTGAGATGATGGAGTGATGGAGACAATGGTGGTGATGGGGATGATGGAGATGATGGAGTGATGGAGACAATTGAGACAATGGAGATGATGGAGATGATGGTGTAATGGAGTGATGGAGATAATGGAGTGATGAATATAATGGAATGATGGAGATGATGGAGTGATGGAGATGATGGAGTGATGGAGACGATGGCCATGATGGAGATGACGGAGACAATGGAGATGATGGAGATGATGGTGTAATGGAGTGATGGAGATGGTGGAGTGATGGAGATGATGGAGATGATGGAATGATGGTGTGGTGGAGATGGTGGAGGGATGGAGACGATGGCCATGATGGAGATGACGGAGACAATGGAGATGATGGAGATGATGGTGTAATGGAGTGATGGAGATGGTGGAGTGATGGAGATGATGGAGATGATGGAATGATGGTGTGGTGGAGATGGTGGAGGGATGGAGACGATGGCCATGATGGAGATGATGAAGATGATAGAGACAATGGAGATGATGGTGTAATGGAGTGATGGAGATGGTGGAGTGATGGAGATGCTGGAGTGATGGAGATGATGGAGTGATGGTGTGGTGGAGATGATGGAGTGATGCCTCTAGGCTCTCAGAAATCTGCTTTTATCCTAGACTAGACCCTAAATGAAGTGTGTGGGAAGAATAGATATTTTTAGACTGATACGGACTCAGAAAGTTTAGCCCCTGTATGGTTTCTTCAGAGCAAGTTGGCTGAATTCTCACTATCATAGTCGGAAGTCTGGCACAGACCCTATCTAAAATTAGTGAGTAGAGAGTGGTGTAAGAACAGGAGGTTGGAAATGCCTGACCAGAGGAAATAGTTGACGTGGTTGCCATGTGGGCAGACGTAGAGATGGTTGAGGCCAGCACTGCCGCCTCCCAGCACAAACCCTTGGCGTTTTTAACCAAATGCACATGTTGTGCTTTCAGTGTTGCTTTCGGCAGGAAGGTACGCGGAGCTTTCTGAGTACCGACCCCGTCCCCCAACACTTGCCTTTTGTTCTCTGAGCTGCCGGCCTCAGGTGGTCTGTGTCTTGTTTGAGTGAGGGAGGCTGTCCTGTTCCTGCTACAAGCGTCTCTGGTTGGCATTGCTGCTGCCTGTGTGACTTCCTGTCTGGTAACTGTCTGGAAGTTTGCCACCGGCAGCAAGAAGCCCAGACCCCTCCGATTCTGCTCCGATTAGGCCTAACCTGAGGGGCCTGACAGCAGCACTGTTTTCCCCGTTGAGTCTTGACCAGAAGAACAATGGGTAGGCCGTTACTTACTTTCCAGCAAACAGGTGGGGAGGAAAAAAACCTTTTCCTTTATTCACTTATGTTTTTTAGTGACTAGAGTCCTGCAAATTGAACTGGCAAAAGCAGATTAACAGGAGAAAAAGCGTTACTTCATACGCATGTGGGGGCTTCACGAAATGAAACAAAAACCCCACAGAGGCAGTCACACCAGAGGCTTATTCACGATTTTAACAAAAGGCGATACATTTGGGAAGTGATTGAGCTAAAGGAAAAGGGTGTTGGGTGCCTAGGGAGGTAAACTGTGAGACGGGAATGGCACGGGGAAACCACGGAAGCCAGGATTATTTTTGTGCGGGTCCCTGCATGGAGCTCTCCCAGTGCTGTGTGAAGGCTGATGAGAGCCTAGAACCCTCGTCAGTGATGAAGACTCTTCTGCCCTTCCCAGGACGAGAGACAGGAGGGGACTCCTTCACAAAGCGACATTTATGCCATGTTTTTAGGCAAATGAGGGCAGGGTAGAGGGCCTTCTCTGCAGCTGCTGTTTCTCAAGCGCCCTCAGCTCAAAACGATCTTACACCAAAGATCATGTTGCGGGGTGGCGCATTACAATCCCTTCACACCCCGTATGAACTTATTCAGCCAGGCGAGGGTGGTGTCTCCAAGCACAGCAGGCACCATGGCACCGGCAAAGAGCTGGAGCCTAGGACGGTCACACCTGTCACCCGTGGGACTGCCGTTACGTGTAGACTTGGGACTGGGGGGCAGGTTCAAACCAAGGCCTGCTGCTTACTTGCTGGTGACACCTCCTTAGGCAAGATCCTTAAATTCTCTGTAGGAAACAGCTCTAGCAATAGCATCCATTTCATGGGGTTACAGAAGAATGGAACGACTTAATACATGCTCAGTACCTGACTGTGCCTGGCATGCAGCTAGCTGCCACCACATGAAGCGCTTAGCACAGCACTGGATAGGGCCCTGGACGGACGGCAGCGTGGCCGTGTTTGCTGAGGCTGCACTGACAGTCGTCAGCGGGGGGCTGCCTGCTTCAGCATAGACGATGCCGTTCCTCAAGGCAGTTTTGTGCCTCTTCCTCAGAGTCAGCAGCACGTTCTCTGAAATATCCTTACATAGGCAAATCTTTGTCTTTAAAGGTAAACTTGAATTTTATTTTTCAATACAGACCAAAGGAATTTGGAATCAAGTATTTTGCAGGAAGAGTGATTCAGATACACAGTGGCACTGACGCGCCGCCTGGCTGCTGCCGCGATAAACGGGGGTGCCTCGTCTCATTCACTCAGCCCTGCTGCCTACTTGGAAGAGCGCCTGGACAACTGCCTACAGTCTCCCAGCTGTAACCTCCTCATCTGTCCAATGGGGAGGACAACACTTCATACCTCACAGGCTGATCCGTTCTGTCGGTTCGCCTCAGAACTGAGAGGCTTCTTTGGACGCTAACACTGGACTTGGGGGCAAACCATGCAGTTGCCCCCTAGAATCAGATGATCCGTGTGCACGTGGCACTGATGAGTGCTCCGGAAACAGCTTTTCTTATTTCTTAAACGTTATTTTTAAAGATAGTTCAGAAACAATGAGTGTTTTTGTTGAAATGGTGGGTTTGTGATGGTGCCCAGACTTGCCTCCATGCACCGAGCCTGCATGGCCCTTCCCCCATGACCGCTGGGCCTGGCCACACGGTGCAGCGTGACCAAGGGGACAAAGGCGGCCCTGACACCAGCAGAGACTTGGGAAGTGCTTGGAAAGGCATTGGACATCCCCACTGTTGCGGTGGGAACCTTCTGCTGCCACGTCGACAGGGCAAGTTGGCCTCCTGACAATGAGGGAGTGAATGGCAGAGACCTCAGGTGCCTCGGAGGCCATGTCTCTGCCAAGGCCTCGCACGTGTGAGTGAGGCCCTCTTCCACCCCAGCCCAGCCCAGGAGTCTCAACCCCGAGAACCTTCCAGCCAGCCCTCAGAATTTTGGGAGATGGATGCTGCTTCCTTTACACCACTAGGCTGGTGGTGGTTTGTTATGTAACCGATTGAGAGATTTTAAAAAAGTTAATACATAAAACTGAAGTTCTTCAGTGCATAAAATCCAGAAGGGGAAATGGTTCCGCATGTTGACAGGAGAAAAGAACACAGCACTGTGTAGAATTTGGAGCCAAGACCTAAAGAAGCGAAGCCTATAAAATTCATCTTTGGCTCGAGGCATAATGGTCCCTTAAAGTTTTAGGGTTTTGTTTGTTTGTGTGTTTGTCTTTTTGAATGACTACTCTTTGAAAATTCTTCTCTAAAAGTAGAAAATTTAATATAAAAATTCCAGATTAGGTGTTGGAGACTCATTTGTTATCTTCTCTTGTGCACATACGTCTCAGAGGAAGAAGTCTGCAATAAAAATACGAAGTTCAGCACGATTAATGTCAGCAGTTTTTCTCCATTGTAGGAGTAACAGAGACTCCAGGCAAGTGGTTCTCAAAGTGTGGTCCTCAGGTGAGGTGATCGTTCCACTTTGCCCTAGGGCTGCTCCAGCTTCAGAACTGAAAGTCCCAGGTTGCAGGAACCCTCCTTCGCCCCTGGCAGACTGAGGGGCTGTCACCCTATTCTGGCACCAGCAGTAAAGCATCACTTGGGAAGTGGATGAAATGTGAATTCTGGGCCCCACCACACACCCGCTGAACAGGATCTCTGGGGGTTGGGGTTAGGGTCAGATCTGCTGGGCAGTGATGATGCAGCCAAGGGCAGGATCTTGGGTCCAGGTTTAATCTGGGAAGGGCCTGGGAGGGACTGGATTTAGCAGAACACCCCTGGTGCCAAGCACTGGGGCAGAGCTGGAATCCCATCAGACGGTGGGCAGACCTGCAGCCGACCACCACTCTCTGCCGAGGAGAGGGGTCCTGACCGTGCCGCGTCCCCCAGACTTGGGAGTGTGCAGCCTGGTGGCTACAGGGGACGACTTTCCAGGCTTCTCCTTTCACCGCGGGTGTTGCCAGTGTTTCCAGCAGGTGGCACATGCTAATCGTCCCTGTTGGAAAATTCTGAGTCAAATCAGTGGTTGAGGTGGGTCCCGGAATACCAGGTGTGATATATTTGCAACGCACTTGTGGTCAAATTATGCCGTCAGCAGTGGTGAAGGGAAAGTTGTAATAAATTGGCACCTGAGTGTAGTCCCATCATTGGAAAGAGCACGACCTTCAGCCCCAGTAACACTGAGATTGGTAAGCAGGTGTCTTTTGAGGAAAAAAAAAAAAAAAAGATGGTATTCTGAAATCCAACACCTGTCTATTTAATCACAGTTTCACATTTACTGTGCTCTGTAGATGATATGCCAATGTTGTCTGGTCCTGGTAAAAATGTATGAGATGCCTCCCCCTGAACAGACAAGAAAATGTGATGATTAGTGATGTACATGTGTGTGGCTGAGAATGCAAACTCTCTTGTTTTTAATTTCTTAAGGAGAAAATTTGAGACCAAGACCATGGCCCCATAAATTTGTGTGATATCCCTGTTATTTCACAGTCTCCTTACAAGAATAACCCTGTCTCCTTTGTCACTTTCTGCTACCTGAGAAACCACTCTGCATGATGTTGATGTGTAGCCATGTCCAGGTGCAGCTGCTGTGGCCTCAGAGACACAACAAATGATTACGAGCCGTTCTGAGCATGGTGGTGAGCTGCAGCCAGCAGAACACACCCAGCCCTGCCAGCAAAGGAAACTTGGTCGACCACAGCAGCCTATGTGGACTGCGATGGAAACCATGCTGAGTCCCCACCTTACAGTTGAGAAAAGCAACAGAATTTCACACGATGCCCTGGCCGTGGCACCTGCTACACATGCGCTCTGGAAGCCTCAGCTGCCCTCATCACTTCCTGCCACTCTGGAAGAAAAGTTAAAATTGGAATTAGCAGTAACGGGCTGCTCAGAGTTTTGAATAAATAGTGCTGGAACTCATCCTAGTAACTTAACTGGGAGCCAGGCATCTCAGCTGGTGTTGCAAAGTCATGCAGGGCTGGGGATCCCCGAGCCCTCTGAGTGAGCTGGGCCTTGCCTGTCAGCTCTGTAGACAAGGCAGATTCCAAAGGGCAGTGTGAATGTGCTTGGAGTTTTACAAAATTCTGTGAGTGCAAAGCCTTTGGATATCTGCGTCCATCTTAAGAGAGCCTCAAGCTAATATTCACACAGTTGTGTGTCTCGATACACAGTGTAAATGCTGGCATTTAGCTTAGAGAACAAAGAAAATATGATGTCGAAGAAGAAACGAAAGCACTACATCCTATCAGAAAATAACCAAATACTATCCAATCATTTTTAAAATTGAAAAAGTGGCTGCAGACGATGGTGATGCACGCCTAGCAAGTGGAGGAAGCCAGGGGCTGAACGTTGCTTGGGGGCTGGGTGGATTCTGGGTTCTCCTTGGGGCTTGAATAGTTGCTTCTTCTTACCTGTCTTCTCAACTCTGTGCCTTAAACCAACTTAACCATCAAAGAAACAAATTGTGTGTGCTTCCTACCCTGGGTCTTCTTAATTGTTTGTGGAATTCTGGAAAATTCACAACAAGGTCGCTCCCTCTAATTTCGTGGTTCAGAAACTCATTCTAGGCTTTCCACCTCCTTGACATCGAAAACGTGCCAGTTTAACTTCTGTGATCTTTGATTCACTGCTTAAAACAGGTCCCGGGTATCAGGTTTAGATCTGCTGCCGAAATGGAAAATCCTGTTCTCAAACACAGTGGTGACTGTGACGCTGAAGACAGTTCTCATGGGGATCCGCCTTGCGATTCTCATTTGGGTCTAATAACCTTTCTTTTTTTCAGTTCCTTGTTATTAAGTTGCTTGTTTGCATGGGCCTGTGGGTAATCTGTGCGTGTGCGTGTACGTGTGTGTCTGCAAGGGAGTTCATGCGGGGGTATATGAGGCCGGCACACGTGAATGGAAGGGCTGCCCACTGGTCTCTGGGCTGTTCTGAGGCTTCAGAGTGTGTCTTCCACTGCCGCCCTCCAGGGCTCCCTCGCAGACAGCAGAAGGCAGGGGCTGCCTGGGCTGCCATGGGCCATGGCAGAGACTGAGAATTCTTTCAAGGATGGTAAGTAAAGCGGGTGGGCACGGGTGAGCTGAGAGCCGGCAGCCCAGGCTCTCCCCAGAGTTCAGTCCATTCAGTCTTCAGATTTGGATTCACTCCCTGTGATTTAGAAACGATGCTGTATGAGGTTAAAAACAAAACAAAACAAAACTAACAAATAAAAAGCCTGATTTTCAATTTTCAGAACGAATGAGAAGACTGCCCGGTGGAGACTGGACTGTTTTTTCTTCTTAAGTGAGTAGCTCAAGGGGAACGTCTAGGAGCCGGCCTTCGGGGGTCTCTGTGCCACTGCAGCGGGGGCTGTTGGGTCTGCGGAGATGCTGCGAGTTGGTGTCCGAGGGTGGCTGTGGGTTCCCACCACCGTGGGCACCACCATTCCTAGCACCCGTTGGAGAAGTGCGTTTACCTGTGGAGCAGATTCTCGAGTATTGGGGGAACACCGTGGAAGCATCGACCCTGTTCTGTTTATTACTGTTAAGTGAGATGCAGTTAGGAATGAGAGATCTTCGCCCCACTGAGTCTGGGAGGGTCAACGAGCAGTCACATCAGTGAGCAGGCCAGGTGGTGACGCATGTTACCCGCGTGTTACTCAGGAAAATAAAGCAGGGCAGATGCAGGTAAGGGCCAGCTCTTCGACATTGTGTAGTCGAGAAAGTCTCCCTCGCAGGTGTCCACAGGGAGAAGCAACGCACAGATTCCTGGGGACAGAGCGATCCTGCAGAGGGAATTCCTGCCGAGAGCAGGACAGAGCGTCCCTGCAGAGGGAATGTGCAAAGGCCCCGGGGAGGGAGAGACCCGTCCTGCTGAAGGGAAAGCAGGAAGGCAGAGGGTTGGAGCCAGGAGGCCTGGAGCTGCTGGGGGTGAGGCCTGAGCTGAGCCTCCACACTCGGGCTCCTGTGTGCACCATGGGGCTTTGCAGTTTGTGCCAAGGGGGACAGGAGGACAGTCCAGGCTTTTGGCAGACGCGTGACATGGCTCCTTGTCAATCTTCACAGGACCAGGATAACATCACAACAGGTAGATAATTCACCACCACACATTTATAGTCTGAGGCCCTTGGACTGTATGAGCTACAGCAATGAAAGATAATCCAGGCGACTGCCCCGTGAACCTCTGCTGCCCCAGCTCCCACTCATGGCATTTAGGCCAAGAAACCCCACTGGTCCCAAGTGGCTGTCCCGCCCCTGCCCTCCCTCCTTCTGCCCGGACCGGCCCATCTGTCACACGGGGCTCTCCGGCCACCTGCCTCTCTTCCTCTCCTGAGGCCACATGGAGCTGCTTGTCTTCGTAGCTGATCACTCAGGCCCTGCTTGGTCACCCAGCCAATCATGGTGGCAGTGGCAAGAGGCAGTGGTGGCTCAGGAGAGCCTGAGAGGATGAGGGTCAGCGGTGCTGTCTTTGGGTCCATGGCTCATTAGAGATACCCTATAATTTGCAGTGTTCTTTCTCCAGGAGGAACAGAGCCCCTCTAATTATATCTGCTCTTATTGAAACCCGAAAAACGCAGGCAGAGTGACGAGAGAGTGAAACTGTGGCTGCACATACCTGATCTCCCTTCAAATACGTAAAGGGTCCTAAGGCGAGCCCTGGCTGGAGGTCCCGGGCCCATGGCGTCTCCCTCGGTGCCTTTCACGGTTGGTCCAGGGCAAACGCTTGGTGCCCATTCAGTTAAAATAGGGAAGGAGATGAGCTACAGCTTCTGCAAGGACGGTGTGGGGCTGTAGCCTCTAGGGCCTTACTTAGAACCACGTGAAACACGAATGCTGGGGAGTAAAACTGCAGGGAACGAAGCGCGGGAACAGACACGGCTCAGAGGCGGCGGAGGTGGGATTGGGAGTGATTTCGTTCCAATTCCCCAATGCAGCTTTCACCGCCGTTGGGGCTGGGGTTGAAGTATGTAGTTGAACCTGTGTTGTAAGGGCAGAAGGCCCCGTCGGCCCAGTGACCGCACGGCCACGCAGGAACCTCCCCAGTCAGAGGAGGCCTTGGAGGGCAGCTCGCTGCTCTCACTCATCCTGATCCTCGGATCTCTCCCGACCCCCAAGGTTTCTTCAGTCTGTTTGAAAGGCGCCAATAGGAAGCTCTGAAGGACGAGGCCCCACAAAGACCCCACACCCCGCAAATGCCCCAGGGGCTGCTCAGGGAGGGCACAGTGACGCCCCCAGGAGTCAGCCCAGCCTGTGCCTTGGGTCCTGGACCTGGGTGGGCGAGTCCTCGTGCCTGGAGCCAGAACCTGCCCCGAGCCCTTCACAGAGCCACATCTCAGGGGACCATTCCAGGAGGGTGTCAGTTTCCAGCTGCAGAGTCTTGAAGCCCAGGCTGTGGGCAGACGGCCCGTACCTTGGGGTGGGCATGTATTGAGAGGCAGGACCTTGTGCGGTGACAGCTCTGGACCCTGAGTTGAAGTGTGCACCGCGCCCAGCTGAGTGCCCACTGGTCACACGTTGGCCCCCACAGCCTCCCTTCAGCCTCTTCACAGGGAACACGAAGGTGGCGTGGGCCAGGGAGGGGAGTCGGCCGCAACAGGGCATTTCAAACTGCCAGTCACAAGCAGGGGCCAAGGTTAACAAATGACTCGGGAAAAACGGGGTTGGGGGAGGGCATGAGACACTCCCAGGTGGGAGGAGGTGCAGGCAGCACTCCCTGCGTTCACACTCACCGTGGCTTCGTGGCAGGGATGCACTCTGAGAAATGCGTGGCTGAGCGATTTCGCTGTGCGGGCCTCACAGTAACTCACACACGCCTGGATGGCCGGGCCTCCTGTAGGCCTAGGCTGCATGGTGCGGCCAGCAGACCTGTGTGCAGGCTCCTGTACCGAATACCATAGGTGCCTGCAACACAGTGGTGTATGTGTATCCAAACACATCTAACCTGCGAGAGGACAGTAAGAACATGACGCTGCAGTCTGATGGGACCACCTGCTTGACCAAAACATTGTCATGTGGTACGCGGCTGTATCTCCACCATACCACAGATGTCAGGGACCCCGGAGCATGGGTTCGTGTAACTTTATAAACTCTGTAAGCCCGTCAAATTGAATTTTTAGTAATGGCTCTGTTTAACAACCAGCTTGCAAAATTCCTGAACACGTAGTGTGTGGTCGTCATGAGCTGCCACCTTCAGCACATGCACAGATGCTCACACACGTCCTCACGCACACACACTCCCTCACACGCACACACACTCCCTCACACAAAACACACAGTCACACAAGCACACACTCCCTCACACACACAGGCACACACTCCCTCACTCAAGCACACACTCACACGCACACACACTCCCTCACACGCGCACACACTCCCTCACTCACATAAGCACACACTCCCTCACTCACACGTGCACACACTCCCTCCCTCACATGCACACACACTCCCTCACACAAGCACACACATTCTCTCACATGCGCACACACTCCCTCACTCACACAAGCACACAGCAGCTGCTCACAGCATCTAGTTGACGGGCCTGACACTTGTTTAGAAGCTGAGTACACGAGGTTAGTCTAAGAAGTTAGAACAGAATGTAAAACATCAGGATGCAGCCTGTCTAGTCAGGATAAACATTGTGCGTTGGGACACATTTGACCCCCTTCACACCTGGTGCTGGTTGGCTCGGAGAGCAGTGGGGTGCCAGCCGGCTGCCCTGACAGCCATGCCTCCCAGAGGGTGGAGAGAGCCTGGTCTGCAGAAAGCCTGCTTGCTTTCTGAGGGGCACAGACACAGGTGGCCTGAAAGGGAGAAGGTCCTGGAACAGGGGGCCCAGAGGAAAGCCTGCATTAGGAGCCAGGGTCCCGGCGCCCAGCAGCTGCCCTCGCCCTGGCTCCTCCGGCTGCAGGCCGCGTCACCCATCTCGGAGCCGCCGTAAGGCCTCCTGCAATCAAACCGCGAGGCAGCACCGCGCCCACAAGACTTGAGGTTTCTCCTGGCCTCAACCTTCCTCTCATGACAACAAGGCACCAATTTCCACGAAGGGCTCTGCGCTCAGGGCAGGGCTGGTAAACACGAGGTCACGCCCTTCCTGTGAGGGAGGTTCCAGTTCCCACGGCAGAGGCCTCGGGCAGGTGGGGGCTGCGGCAACAGCAGGACAGGGCCAGGGAGCTGGTGTCCCACACAGTCCTCTTGCTTTAAACAGTTCTTTTTCGAGAGAACTGCAGATTCACACACGGGCGTAAGGAATCACGCAGAGAAAGCCTGTTCCCTTTGCCCGGTTCCCCCAACAGCAGCATCTTGCAAAGCAGGGAGCAGGTCACCGATGGGATCCAGTGCCCTGGGGATATGACACCAGCTGCACATACACTCGTGTGGGTGTGAGCATGTGTGCCAGTGTGTGTATGTACATGGGTGTGCGTGTGAGTCTGTCAGTGTGTCTGTGTATATGTGGGTGTGCGTGTGTGTCTGTGTGCGTGTGGGTGTGTGTGTGTCTTGTGTATGTGTGCATGTGTGTGAGTGTGTCTGTGTGTGTCAATGTGTCTGTGTGCATGCGGGTGTGCATGTGTGTGAGCGTATCAGTGAGTTTGTGTGTGTGTGAGGGAGTGTGCATGTGTGAGTGTGTCTAGACTGGGCAGTTGTGTGAGGCAGTGTGTGTGCATGTGAGTGTGAGAGTGTGTCTAGAGCTGGGCAGTTGTGTCCTGTGTGCAGATCCCTGTGCAGATGCTGGACATTTCCATCCCACGAGCATCTCTCTTGCTCCTTCTCCAGCCACCGCCACCCCCCGCCCCCTCCCTGACCCCTGACCGCTGACACCCACGGATCTGCTTTCCGTTTCTGTGACTTTGCCAGCTTGAGATTGTCTGCCTTCACTCAGCCCAGTTCCCCTGAGGCTCACCTGCAACACTGTGCACCTGCTTGCTCGCTGCTTTTCACGCTGTTCACCCTTTACCTGCTGGACAGCCTGAAGGTTGCCTCCAGGTTTTTGCCATCACAAATACATCGGCAGTGAACGTTTGTGATTCTCATGCATCACGTATTTTGAAGGGCATTTTCCTCACTCTCCTAATCCACAGCCTTCCTTGTGGGTGGGAGGAGGCTGAGTCTGGGCGACTGCGGGGGCTCCCTGGGGACGGCACCCACACTTCAGCTTCTCTTCTGTGGCCCTGGTGTGGTTTCTGTCAGCACAAGAGTTAGATCTGCAAATCCACCAGGGGCCCGACACACCGTGCAGTGCCAGGAGGATGGCAGAGAGGGAAAATGACTGCCGGTGCTCTCAGGAAAAATAACCACGAGAAAAGCTACCTCTAGCCAACTGCTTCTTATCTGTTGGACGCAGGACACACAGCACATGCAGCTCGGTCCTGGCACAGCCCTTTGGGCAGGCACTGCTGCCAGTCCCATTTTACAGACAAAGAAATTGGGAGACTTTTCCCAATTTGGGGAAGTGAGTTAGCTTCACAGGAAACTATTTGAAGGAATCAAATTAATTGACACTGTGGCTCACAACTCCTAAGTGTAGTGAAAGCAGCCGTGGTCATCACAGTCAAGGTGCCAGGGATTCGTGGGCTGAGCGGCCTTCAGCAGCACCCACGGCTTCCGCAGGGGGCTGTGAGCATCTCCCTCTGCCCTCTCGCCCCACCCTGCACAACCCAGAGATGAATTTCCTGTCCCACCCGCTGCCCCACCCCTCCCTGAAGCCGGGAGATTGGCAACTGAGCTTGTGAGGCTCAAGGGTACCTAGGACGGACCACTTGGAGGGGAGGGCAGCTCTCCTCGGCCATCACAGCCAGAAAGTGGGCTTTGGGTGCTCCATGCAGTGCTGCCACCGTGTCTACACCCACCGCCGCCATCTACACCCACTGCCACCGTGTCTACACCCACTGCCACTGTGCGGTGCTGCCACCGTGTCTACACCCACTGCCGCCATCTATACCCACTGCCACTGTGCAGTGCTGCCACCGTGTCTACACCCACCACCGTCTACAGCCACTGCCACCATGTCTACACCCACCACCACGTCTACACCCACTGCCACCATGTCTACACCCGCCGCCACCATCTACACCCACTGCCACCATGTCTACACCCACTGCCACCATCTACACCCACTGCCACCGTGTCTACACCCACCGCTGCCATCTACACCCACTGCCACCGTGTCTACACCCACTGCCACTGTGCAGTGCTGCCACTGTGTCTACACACACCGCCACCATCTCACCCACTGCCACTGTGCAGTGCTGTCACCATGTCTACACACACCGCCACCGTTTACACCCACTGCCACTGTGTCTATACCCACTGCCACCATCTACACCCACTGCCACTGTGTCTACACCCACCACGTCTACACCCACTGCCACCGTGTCTACACCCGCCACCACCATCTACACCCACTGCCACCATGTCTACACCCACTGCCACCATCTACACCCACAGCCACCGTGTCCACACCCACTGACACCGTGTCTATACCCACCACCACCGTGTGGTGCTGCCACCATGTCTACACCCACTGCCACCATCTACACCCACCGCCACCATGTCTACACCCACCGCCACCGTGTGTACACCCACCACCACCGTGTCTACACCCACTGCCAGCGTGTCTATACCTACCGCCACCATGTCTACACCCACCGCCACCGTGTCTACACCCACTGCCACTGTGCAGTGCTGCCACCATGTCTACACCCACGGCCACCATGTCTACACCCACTGCCACTGTGTCTACACCCATTGCCACTGTGCAGTGCTGCCACCATGTCTACACCCACTGCCACCATCTACACCCACCACCACCGTGTCTATACCCTCCGCCGTGTCTACACCCACTGCCACTGTGCAGTGCTGCCACCATGTCTACACCCACTGCCACAGTGTCTACACCATTGCCACCGTGTCTACACCCACCGCCACCGTGTCTACACCCACCGCCACCGTGTCTACACCCACCGCCACCGTGTCTATACCTACTGCCACCGTGTCTACACCCACCACCACCGTGTCTACACCCACTGCCACTGTGCAGTGCTGCCACCATGTCTACACCCAGGCCACCATGTCTACACCCACTGCCACTGTGCAGTGCTGCCACCGTGTCTACACCCACTGCCACCATCTACACCCACTGCCACTGTGTCTACACCTACCGCCACCGTGTCTACACCCACTGCCACTGTGCAGTGCTGCTACCATGTCTACACCCACTGCCACAGTGTCTACACCATTGCCACCGTGTCTACACCCACTGCCACTGTCTACACCCACGGCCACCATGTCTACACCCACTGCCACTGCGTCTACACCCACTGCCGCCGTGCAGTGCCGCCACCGTGTCTACACCCACTGCTACCCGCATCAAGGGCTCCCTTTGGTGCCTCTTTCTTGCCTCACCTTTCCACACTGAATGAGCCCCAGCCAGGGAGAGCTGCAGAAAGACAAGCTCTCCAGCGGGCAGAGGGTGTGTGTGCCGGAGCTCAGGGCCGTGTTGTCTTTCTCTGTCATCCCAGAGGGCCTGACAGGTGGACACGGCCTAGGTCCTCAGTCAGCTTTGTTAAATAATGAGCTGCTAAACAGAGCAAATACTCATTCACACAAATGCGTGACCGCAGCATAAAACCGTGTGTAAATATGGATAAAACCTTGAAGGAGAAATAATCCCGGGGTTATAGTGGGAGACACGGGGGCTCAGGTTTGAAGGTTTATTATGATGTGGGATCCCTCAAGCGAACATTTCACAGAAGGAGCAGCAATTAGTGGCTATCGATGGAATCTATTCAAGGGCAGTGTGGGGCTTTTGCTGCATTCACCACTGGGTCTCCAGATGGTCCCTTGGTTTGGATCCAGGACTTCCACAGCTCCAGGGCTGTCTGTGCTCGCTTGGAGGTTGGCAGGCCCTGCTGTGGGAGCTGCAGTGTCAGAATAGGGCCTTGACAGTAAATTCCCATCCCAAACCACGTCAACCAGGCACCCCTCTCCTTTTAAAAGATGTGAAGTCTGGTTAACGCTCACTTCAGGGCTGTCTTCTAAAAGCAATGGAATGTTTGACAAATTAGGGTCGAAAATAAGTTAACTTTATCATGACAAAAAACGGTCCTTTGAGAGAAGGGACTTTATCATTAGCAATGAAGACATCACACAAACCCATTCAACAGGTGACTATTTACATACATGGGTTCTGTTTCACTATTAGCTCACATTGACATAGTCATTGGAATTAATCAAATAACGGCCCATATAAACTCAATTAAGGTTTGGTATTAGTGAGGCTAGGCTAGACTTAGGTTATGCCAATGATTCCTAAATTTTATTGACTTTACACAGCGGAAGTTTATATCTCACAAAGACACCTGCAGACCCAGCCGCCCTCAGAGGCCGTGTCCACGCGCCTGCAACCCAGGCGGACGGCCACGTCCATGACCTGCAGACCACGGGACGCCGCTGTCAGACACTGCAGACCCAGCTGCCCTCCAGGACGCCCCATAGGACCCTCCAGGAGGCGCTGTCCACGACGCCGCAGACCCACCGCCCTCCAGGACGCCCCATCACGACACTGCAGACCAGCGCCTCCAGGAGCCCTAATCCACGACATGCAGACGCCGCCCTCAGACGGCCACCGTCAGACCTGCAGACCCAGCCGCCCTCCAGGACGGCCGTGTCCAGAGCCTGCAGACCCGCCGCCTCCAGACGATCCACGACGCCTGCAGACCCAGCCGCCCTCCAGGACGCGCCCCCACAACCTGCGACCAGTCCCCCCAGGACGGCCGCCGCCACGACACTCAGACCCCCACCTCCGGTCGCCGTCACTTGGTAACTCGGGGGTCTAGGCTGCTTCTTTCCTCTCTGTGTTTCAAGAAGATGAGAGAGAGACCATGATGCTCCGTGGTAAGGCCCAGCTGGGCCTCCGACTGTAGTTGATAAGTCCTGCAGAGCATTGGGTCTCCTGTCCAACAACACAGACCAGCAAGCCTCGGCATCCACAGGAACCTTGGTGTGGACCTGTCTGCTTCTCTCAACTGTGTGGCTCAACTAATATTTGAGAAAGACTGTTCAGTGGCTGTTTATTCATCTCTCTAGATTCTCCAAATGTGTTCTCTTGCAGCTCATCAGGTCACTAGAAAGCTACTTTCTTTGACTTCTAAGTGCCTACATAAGTTTTATGCAAGAATTATGATTTAATGTTATATTTTTACTACATTCATTCAACAAATATCCATTGAGCATTAACCATGTTCTAGGTCCTGTAGTGTCATTTGAGATTAAAAACATCCTCCCCTAACTTGTCCAATATTCCTTTGGAAAAGAATTCCCTAAAAATTTCTTGTATTGCCTTGTGGGCTAAAGTACTGTCTTTCCTGAAAGTCTGACACATTTCCCTTTATTAGATAAAGTGACTTGTGTAAGATTCATATTTCCGTATTTCCCTTTTCAACTTGGCTATCAGGAAGCTCAGTGTGGAGCTTTATGTTCAGCTGTTCTCACCTTAGATGTGTCAACAAATCCACTAAAAAAAGTTTCTTTTAAAAGGAAAGAGACATTATTCCAGCAAGCAGTTTGCAAAACTGGGAGATGCTGCCTTTGGAACAAAACAAGGGTGCGTTCCAGAGAAGAAAGATGGGACTGTCTTCTACAAGGGAAATTCCTGCCCAGGTTCTCATTCTGGTCTTTATGAAGATAAAGGAGGCAGACTTGCTTAGTTCTGTTTGGTAGAGCCTGGTAGCAGTCTGTTGGTTTGGTCCAGAGGGCAAATTGGGATTTTCTGGTCTCGGCTGATTCTGGCAGCATGAACAGACAGCTGTGAAAGTTCCAAGGCTTCCGGGAACACAGAGCTGGTGTGTGACCTCTAGTCAGCAGAGGGTTGCGTGCGTCCATTTTGAATTCAGGCCCAGTGAACCACTTGGGATGCACCTGGCAGGATGGACTCTTTCAGGTTCAGATACCTGATACCACCATTCTTCCTTCAGTTCTTACTTTGTTCCCTCTAAAAATTATTCCCTCGTGTACTGGTCATTTATGTGGCTTCAAATCCTTTGCAAGTAGATTGTTCAGATATGATCAGATAATGCTGTTTTGGAAATGAATGAATGTCCACTTGTCGATGGATTGATACATGAACAGAAGAAGAGTATATCAAAGAGAGCAAAGTGTAACTCCAAGGTCATTAAAAGAAGAAATTATAGAGATTTTCTATTGGGTCATCACCTTTTCCTCTCATCTCTCAATATTTTATTTCCTGGTTCTTCTTATCACAGCTCTAAGGGACAACTTTCTAATTTAGAAAACTAATGACCAATTCCTTCACGTAGAACACAAATTTGAGAAGGCTGGTGCTTGGGCAGTTCTGTGGGGCTGCGTTTTGTTGAGGGAGCTCTGGATGTGTGCTCAGTCCCAGTACTTCACAGGGGCCTGGGGGGGTGTTGCACATACAGATACTTTGCTCTGATGTGCCTGGATAAGCACTGAGAGTGGGTTTTGGGGACCGACTGGGGAGAGATGCATATGGGGTCCAAGTCAACCATCTGTGGGGCACTCTGGTCGTGTCCAGCATCCATTTGTGCAGCACAAATGTTTTCTCTGGGACTGTCCACCCCCCCCAAGTTCTTGTGGAATCATAAAGATGGCCACAATTTCGAGATGTAGGAGTGAAATGGACCGAGGCTGACCCAGTGAAGTTTGTGGCTGGGTTCAGCAGTGAGTCAGGGAGAAGCGTGCTTTCTCCGTCACGACCAGGAGAGGAGTGCTCATTTGCTGGGAGGTGAAGGTGACTGTGCTCCTGTCACTGGCAGGAGCACCAGAGAAGCCCTGCTCCATCCCTGCTGACGTCCAGGCCTGGGCCTCCAGCAGGTGCAGTGAGCCTGGACCTCAGGAGTGCCGTTTCCAATCCTGACAGACAGCTGCTTAATGTGGGACATTGCCTTACTTTACAAGTTCAAAAGGTCATCCTAGCAGCACGGAGCACCTCCCAGGTGCTAAACCCTGTATCATGGTTGAATGTGCCCATGTCAATGAATTCTAACATCTGCCTCCCCTGAATCCAACGTTCTTTGAATCTAGCTCTGCATTTACCCCCGGCTCATGCTGGTGCATGCATTTTGGTCCTGAAGCTCCTTGGCTGACTGTCTCTTCCTCCGTTTTTAGCCTCAGCACTTCTCCAGCTTCATGATGCTGACCTGCAGGAGCTGAGCTGGAGGTGGGTGGCAGGCGTGTCTGGGTCGCCTTGCAGAGGTCTCTGCAGCATCTTCAAGCACAGACACAGCGTTTGCCCTTAACAGAGAGAAATGTGATACCTCTTCAGGCCCAGCAGATTTAGAGGAATCTGGGATTCAAGATTTTTGAGTGCATTCATTCAGATGGCCCCATTCCAAGCCTCAGGGCCTCTCTTCTTCCCAGTCAGAGTCCAGAGCTTGGAACAGCACCTTCCGAGGCCAAGCACCCGGACCTGGAACAGCACCTTCTGAAGCCGAGCACCTGGGCTAAGCACCCAGCCCCGCAACAGCACCTTCCAAGGTTGAGTACCCAGCCCCGGAACAGCACCTTCTGAAGCTGAGGCACCCGGAACTGGAACAGCACCTTCCGTGGCCAAGCACCCAGCCCTGGAACAGCACCTTCCATGGCCGAGCACCCAGCCTTCTCTGGAGCTCTGCCTTCTATGCGGTTAAGTCCTGCCCTGACCCGGTTTTCGATTCTCCTCTGGTCACAGGAGACGAGTGTCTTATGTGGCACCGAGAGGCCCGTTAATGTGCCACCCTTTTGTTTTAGGTGGTGATCTGTCCATTCTCTTGCCCTCAACACGAGCCACCTGATTCCGTAGTCCATGTATCTCCCACTTTCCCAAACTCTTCAGCGCCCGAGATCCTGCCGCTGCCAGTGCATTTCCTTCCAAGGGGCTCCTGTCCCGGCTGCCATTGCTGCAGCCTGGAGATTCGTTCCTGACCCCAGCTGTGCCCTGGAAACAGACACCAAAGCAGAGATCTGCGCTGAGTTTATCAGCAGGCCTGTGAGGGTGGAGGGATGGCAGAGAAGCAGCTTTGTGGCTGGGCTACCACAGAGGACTCCGCTGGTTCTCGGAGAAACACGGGAGCCGGCTTGCTTCCAGTGGCCCCAGATGGAAGCATAGTCTCCATTGTAAAGCAGGGGTGTGGATGGCGCCCACAGCACCCACTGCAGACGCCACCCAAAGCCAGTGCTAGATGCAGAGGCTCTGGGTTGGAACCAGGGGTGCCACCTCAACCTCCTGTTCAGCCCTGGTGAGCACCAGGCATGCAGGGGCTGAGGACAAGAGAGGCCTCTGTGGCTGCAGGCTCCCAGCAATCAAGGAAGAAAGGCCATGAATTCTTTCAACACATGGAACTGCTTTTTAGGAAGTGAAGATAAGCAGTGGAAAAAAATAGGCTTCTTATCTTCATGAAGTTCCTGTTCATCTCTATGCAGTGTGTATGTGTTTGCGCATGTATGTTCATGTAGGTGTGTGTATGTTTAGTGTGTGTGTATGTATGTATGTATATGCATGTGTATGTGTAGTATGTGTGTGGTGTGTATATGCGTAGTATACGTATGTCTGTTGTGTGTATATGAATATATGTGCATGTGTATATATGTATATGTGGTGTATGTATGTAGGATGTGTGTATATGTGTGTGTATATGTATATGTGTATGCACGTGTGTAGTATCTGTGTGGCGTGCCTGTGTGTGGTGTATGTGTATATGTATATGTAGGGTATGTGTGGTATACGTATGTGTGTATATATGTACAGGGTGTGTGTGTGGCGCTGGGTGCAATGAAGTTTTGCAACATAGAGGAGGGAGTGTAGAGTCTCAGTTCATACACACACCTACATGAACACACACACAACACACACACACTCCTCACAGAGGAGGTCAGGGAGGAGGAGACTTCAAGACAGAAGAAAGGGAGGCGAGGGTGGTACCTGCCCATGCCAGGGCCTGCAGGGGGTCTGGGGGGTACCTGCCCATGCTGGGGTCTGCAGGGGGAGGCGGGGGGACCTGCCCATGCTGGAGTCTGCAGGGGGACTGTGGGGCGACTATCAAGCGGGCGTCTGGGGGGGTCTGGGTTGGTACCTGGCTGGTCTGAGGGGACGGGTTGGGGCGGGGGGGGACCATGCCTCATGGGGGGGACCCATGCCGGGGTCCGGGGGCTGAAACCTGCGGCCGGTCTGGGGGGTGCACGGGGGGACTGCCATGCCGGGGTCTGCATGCATGCGGGGGTCTGCATGCGGGGGGGGGAACCTGCCATGCGGGTTGCAGGGGCTGGGGGGACTGCCCTGCCGCTGGGGGAGGGGGGACCTGCCCATGTCGGGTCTGCAGGGACGGGCGGGGGGAACCTGCCATGCAGGGTCTGCGGGGGGGACCTGCCCATGGGGGGGGAGGACCTGCCCATGCCGCCAGGGGTCTGCAGGGGGACGGGAGGAGGGGGGGGACCTGCCCATGTCGGGTTGCATGGGGGGGGACCTGGGGTCTGCAGGGGGATGGGGGGCGGGGGAACCTGCCCATGCCGGGGTCTGCAGGGGAGGCTTTGTGCGGGGGACTGGGGGACCTGCCCATGCCGGGGTCTGCAGGGGCCTGGGGGGACCTGCCCATGCCGGGGTCTGCAGGAGGACTGGGGGGGCCCAGTCGGGGCTGCCTGGGGGCGGGGGGATGTGCCGGGGTCTGCCTGAGGGGGATGGCCCATGGGGTCTGCAGGGGGATGGGGGGACCTGCCCATGTCGGGGTCGGGGTCTGCAGGGGGTTGTCAGGGGACTGGGGGGGGGGGAACCTGCCCAGGCCGGGTCGTGGGGGGGCGCCATGCCGGGTCTGCAGGAGGACTGGGGGGACCTGCCCATGTCGGGGTCTGCAGGAGGACTGGGGGAACCTGCCCATGTCGGGGTCTGCGGGGGACTGGGGGCGGGGGGAACCTGCCCATGCCGGGGTCTGGGGTTGGGGGCTGTGCGTGCGTGTGTGTGTCCCGCCCCCCGCCTCCCGCGTGCGTCTGCAGCAGGTGCCTTCAGATCGCATCTCAGGAGCTGGGGCTGGGCGGGGGATTCCTCCCCCGCCAGATAGTTGTGCGTGAACTTCTCTTTGCAAAGTTCGTCCGCGAGTGAATCGCGCAGTCTCGCTTAGAGGGCCCGGGCCGCGCCGGCGACCTCCCTTGGTGTCTTCCGCCAGGCAGCCCGCGGGGGTCCCTTCCGCTCAGCGGCCAATCCGCGGGGCGAGGGCGGGGGCGGGGGCGGGGGCCGAGGCCTCGGGGGAAGCCGATCCCTGCGCCCCCCGGGTCCCCGCAGCCCGCCAGCGCCGCCCCTGCCAACCCCGCCCCTGCAGGGCCCAGGCGGGTCGGGAGCAGGGGCCGGGCCGCGGGCGGAGCCTCTCGGTCCCCGCCCTCGCCCTCGGCCAACTGGCGGTCGTGCGGGCGGGCGGCGGGGCGGGCGGACCCTCGGCCGCGCTCCGGGCTCCGGCGCCGCCGCTTCTTCTGCTCGGCCCGCGCTGCCCGGCTCTGCGCGCGCTTCGGGGCGAGGCTCGGCCGGCGCGGACGCGCAGCATGGCGGTGGAGGACGAGGGGCTCCGGGTCTTCCAGAGCGTGAAGATCAAGATCGGTGAGTGTCCGCCGGCAGCGACGCGTCCAACCCCCGCCCGACCCCGTCCTCTCCCGCGCCCGCCTCCCCTCCCCAGATCCTTGCTGGGGACCCCGGCGGAGACGCCCTCCAGGCGCGGCGCGCTCCCCGGAGAGCGGCTGGTCCGGCGCCGCGGCCCCTCCCCAGCTTCCCGCGTCCCCGGGGTTCGGGCTGGGTCGAGCTGGCTCCGGGGGAACGCGGCTCCCGTGCGTCTCCTCTGCGCCCGGAGCGGCCCGGGTCCCTGGTAGCGGCGGAGGAGGTGGGGTCCCTGCGCCGAGGGACGGCTGTCCGCGTGTGCGCCCGAGCGTGTGCCCCGCGTGTTTGCAGGAGTCCGCGCGCCTGGGACTGTCTGGGCGTCTTCACTTCAGGTGTTAAATCCACTGACGTCGGGGTCTCGGCATCTCCCTTTCTCCGCTGCGCCCAGAAACTTCCTTTCCGGGGAATGTGGAGGCTCCTTCACGCCTCTCCCCAGGGGCGTGAGGCCCGGGCGCGCTGCTGCTGCTGTGCGCGCGCGTCTGCGCCTGTGTGCGCGCGTTTGTGTGTGCCTGTGTGGGTGCGTGTGTTTGTGTGTCCATGTGTGGGTGCGTGTGTATGCGCATGCGTTTGTGGGTGCATGTGTGGGCGCGTATTTGTGTGTAGGTGCATGTGTGCGCGCGTGTTATTTGTGTGTGTGCATGTGTGCGTTCGTGTGTGCTGGTGGGGCGTTCTGGTTGAGGGCTCCTGCGGGGCGGGGAGACCCCGGACCCACCGGCACCAAGTCCCCTTTCACTGAGAAGTGGCGGACGACCTGGTGGCCGCCCGGGCCTGCGAGGCTGCGGTTTTTCTCTGGGCTTCAGCAGCTTCTGAAGTGGGCTCCGGGAGGCGTTTCCGGAGAGGAGGCTGTGTCTGGACTTCTGGTTTATCTGGAGGGATCTGCTTTTCCCTGGTTGTTTTATTTTGGGAGAGTGATGTGGATATCCTCCCCCTCCCCCAGAGCAAGACCGTTTCCTGGAGCGACTGTTCCATATTCATGCCCTGAGGGTGCTGGACCACAGCGCGGTTCAGACTGGAGAGGCTCCCAGGGCCTGCAGTGTCCCGGTCCCCACGGCCCTTCTCCCCCACTGAGCCGCACTCCGCAGCCGGCCCCTTCCCGTGTGAAGAGGCCTCCGGAACGGGCTGAGTGTCAGTTGTTGATGACATTTGATGCTGCCGGAGGCATTCCAGCTCCTCTAAACCAGCGGGCTGTTTCCTGTCGGCTTTATTTCGGTTTGCGGATCATCGCTGAGACACTGTCTTGATACTTGGCCCAGACGCTCTGCAGCTAGGATGTGGCAGCACTTCCGCTTTGAGTAGCCCAGAGAGGAGGGATTTCTTTTGTTAAAATGTGGTTTAAATCTGCTGTCACTTTCACACAAGAAAGCCAGGGTTGGTGCTCCCTGAAGTGTCTGAGGTCGCCTTGCCGTGGGTGGGGAAAGGTCACGGCCCGTGGGGGTCAGTTTGCTGCTCTTTCCTTCGGCCAAGCCTGCTTGGCTCAGCGAGCGAGTCCGAGAAGTGCGAGAAGCACTGGGCTTCCTCAGTCACGGGGGCGGGAGGGCTGCAGGTGGGTGCCCCTGTGGGGCAATGCCGGGTCTCCAAGCAGCAAGGAGAAGTGGCCTGGGCTTTGCGGCTCGGGGGTGGGGAGCCCACAGCCGGCACAGCATGCTCGCTGTTTACTCCAGGAAGGGCTATGCTTCAGTCCACAGGACCTTACAGAAGGCATGGGAAGTAAAACAGGAGGGCAAGGGAAGACCAGAGTCGCAGACGAGACACTCAGACCCTGAGTGTCCCAGAGGGCAGCTTCCCCGGCCTGCGGGCACTCGGCCCCACTTCCGACAGGCGTGGGGGTCAGGCACCCCTGGAGGATCCCTCAGAGAGAAGGAGGTTTGGAGATGCCACTGCTTGATCAGGCTCTGTGCTCCACTTTAAACAAGTCAGTGAAACCCTGGCTCAGCTGAGGCTTAGGCTGCTAATCCTGCGTGGGGCCTGGATATTATCTGAACCTTTGACCCTCCCAGGGGCAGCAGCAGTGAGGACGGGTAGAGAGGCCCAAATGCCAGCTGCCCGACTCTCTGGATGTGGCTCCAGAGAGGAGAAGTCCCCGTTTCCTCTCCCCTCCAGAGGTCACCTGCAGGGCTGGCTGCCTGAGGGGTATCTGTGCCCCAAGTAGCTGGGGAGACAGGGCACCTCCTGCATTTGAGCGGAGATGCAGTCTGGGCTGGAGACCCTGAGGGTGACCTGTGGGTGTGCTGGTTTGGGGTTAGTCTCATGTCACCGTGCTGCTGGCCTGATACACCGGGGCTCCGGGGAAAAGCCCATCTGTAGTAGCAAAGTGGAGGATGACCCTGCGTGGCGCTGGTGCCCGGGGCCACTGAGCTCCTCAGTCTCTTTCTTTAATTCATATTCATGGCCGACCTTGGCTCTGACGTGCCCTGCCTGAGTCCCTGGTCTTGAAGGTGCAGGCAAGACGGTGCCCCTGTGGTTGATTTGAGGGCCCGTCGCAGTCATTCACCTCTGAGCCTTGTCTCCAGGCACGCGGGATTTGCGCCCGAGTCTGCCAGTGACTCGCTGCATGACCCAGGGCCCGTGTCTTCTCCTTCATAACCTCATTTTTCCGTTTGCAAAAGGCAAGCAATTATTGTCTACTATATCCGGTGGGAACGTACAAGGCCGTGTTGTTCAGGCTTAAGTTAACACCCTGCCCCCTCACTCCCAGAACAAGAATTGTCCCTAAAGTTATACCGTAAACAATTCTGCTACTACTCTAAGAAAAAAAGGCAGCACATTTTTTGGGGCGATTTGGAGCTTTTTTTTAAGGTATGGGGCATTGGCCTTTTAAATTCTTAAATAGCTTTGAAATGTGTGGTGGTATGTGGCCTCATTCAGACGCTGAAATTGGGAGAAATGGAAAGAATCTCTTCCTCCTCCCCCCTGCCTCTTTCTTTGTCCTTCCACCTCTTGCACAGAGGTAATAAGAGGGAGAGCCACGTCCAAGTGAGGTGTTATGATGGTAACAATTTGGAGTCTTTGTCTTGAAGAATCTGGCTCTCTGCCTTTCAGTTTTGTAGAATCATTTTGGATATTTCCTTCTGCACATGTAAACATCTTAAACCCTGTCTCTTTCAAAACAGTCATTAACCTTTCACAGCGGAGTCTGTGCATCATGCATGACTGCGCCACACTTCCTATGTGATCGCTGCTTTGAGGAAGCCGGTGCTTCTGACTTTCCATGAGTCAGGGACCCACAGGGAGGGCACTTCCGCCACGGCCATGGCGTTGTTTTGGGGCCCCCGCCCCCAAGGCGTGCAGTGCCTCCTGCCCTCCCAGTAATGTTTTCCGTTTCCACAATACTTACTGCTTGTTTTTAAATGCGCCACCTTATCTTGATAAATGTGTTCAATAAAGAGCAATACACAAGGTGTTTCTCCCAATCTATTAACAAAAAGAAAAGCCAGCCCTGCGGTCCAGAGTGGGAAAGGCTCTTGCACCGTTGTGATCCTGCCGCCCCGGAGGCAGTCAGCGTCCTGTGAATGCTGTCCGTGGGAGGCCGGGCCTGCTGTGTGCTCCGCGGTGGGGCTTCCTGTGTCTCTGGTCGCTCCCTTCTTTCTCCTTTGGGCTCTCGTTCCCTTCCTGTGAGGCTGGAGCTTGTGCATGAAGAAGGCACACGGCCAGTCTGGCCCAACATGGAACCACTGGTGCCTGCAGGCCTGTGGGGGCTCTGCGGGGTGGGGACCGCTGGCCTCCAGCCCCAGCTATCCCTCTCCTGATCACAAACAGAATCCCACCTGAAGCAGGAGGAGGTGGCACCGGGTAAGAATAGGGAGAATGACAAGTGGGGTGCTGGAGGGTCTCCTGGACTGTGCCTCCCTGGCCCCAGCTCCTGGGCTAGGTCAGGGCTCCGGGCCCGGTTCTGCGAGATGTGACCTCTGACACTCTCAGCCTGACGGACTCCCCCACAGGGGGTGGAGGCCGCTGGTCACAGGGCTGTGGCAGACATCAAATTAGGTGATGGTCTGTTTAATAAGTGACAGTAGCAACAGTGTCTTCACAGGGCTAGGGCTCACTCAGTAAGAGAAGTGTTTTGTGAATGTGAGGGAGGGATACTGGCCGTGCTGTGGCTTCCCCGTGTCTATGTGACAGTGTAAGGAGGGGCCGCGTGGCCACACATAGGCCTTGGCATCAGAGATCTTAGATTCCCCTAACGCTAAAATTAACTTGGATATTTTATTAACCGAGCTCAGCTAAGCTGCCTGTGCTATTTTTAACCCCTGAGAATGAAGGTGCAGGGCTTGGCTGCACCTGGGAAACAGCAGGGGCTCTGGCAGGGGCAGGTTCAGCCTGGGGCCCCGGGGAAACAGCAGGGGCTCTGGCAGGAGCAGGTTCAGCCTGGGGCCTCGGGCTTTGACTGGAAAGGGGAGTGGGTTTCCTGTGTGTTTGGGTGTGGAGGTGGGATGCAGATGCTAAGGGGGTCGTTTCCATGTATTATCTCCTTTTATCGAAATTCTCGAAACTCCACCACACTGAGGTGGAGAAAGGGAGACCCACGGACTTAGCTGGGCCCAAGCGGCCCAGCCCCACGGGCTCCTGGGATCTGAGTTCTTCTTCTCCTCACCACTTAGTACTGTCCATTAATTTTTTTTTCTTTGAGACTGGGCCTCACTTTGTTGCCCAGGCTGGTCTCCAACTCCAGGACTCAAGAGATCTTCCTGCTTCAACTTCCCGAGTAGCTGGGACACAGGTGCTGCTCACGACTGCAGTTGCCAGTTCAGAGAGCCGTTTCTTCTCTGTAATCTCGGATTTGAATGGGGGAATCATGGAGGGCTGGAGAAGAGAGAGACTTGTTGGTGACTTTAGGGACACGAGGCAGTCAGTGTTCAGGCAGGGAAGGAAGGAAGGGGCTGCTGGTCTGTGTGGGTGGACAGTGGCCTGAGAGGCCCAAGACACAGCGTGTGCTGGGAAGACAGCTTGGAGATGCCGAGGTGATCCTTGGAGCAGGGCCACAGCCACCCATCCAGCCTTCAGGCATCTTAGCAAATGGTGCCTGTCAGGTTGACTCAGCCAGGGTGCTGGACTGGCGGATAGAGTGTGGGCCTGGAGGCAGCCCTGGGGGCGTCATCCCTGGAAGGGAATCTAGCACTGGTGGAAAACACTTTGATTTGCTTCTTTGGAGCTAATGGAAGCACGTGAGGCATTTGGAGCTAATGAGCGGGTGAACCCCACAGGCACAGAGTGGATTAAGAGTGTCTACCTGAGGCTGTGTCTCCCTGTGTTTGCAGGTGGTGCGTCATGTTTGAAAAGTAGACGTGTATGTGTTTAGAAAGGAGATAGACGTATTGGCTGGAAACAGCCACAGGCGAAGTGGTGGCTGCTAAGGTCTTAAAAGTGAAGGCTGCTGAGTGATGGTGGGAGGGGCTCGGTGAGGAGGAGAGCTCCTGGGGGCCCTCGGAGGAGAGGCGGACGTAGTGAACCCCCTTGGAATCAGACACCCGAGACTGCGTGCTGGCCACATTTCTTGACAATTCTTTGATTTTGGATGACCCCTAACCTCTCTCTGCCTTGGTTTCTTGGTTTGTGAAAGTAGAAGCCAAGGCCTTTTTTTGCAGAGATTAATGGGAATTAGATGCACACAGGCACTTCCCTGCTCAGATCTTCACAGATGGGATCTAATAATTCAAATTATTCTAGCAGAATTTGAAGCTATCTGTTTGTCTGTAATGAATTGGCCTTCTATGTAAGCAAATATATAAATTGAAAAGAGCTATGCTGTAATATGTAGGAGGGTGTTGAGATCCGGGAGAGCTCACACTCTGGAGAGGTGGCTTTGGTTTTGGCTGTCATCTGGGAGGGTAGCTTTGAACTTGCCCCTGAAGAGAGAGTGAGGTCTCAGGAAGGGAGGGAATCATGTTGGGTTGGGCTGGTGTTATGAGATGCACAGCCTGGCCTTTGAGGGGCACAGATAATTTGGCCAGAGGGGCCAGTGGGACGTGTGGATGGGCCTCCGGCCAATGGGTTGACAGAAGGGGGCACACCGGGTCCCATATGGGGATGTGGTGTCACGCCCCGCATGTGCTGGTACCTCTGGAGGCTGCCAGGTTGGACAGCAGTTGTGGAACTGTGGTGGGGGGTGGGGGAGGCAGCTCAGTGAGCACATCTCGTCTTACGCAGCCGCAGCTCAGAACAGGGGTCTGTGCTCACGCAGGAAAGGAAGGGCTTGCCATGCAACCAGAGCTTCTAGCTTTGAACCGTAGGTAAAGGCGATGAACAGACATGTCTACTGCAGCAGCGCCTGTGGCCAGTGGCTGAGTGAGCAAATAGCAAACAGTAGAAGCAACGTTGAGGAGTCCGGGTGTCTCCACCAATCTCCTGTTGAACTCTCGTCCCCGTTGCTGGAAGTGGGGCCTGGTGGGAAGCGACTGGATCTTGGGGGTGGATTGATATGAACCGCTCAGCGCCATCCCCTTGGTGCTGTTCTCGCGATAGTGAGTGAGTTCTCCCGAGATCCGGTGATTTAAAGTGTGCGGCGTACCTCCCACCTCACGCTCTTGCCCCCTCTCGCCATGTGAGACACCTGCTTCCCCTTCACCTTCTGTCATGACTGGAAGCTTCCCGAGGCTTCCCCAGAAGCAGATGCCTCCATACGTCGTGTACAGCCTACAGCACCGTGACCAGTAAACCTCGCTTGTTTTGAGTCACCCAGTCTCAGGTGTTTCTTTATAGCAATGCAAGAACAGCCCAATGAGTAGTAGCCAGCTGAAGCGGGGATTGTGTCATGTGCATCCGCACGTGGGCTCTGTGACTTTCAAGGAAATATTAAGCCCAGGCCAAACCACACGACTTGCAGGAGGTTCCACGGGATAGGATTAGAAAGAAGCAAAATGAGAGCGCCTGTCTGACACCACCCCCTGGAAGAACGGTAAACACAGGTCGGATGAGTGTGCGCAGATCAGGGATAAGACCCACACAGCCTGCTAACCGGATTACCTGGGGGGTGGCAGGAGTGCCGCGGTAGGAAGAGAGACAGGATATACAAGGCCTTCCGTAGCAGCAAGTATATATCTATTATGCATCAATGTGCAGCTATGTATGCGGTGGGTGAAGGAGTGAAGAACAAAGGTGGAGCTTAGAAATCATCCCTTCACAAACTGCAAGAACAGCGTCGGCTGTGGAGGACGTCAAGGCCGAGAAAGAAAATAACTTGCCTTCATTCAACACGGTGTGCTGTGTAGGAAAAGCGTGTTGACAGGTGAGGGAGTGGTTCCGTCAGGCCGCAGCGGGCGTCCAGCAGTGACAGGCGGAATGCAGTTGTGGCTGGCCCCGGACAGGCCCTTGACAGGTTTTGGGGCTCCAGCCTTTGTGTCTGGGAGGCTCTGGCACAGGTGACGGGGAACTCAGGGTTACGTCACCTGTGACAGATGGCTCAGGGTTTCTCTGGGTGTGAGGCAGAGTCCAAAGGGAAGAGTTACAAACGTTTGAGCTTTTCTGTAGATGCGAGTTTCAGAGTCACCGAGGTGCTTGGGAACCCCCTCCTCGGGCCTGGGTCCCCAGAAGTGAGTTTCCCTACAGGTTTTTGGTCAAATGGCATCAGAGTGTTGGGAGATTGTGTGTTTTGTGAGTATTTTATCAAAAATAGTGTTTCCTTGTTCTATGAGTGTCTGAAAATATTAGGTGTGTTTCTGCAGACAGGGCTGGATTCCCCAGGCTATAGCTCTAGCCGCCCTGAAATTTGGCATTCTTAGTTTTCGTTTTCAGATAAGCTTGAATCCCACATTTGGAACAATTACCCAAATTTAAGACCCAGTTTTGTTCCTTCTGGGGACAGTCAGTGTCCTGCTGCTATCAGAACACAGCTAGTAACAGCCGCAGCGCTAACCTGCGTGTCCTGGGTCCGGAGAGATGCCGTGCTGGGCTCCGGGGGGCTAGGCCAGGGGGGCTGGGCCAGGAGACGGGAGCCGCACTAGGGACAGAAACCAGCGCCTTGACCCAGAACTGATTAAGTAACAACTCCTACACCTATTCTTTCCTCTTTACATTGTTTCTGTTACGTTACCCGAATAATTTCCAACCTGTAAAGAATTCTCTGTCTTGGCCCTGACTGCCCATAGGATAAAATTCCAGAGGTTGACAAGGGGTCTGAGTCTTTCCTAGACACGACGGGGATCGTTTTCCTGACCACTGACCAGACAGACGTCTGCTCCGGACCTGCATGGGGGCCGTGGCTCCCGCCCCGCGTGGCCCACCCCGTAGGTGCCTCCCTCGCCCCAGGATGGGCCGGAGTCTTCAGCCCCTTGCTGAGAGCCACCCTCCCTGCCGGGTGCTCATGGCGTGCCCAGGGTAGGACGGAGGATTCTCTGGGATGCCTGACAAAGCTTAGGGGGTGATTGTTATTGTGTCTTCCTGGAGCTTGGATTTTGGACTTCATCGTCTCCAAGCTGCAGCCCAGGTCTGAATTGGGCGTGATCGACCCGGCCGGTTGTTTGTGTGGAGTTGGAGCCTGTTCCCATTTCTGCGTTAGGTTTCATTCCTGGCCTTTTCCCTGCTTTGAGGAGCTGCACAGAGTAGCTGAGGGCCCTTGGGTGCACCCCTAAATCTTCTCTCTAGCTGTGTTCCTTCTGAAGGAAAAGGTTTCACTCTTCTTTCAGCTCTGGAGCTTTCTTGTTTTGGTTCTAAACCCTCAAGGTGCTGGAGCAGCTAGTTTGCCTTGATCTTGTCACCTCTGTGTTTTCTCTTCCCCAGAGCAGCCATTGCTCTGGGAGCCCGAGAACCAGCCTCAGCCCATGGCCCCTGCTGGGGCGGCCACCTCGGCGTCTGGTGGTGACTGCGCAGGACACATGTTTCCTGCCCCCCTTCTCTGAGGCTCCAGGATCAAAGTGCTGTTCCCAAAGCCACGCCGGCAGCAGGAGCATCTCCACGTCGGATGCGCACCAAAGCTGCATCCAGGGCGTAGGGACCCGGGAAGGTTGTCTTGTGGTGGACTCTGATGACCACAGCCCAGGTGCTTGTGTGGCCTGTGGAATCCCCAGAAAGGAGGCTGGGTGTCGCCGGGGACTTTTTCTTCCTAGAGCCTTTTCTCATGCTGCGTTGACTGGGCCTGCTCAGCAGGGTGGCAGCCGTCACGGCAGCCCGTGGTCCTTGCTTTGGGGAGCAGTGAGATGCAGAGGCCTGGAGTCAGGGCTGGGGCCGACCTGCCAGAGACCCCTTCCTCGCTGCGTCCCTCACTCGAGGCCGACCTGCCAGAGACCCCTTCCTCGCTGCGTCCCTCACTCGAGGCCGACCTGCCAGAGACCCCCTTCCTCGCTGCATCCCCCTCTTGGGTAACTTTGTTCCTCACTCGGGGCCGCCCCCGCCGGTGCTGGCAGACCTGGGTCGCAGCACCCCGGCTGCCCTGTGTGGAGGCCCCGCTCGTTCTTCCACGTCAGAACATTTCCCTCCAATGGGCAGGGGCGAACCTGCCTGCACCCCCAGGCCCAGGTGCTCCCCAGTGCAAAGAAAGGCCACCCAGCGGGGGAAGGCATGGCTCGGGGGCAGGCCCGAGGTGGTGGAGCTGGGGCTGGTTTGGCCCCAAGCACCCCAAGCCTCTGGGCGCCTCCTTCATTCTGGCCCAGGCTCTAAGGGGGTTTCCAAGGCTGGGGTCAGACTGGTGGACACGGCCATCAGCAGAGATTCAGGAAGAGGAGCCGGTTCTGGGAAAACCGTCTGCGTGCAGAGCCAGGGGACCGGCCGAGCCGGACTCTCCTGCAGAGGTCGGGATGAGATGCCCCAGCAGGGCTGGTTTTCCGCGGCCTTCGGGATGAGGGCTTTTGTGGGGGATTCCAGATCCCCCCGGGCTGTAGCTGCCAAGCTCAGCCTTCTCAGGAAGCCCTGCTGGCCGGGGTGGGGCTGACTGCCAAGGGCCCTGGAGGCTGCAGCAGCCTGGGAATGCTCTGCCACGGTGGCCGGCTGTGCAGCCTGGAAGGGACGCCTGGCCTCCCAGATCCTCTCCCTCCCCGACAACTAATCTCCAAGACTCCGACTGCCGCGATTCTGGGATTTGTGGTCGGCCCCACAGGCTGGAATCTTCATTAGTTTAGGGGCGGTGGCTAGAGGTAGGAGCCGCTGGGCCCTATGTGCCCCTCAGCCAGTCACCTGCAGCGACAGTGGGAGCAGGCTCCTGCACGTGGCCCACAAACCTGGCTCTGCGAGCCCGGCTGCATGGAGCGAGGCAGAGAGACTCCGAGAAGCCCCTTCCCGAGCATGCGGGGGCTGTGCATGCTCATAGCTGTGAACAACTAGTAGCTCATTTACTGTACAGGGCTAGTGCGACGGGCAGTAAACCCACACGGCCGTGGTGCTGCACTCAGGGACTGATCTGGCCACCCCCGTTCCTCAGGGCTACAGAGGAGTGAAGGTTCGGTCTCTCCCTGGGGAAGCCAAAGGTCAAACTTCGAGCTGTGCCTGACAGGCAGAGGTTCAGGCTGAGGGAGGAGTCCGCATGCTTATGTTCCTAGAGGTCTCCTCTTGTGACACGCTTGCACACACGCAGACATGCACACGCACATGCTGCACGCATGTGCATGCACACGGATGCACACTCATGACCCTGGGACAGCTTGGGGCAGGTTGCATGGCTTGATGTGCAGTGTTGGGTGGAAGTAAGGGAGGCTCCGGTGGGCTTCTGCTGGCTTTTCCTTTAGCCAAGATCCGTGGCAGAAGAAACGGGCCAATCTGTGCTGAGTAGGATGCGTGGCGTTTAAAACTTCTCCAGCAGGTCTTAATTGTTTTTATTCCAGCATACGTGGCTGAGGCTGGGGACACTCTCCAGACAGCCCTGTGGCTCTCAGGGGCCTGGTCCCAGGAGGCTCAGTGGGATGCGTTTGGGGCACCAGGTTCTCAGTGCCCCGCGGGTGGCCGCCTGCTCCTGGCTGCAGTGCTGGGATGCACCTGCCTTTCTACTTTCCACAACTTGAGGTCTTTTCTGGCAACTGCTGTGTGATTTTCTAATATTTTGTATAAGAAACATTTTGTTTTTAGGCCCACAACTTGTTCTTTTTCCTAATAGCTTTTCCCCCCTACTTGTCACTGACCTGTTCTCTCAGGTGGCTGTGTGTTGCAGGGGAGTCCCCGATCTGTGGACTGTTCCAGAGCCCAAGACTAGCTCGGCTGTGCCACTCAGGGAAACACACTGGAATTCAGATGAGACAGATGTTATTCTGGGAATAAGGTGGATCCTCTTAGGTCTGTGTGAGAAGAAGACAGTGGACAAAACGCTGGTGCCTGAGCTGTAATTAGTAAGAAGTTACTGGTGTTCCTCCTCACGTGTGCCTGGTGATAGGAAGTCAGAAGAAGAGAGTGTTTGATCACTTGTCGATCAGTAGGTTCTGATAACGAAAAGTCTTCCCGTGGTATCTGTGGGGCAGGGCCACACGGAATTTCTCCGTGGGGACTGTTCTCCACCAGGGCTCGTTGTCCAGACCCGGCGAACGCCATCAACGCCTGGCTGGAGAGAGGAGGGGGCCCTGCCGCTGTGGCGCTGCTGGTTCTCTCGCTGCTGCTGGGGGATCCTGAGCCATCGCCCCTCAGGGGCGTGAGCAGTGACGTCTCCAGGACCTGCGTACGGCTTCCTCAATTCCCCAGCTGGTCCCATCCGTCTGGAATCAGTGGCATTCCTTTCTCTCTTCATCATTTCCTGCTCCATTCAGCACTCCTCGAGTATTTAGAGAAAGGATTTCTCAGCATTTGGACCCAAGAATGTGTTTATGGAAATCCTGAGTGAAAATAAAAGACTGTGGAAAGAAAAAAACACTTTTCACTACATTTTTGCTAAGTGCCTTTGTTTTTAAGTTTGTTTTATGAAGTGTATTTCTATGTTTTCTTTAGGGAAGCCCCGTCTCCTTTCCATGTGCCCTTCCCAGGCCCAGGAAAAGAGCTCGAGTGGGTGGGTCAGGAAGAAAGCGGAGGGTGGAGAGGGAGGGGCAGGCAGCCAATGTCATCCTCAAATAAAAACGCTTTGATTTCTTTCCACCAGATCATGATTCATTGTCACGGGTGACCATTTAGTTCTGTGCTCCCCTGGTTTCCTTCTGGGGGACCCCATGGTGGCGTCCATACCCCGGTCGCTGCCCACACCCAAGGCTTCCCTCTGGGTAGCTGCGCTGGAACCAGCGGGTTCTGTGAACTCAAGAATGCTGGTGTTTTTCAGGCAGGATACAGCTGCTGACTTCCAGCAGAGAAGGCCATGCGGTGGGCTAACCTCGTCTGGTTAATAATTCGTCATAGATTTGTGGATGGTCACATTGAGTGTGCAGAGCTCGAAAGCTGCCACTGGCTTAGAAGCTAGTCCAGATTTTAGTATGCCTATGGCTTAAAAGTGGTGGTGACATTGGTTTTCAAATAAAATATTTCAGAAATATTTGGGACTTTTCTATGCATCTGATTAGAAAATTGTGAGGCTTTTAGAAATGTGCTGTGCATTCTTAACTGGTGTGTTTATTAGGATTTGGGGCTAGAGTTGGGATGTGGTGGAGTCAGTGTGAGATGGATGACTTTTTGAGGTCACCCACCAAAAGGCAACAATGGCAAGGCAAAAGCTTTTAGTTTTACTTGATGTGTTAATTACAAATGTTAGTTAAAGTTATTTTTCAGACGCTTCCCCACCCACTAAAACGTCCTCCCACAGACACTTGGCTGGGGGCTCTGAATCACACAGGCGGGGGTGGGCCTGAGTTTCCCCCCTGGGGTTCCTGGGAGGCAGCCACAGCCCTTGGGAGCCATGAACTGGGGCTGTCCCAGAATGTAGGGAAATGTTGGCTGTGCCTTCCAAGTTGTTACAGAGTAAGGGATAAATAAGACAAACCCATCAACGTGGTCACGTACTTATGAGAATCATAATGGGAATTTTCAGCCTCCTTGGAGAGGTGAGCTCCATGTGCTCGGGAACATGAGTTCCTCCACACTCAACGGACAGACACTTGGTGTGCACACGTGCGCACGGCGACATCCACATGTGCACACAGGAGAGTGTGCATGCGCCCCTCACACACGTGCGCCCCTCACACACGTGCGCCCCTCACACACGTGCGCCCCTCACACACACCTGTGCCCCTCACAAATGTGTGCCCCTCACACACACACCCCTCACACACACCTGCGCCCCTCACAAACGTGCTCCCCTCACACACATGCGCCCCTCACACACGTGCACCCCTCACACACACGCGCCCCTCACACACACGCACCCCTCACACACGTGCGCCCCTCACACACATGCACCCCTCACACACGTGCGCCCCTCACACACACACGTGCGCCCCACACACGTGCGCCCCTCACACACACCTGTGCCCCTCACACACGTGCACCCCTCACACACACGCGCCCCTCACACACACGCACCCCTCACACACGTGCACCCCTCACACACACGCGCCCCTCACACACACGCACCCCTCACACACACCTGCGCCCCTCACAAACGTGCTCCCCTCACACACGTGCGCCCCTCACACACGTGCACCCCTCACACACACGCGCCCCTCACACACACGCACCCCTCACACACGTGCGCCCCTCACACACGTGCGCCCCTCACACACGTGCACCCCTCACACACGTGCACCCCTCACACACACACGTGCGCCCCACACACGTGCGCCCCTCACACACACCTGTGCCCCTCACAAATGTGTGCCCCTCACACACACACCCCTCACACACACCTGCGCCCCTCACAAACGTGCTCCCCTCACACACGTGCGCCCCTCACACACGTGCACCCCTCACACACACGCGCCCCTCACACACACGCACCCCTCACACACGTGCGCCCCTCACACACATGCACCCCTCACACACGTGCACCCCTCACACACACACGTGCGCCCCACACACGTGCGCCCCTCACACACACCTGTGCCCCTCACACACGTGCACCCCTCACACACACGCGCCCCTCACACACACGCACCCCTCACACACGTGCACCCCTCACACACACGCGCCCCTCACACACGTGCACCCCTCACACACACACGTGCGCCCCACACACGTGCGCCCCTCACACACACCTGTGCCCCTCACAAATGTGTGCCCCTCACACACACACCCCTCACACACACCTGCGCCCCTCACAAACGTGCTCCCCTCACACACGTGCGCCCCTCACACACGTGCACCCCTCACACACGTGCACCCCTCACACACGTGCGCCCCTCACACACACACGCCCCTCACACACACGCACCCCTCACACACGTGCGCCCCTCACACACACGCACCCCTCACACACGGGCGCCCCTCACACACACGCACCCCTCACACACGTGCGCCCCTCACACACACACGCACCCCTCACACACACGCACCCTCACACACGCACCCCTCACACACGTGCGCCCCTCACACACGTGCGCCCCTCACACACGTGCGCCCCTCACACACACCTGTGCCCCTCACAAATGTGTGCCCCTCACACACACACCCCTCACACACACCTGCGCCCCTCACAAACGTGCTCCCCTCACACACGTGCGCCCCTCACACACGTGCACCCCTCACACACACGCGCCCCTCACACACACGCACCCCTCACACACGTGCGCCCCTCACACACGTGCACCCCTCACACACGTGCGCCCCTCACACACACACGCCCCTCACACACACGCACCCCTCACACACGTGCGCCCCTCACACACACGCACCCCTCACACACGGGCGCCCCTCACACACACGCACCCCTCACACACGTGCGCCCCTCACACACACACGCACCCCTCACACACACGCACCCCTCACACACACGCACCCCTCACACACGTGCGCCCCTCACACACGTGCGCCCCTCACACACGTGCGCCCCTCACACACACCTGTGCCCCTCACAAATGTGTGCCCCTCACACACACACCCCTCACACACACCTGCGCCCCTCACAAACGTGCTCCCCTCACACACGTGCGCCCCTCACACACGTGCACCCCTCACACACACGCGCCCCTCACACACACGCACCCCTCACACACGTGCGCCCCTCACACACGTGCACCCCTCACACACGTGCGCCCCTCACACACACCTGTGCCCCTCACACACGGGCGCCCCTCACACACACCTGTGCCCCTCACAAATGTGTGCCCCTCACACACACACCCCTCACACACACCTGCGCCCCTCACAAACGTGCTCCCCTCACACACGTGCGCCCCTCACACACGTGCACCCCTCACACACACGCGCCCCTCACACACACGCACCCCTCACACACGTGCGCCCCTCACACACGTGCACCCCTCACACACGTGCGCCCCTCACACACACGCGCCCCTCACACACACGCACCCCTCACACACGTGCGCCCCTCACACACACGCACCCCTCACACACGGGCGCCCCTCACACACACGCACCCCTCACACACACGCACCCCTCACACACACGCACCCCTCACACACGTGCGCCCCTCACACACGTGCGCCCCTCACACACGTGCGCCCCTCACACACGTGCGCCCCTCACACACACCTGTGCCCCTCACAAATGTGTGCCCCTCACACACACACCCCTCACACACACCTGCGCCCCTCACAAACGTGCTCCCCTCACACACGTGCGCCCCTCACACACGTGCACCCCTCACACACACGCGCCCCTCACACACACGCGCCCCTCACACACGTGCGCCCCTCACACACGTGCACCCCTCACACACGTGCGCCCCTCACACACACGCACCCCTCACACACGTGCGCCCCTCACACACACGCACCCCTCACACACGGGCGCCCCTCACACACACGCACCCCTTACACACGTGCGCCCCTCACACACGTGCGCCCCTCACACAGACGTGCGCCCCTACACACGTGCACCCCTCACAAACGTGTGCCCCTCACACACACGTGCGCCCCTCACACACGTGCGCCCCTCACACACACCTGTGCCCCCACACATGTGCTCACCCACACTGATGCAGAGGATTCTCCAAATCTGCAGGCTCTACGTGAATAGTGGAAACTGTATATGCAGAGTTAAGTTTTCATTAAGCAAAATTATTAGGCTGCCATGAAATAACGTTTTCAAATAACTGTATTTAACGTGGTAAAAGCACTTTTGTCATTATAACTAAATTAAGCGTTGACTCAGTAGCGTTTTGCCTCCTCTACGGGTTCGTCCGCCGTAAGGTGCAGTTTTTCCCTCACGTTTTAACGGCTCTGACGGGCGCCGCTCAGTCGCCAGCTTCCCCTCTCCCAGTGGCTTGGAACGCGTCTGTCCTGCGCTGGAGGCTTCTGGATTCTCAGAATGCGGCGTGTTTATGGAAAAGCATTAATAGGGATGGGTAGAGACGGGGGTCTCTAGGTTAATAGAGAGGACAGTATTTCCATTTTGTGTAAGTGTGTTTCAAAGTTACAAATCACCTCGGATAAAATAGGGCCCCTTAGACAGACAGCAGGCCTGGCCCGAGGGGAGGGGTGTCTGTGATGACCTTCTCAAGGCCAAAAACTTCAGGACCAGCAGGATTCCTCCAGGGAATGTTTTCTGGAAGAGCGTTAGCTGCGCGTTGCCAGGCTGACTGAGAGGGCACAGGCCTGCAGGGCACCCAGGGTTCCGCCTCTGCACTGCTGCCAGGCTCTGGCTGTGTGACCCGTCACCCTCCAGGCCTCAACATCCACACTCATGTCAGCAGGGTGATGACAACTTCCCGGGGATCCCAGAACGTCACCTGCCTCGACTGCAGGCAGCCTCTGGGCACATGGCCCATTCACAGAGCGTTTGGGTTTTTTCTTTAAGCATGCTGGTCATGACAGAAAGTAAAATATTAACCAAGAAGAATAATCTCACATTTAACTATAGCTTCACCCAAACACGTACATCTGTAGCAACGTAATTATAGGAGACTGAGAGGGCCTGGGCCTCCTCATTCCAGGCTGTGCTTTTCCCTTGAGAAGCAACAGAGGTAGGAGACTGCGGCTGTTCTGACCTCTGGACTGGTTAGAGAGCGTTTGTAGAGTAAAAACATACATAGGAGGCTGTGTGTTCTGGGAGGAGCTAGCAAATCGGCAGGCGACAGCGCGGGGGACACGCGGCCTGCAGAGCATGTGGGAACAACCACCTGCTTCGAGGCCTGTGCTCTGCCTCGACGGCTTTCTCTCTAGAGCTCGAGTCTCTTGTGGCAGGAAGTGAGTATGAATGAATCAGTTAACCATTCTGTAAACTGGGAAGTTGTCTTGTGACCAGCCTTCATGCAGGCAGGTGCCTCCCCCGCGTGCCCGACGCTAACTCAAGCCTTGTGTTTTGTGGGCCATGTGGCCTCGCCCGGGACGAGGGTAGGCGTGACTGTCCAGCCTCCATGTCACCAAGGTGGCATGTTCATTTGTTGAGCTCACATGCTCACCAGCTGTCCCAGCCGGGAGATGCTCGGGAAAACTGCTACCGCACGGCGGCACAGGGGCCATAAACATGTCACCACTGGACATAACGGAAGCTGCCGATGACACCACACGCGAAGCCTCTCGTGGGTTCCAAGTATTTTTACACGGCCAGACCTGGCCCTGTTCCTCGTTCAGCAGCCTCTCTGTGGAAACCTCCTTCTGCTGCCGGGACCTGCAGCAGCCCACAACTGGGGGTGGGGCTGGGGATGCTTTCACCCCCGACCAGGGGTTGTGCCCGGGAGTGTTCCAGCTTAGCACCCCCCATTGTCCCCAGAGCTGGGAGCTGTGGGTCTTTCCACTGTTGGTCACGACTCTGTCCTGTCCCTGCACATGAGAGCGGGTGGCTGAAAAATCAACACCAAGTAAGCTTTGGAGGGAGCGTGTTTAACCTGCCCCCGGGTTTACACTGAAACCCTGCGCACAGTTTATTAAGGGATACTCCTTAAAGAAGGTCGGGGAAGGATGAAGAAAAACAAGTTGCTTTTACGAGTCAATTAAATACATAACAGTGCTCAACTCATTTTGGCCTGTGTGGTTTAAAGACCAAATAAGAATATGCTGTTATTTATTTAAAGGTGAAATGAGGGTCTGGGCCCATTTTGCACCATTTAGCAAGTGAATGGGTAGCTTGTGTGGTCAGACCTCACTTTGACTGACAGAGCTGGGAAATGTGCAAGGAGCATTTGCTGATTAATTTGCCGCCCTCCATCCGTCTGTGTCCCCGTTCCTTCACCCCCCTGCGTGCCAGGCCGAGATATCCCAGAGAATGTTTCCAGAGGAGGTCTGGACTCAAGTCTAATAAAGGAAACCCCAGGAAATCCAGAACAGAAAGTTAGCCTGTGACAGGAGGAAATTTGTTTTACACTCCACAGCTGAACTTGTGGTTGCCTTTCTAATGTCTCGTGGGCTGTGCTGAGGCTAGGGCAGGTCTCTCTCCCCTGCATGGACATAGCAGACACTCGCCATGGTGGGGTGGATTGATGGACGTGGTACAAGCTGCATGGACATCGCAGACACTGCAGACATCGCAGACGCTCACCGTGGTGGGTGGACTGATGGACGTGGTGCGAACTGCATGGACATCGCAGATACTACAGACATCGCAGACACTCCAGACATCGCAGACACTCGCCATGGTGGGTGGATCGATGGATGCGGTGTGAGCCGTAGGGACATCACTCACTGTGGCAGGTGGATTGATGGACACAGTGTGAGCCAGTCAGTCTCTGACGCCAGCTGTTTTACATTCCTGGGTAGCATTTGTTCCCTCTGGTTTTCTTCATTGGCATCTTTCTCTTCTTTTAAGAAATTCGTCAGAAGCAACGTGGTTCTTCCCAGTGAACACAGCAGAGGTCTGCCTGACATTTTAGATACATTTCTCCAATTCTCCTTCCGTTCCTCGCCAGCCACTGTGTGCTGCGCTGAGCCAAAGCCACAGGTGTGTTTGCCCGAGTGCTGGGCCCTGTCGGGAGGAGCCGTCTGAAGCCCCCGGTCTCCATGGAAGGAGGTGCCCTGTGAGAGACGATGTGCCAGGAGGAGGCTGGTGTGGCCGAGCAGACAAACTTACATTCGGAGAGGCCTCATCTGGGGAAACAGCCCAGGAGGGGCAGCAGCCGTTGGGCTCTGGAGTTGGCTGTGACTGGTGGCCAAGCACCCCTCAGGATCATCCCAGCCTTCCAGCTCCTGCCTCTAAGTCAGGAAAGGCTTCCCGTGCATGGCAGGGCCTCCGCTGTGCTCTGGAGTTCTGGTCGGCCTCTGCTGGGATGGGCCGGGCCTTTCTCTGGTGCCCAAGGGCCTTAGTGCCTCCCAGCCCCACCCTCCAGCCCTCCTTGAGCTAAGCACCTTCCCAGCCTCCTGCTGTCCTCTGGTTCACTCTCTGAATGGGGAGTGTTGCTTTTTTGCTGAGGATTCTCTTGGAAACGCTTTGAACTGAGAGATGGACGCACAGTGGTGCCTCTGCCTCGGACGTTGGTGTCCCCTGTGGCCCCGTGGGAGTGGACGCTGGCAGTCGGGGCACTTTGGCTGTGGGAAAGGAGGACCACGCTGGCCACGGAGGCCTGAGTGTGTGGGACCAGGGGCAAGCAGGGAGAGCTGGCATCCCCCCACCCCCTTCTCCAGTTACCAACCCTTAACCCGGAGATCTCCAAGCGGAGTCCCCATAGCTGCAGCACCAGCCTCCCTGGGCACGTGTGTGAAGTGCTCGAGGCAGGCCCCATCCCAGACCTACAGAGCCGGGACGGGCGACCTCTTTCCACAGGCCCTGCAGAGAGTTCCCATCTGGCTGAAATCTGAGACTCCTGGTCTACAGAGTGCGATTCTCTCTTCCTGCCGAGTGTCAGGAGCAGACCAGCTTCCCGAACAGTCACCTGCAGAGCTTCCGCTCCTTCAGGGAGGGCCCTGACGTCCTCGCGGTGGAAATCCTCCACCTGGCCAGGTTCCGGCTGCCCTGGACCCCCTGGAAGACTCCAGGATTGAGGAGCAGACGCAGGGCTGCCTGGAGCTGGCCTCACCCCTGGAGCCCTGCTCGTGCCGTTTTTTGGTGACACCCATTCACGGTAGCCTGGCTGAGGGTTTGGTTCTCCTTCTCTTTATTTGCTATCACTAAATCCGTCTGATTAAGAATTAGTCTGGTGTGCCCTTGTCCCAGGTGCTGGAGGGGGTGACTGGGGGCCGCCGTTTCCAGGGAGAGGGAGAGACAGTGTCACTTACGGGACCACACAAAGGGGCGAATCTGCCTTTTGCCTTTGTCTCTTCCGCTACAGCTCCCACCCTCGCCTGTTCCTTGGAATTAGACAGGACGAAGTCTGTGCCTCCTTCACCGGCATAAACAGAAGCTATTTAAGTTGATGGACCCCAGCCCCAACCAAGACACAGGATCTGATGATCCTCTGGAAGTGCCGTTTTTGCTCAGATAGCAGCCGGGGGTGTCCTAATTCCTGACCAGAGATGGAGGTTTGACACACTCTGCTTTACACGTGAGGTTTTCTGAACAGCTTACGTAGCTAGAGGCTGTTTTGGAGAAGCAGAGATAGTCGTGGACATAGTTGCAAATACCAAGGTTGTCAGTGGACGTGGAGAGGTTGGGCTCTGTGGCGCAGGAAGTGACGTTTCCCTCCTTGGAGGCTCATCCCGTTAGAACTCAGCCTGCGGCTGGTTTGTGGCTCAGCCCGTTAGAACTCAGCCTGCGGCTGGTTTGTGGCTCACCCATTAGAACTCAGCCTGTGGCTGGTTTGTGCCGTTCCATGTTGCAGTTTTAGTTTTTTTTCTTTTTTTTTTTACGTTGAGCAGCCCTGGATTATGACAGGTGTCTGGCGATGTCTTTCCTGACTGGAGCACAGCTCAGCCCCCGACCGGGGCCTCACTCTGCTGCCCCCCACCTGGGACACCGTGGCTCTGTCAGGAGGATTCTCACCCCTAAACAAGCACAGTCTGTGGTGTCAAACCTGGCGGTGTCTGGATGGGTGTGTTCTGGTGCTGTGAGGCTCCGGTCTGGGCCATGGGGACGCGGGAGGCTGAGCGGGTGAAGGCAGCTGTGACGTGTGTGTCACGCCCTGTGCAGGTGCCAGGCGGGGGCTGTCAGTCCTCACAGCACCCAGGAGAGGGAAGCTTCTTGTGTTTGTCTTGCTGATGAGGAAACGGCTCTGGGAGGGAAGTGCTTTGCCAGGCTCATGCTGGGCCACAGCTGCCTGCTGCTTTCCTGAGAAGCTGTGCAAGGAAGTCGTGGAGGCCGAGTGGGCGGAACCTGTCTTGTGTAGGGCCGGGGTCACGCAGCTGTGCAGGGAAGCAGCCACAGGCACGGTGCTGTCCAGTGAGCGGGACTGTATGCATTTCACCTGATTTCAGATTTGAGCTGAACGTAATGTTTGCATGCATGGGATGTTATCCTTTTGATGATTTTTTCATTACTTAAAATCTACCTTGCGGGCGTTACAGCATAGGTTTTGGTCGGCGGCCCGGGTCTCTCTCTCCCTGGTCCTGGCAGCCATGTACCCCATGGACCCAGAGCAGGGATCCAGGTTCCAGGCCCTCCTGGGCACTGCTGAATTCTGTCCCACCGACTTTGATGTTTTATGTTTTATTCTGAGCATTTCTGTTTCTGTTGATGCACTATTTTTTTCTGGTTATAGAAGGAATAATTTTTCTTTTATCAACCACCCAGGCTGCAGCCACGTGTGACAGGTCAGGTTCTGGGATGGGGAGAGGGCCTGGCCCGGAGGTCGGCGTCTCGCGGTTCTCACTGGACTCCACAGACGCTCGTTGCCCTGAGGGTGCGGCTGTGGCAGCGTCTGTGGGTGGCTGAGGAGACGGGACGTTCACTGTTCACCGGGCAGTTGCGCCCCAAGGGTGTTCTGGGGGCTGCCTCATGTCCCAGAGCTAGATCCACACGATGCTGAGCCTCGTGCCACTGCGAGACCACCCCCAGTCAAAGAGACCAGTCCCCTGCCCCGTGGCCCTGCACCAGCCCCGCCTCTGGTGCCGTCTCTTTGGAAGCGACAGCAGGAGGAGGCTGCTCGCAGCATTTGGAGGCTCGAGGGCCCAGTCTCTGGGTGGCCACAGCCGTGGTGCAGCGGAAGGAGGAAGAACTTAAGTCAGAGAGTCCTGGGCTCCAGTTTTGCCTTGAAGGCAGAGGCTTCACACGGTTGCTGTTCCATACGAGTGCCAAGCAAGACCCTGGTGCCAGAGGTGTGGACTGAAAATGAAGCCTGAACATCCTGTGACTGTCATGAAGCCGGTCGTGGTCGGCGGTCCGTGTGTGTCTGTCAGGCCAGGGCCCTGCTGCCTGCCCTCTGGCTTCAGGAATCCAGCTGGGGAGAAATGCTCGCTCTGAGTAGCCCTGGGATTTTGACCCAGCTTGAAGCTGTAAACAGGCGGAGGTGGCTGAGTGGAGAGGCTTTGCTGTCACAGAGACCTGGGCCTGCCCTGCCGCCGTCCACCTGGAGCCCACCACAGCCTCACCCTCTGTCACCTGCCTGCTGCCATCTGCCTGGAGCCCACCACAGCCTCGCTCCGTCACCTGCGTGCTGCACGTGGCAGACTGAACTGCAGGACGCCTGTGTTGCCCCCAGTTCTGCTGTTTAGGAAAAACTGTCTGTGCTAAGTTGGATCTTCCTTGTGACTGATTCAGAGCAGCCACATTGTTACGGAAGAGCTGGGAACCAGACACGGGGTTCAGAGAGTCCTCGAGGTATCAGAAGAACTCCTGGAGAGCAGGCCGAGGGCTGTGTGATTGCCACACCCTCCGTGGGGCCCCGCTCCTGAGTTAGGCTGTGCCCAGCAGCCCAGTGAGTCAGAAGGTATGCACACGAGGTGTGAATCCCACCTTGCTCCAGCACCTAGAAAACAGCACCGCGGTGATGGGAGGTGGATGACAGACACGGGGTGACGGACGGGGGATGATGGACTCGGGGTGATGGACGGGGGATGACGGATGTGGGGTGACAGACGGGGGATGGCAGATGGGGGATGACGGATGCGGGTCGATGGATGGGGGATGACAGACGCGGGGTGACAGACGTGGGGTGATGGACGGGGGATGATGGACGCGGGGTGATGGGGGCATGATGGACGCAGGGTGATGGGGGGGATGATGGACACGGGGTGACGGACAGGGATGACGGACGCGGGGTGACAGACGCGGGGTGACGGACGGGGGATGGCAGATGGGAGATGACGGACACAGGCCGATGGATGGGGGATGATGGACGCGGGGTGATGGGGAGATGATGGACGCGGGGTGATGGATGCGGGGTGACGGGGATGACGGGCATGGGGTGATGGGGGATGATGGACGCGGGGTGATGGACGGGGATGACGGACGCGGGGTGACGGATGTGGGATGATGGACAGGGGATGGCGGACGTGGGTTGATGGATGGGGGATGATGGATGTGGGGTGACGGACGCGGGGTCATGGACGCGGGGTGACGGGTAGAGGATGACGGATGCAGGTTGGTGGATAGGGGATGACGGACGTGGGGTGACGGACGCGGGGTCATGGATGTGGGGTGACGGGGGGATGATGGACGCAGGGTGACGGACGCGGGGTGATGGGCAGGGGATGACAGGCGCGAGATGATGGATGGGGGATGATGGAGGATGATGGGTTGTGGGATGACAGGACTTCTCAGCGCTGGTTGCTCCTGTCTGGGGGTGGGAATGAGTGGGAAGGAGAAAGGCTCGGAGAGGTCCTTATCCAGTGGCCAGGAGCAGGGCTCAGGTTTTTCGTACAGTGTTCAGGGAATCCCACAGAACCCCTAGGGGACGGCAGGGCCACCCCCACCATGCCGGCGGGAAGCAGGCGTGGAGAGGCTCAGCCTCTGAGGCAGCCGTGGGGAGTGGCACTCAGAGGCTGGCTCAGGTCCCGGGCCAGGCGAACTGATCCGCGTCAGCCTCTGGTTCTGAAACACTGAGCCTGGCTCCATTCTGAAAAGTACAGCAGTAATTTGAGCCTCGTTCTGAATGGCGCCGCTGATTCATCCTGCTTTCGGCGCACAGCGGCCTCTGCTTCCTCAGATCCTGGCAGCCTGGCACTTCCTTACAGGACTGGGCGTGTGGATAGCCATGGTGGGGGACGTTCTTTAAACTGGGGAAGGGGCTCCCCTAGACACAGTCGCTTCTCACAGGAACCTTCTAGAGCCTCACCCAGAGCAGAGTGGACACCCGCAGCAGCCCGGGTTCCGGGGAGCCCCGGCCGCCTTCCTGGGTCATGAGGGACAGGCCAGCCCCCAACCCTTGGGTAGGAGGAAGCCAGGCCTCAGACAGGACAGGCACTGGGGTGAACAGACGGCTTCCCCTGCAGGAGGAGATGCAGCCGTTCAGAAGCAGACCTCCAGCGTGGGAAAATCAGACCCATGGTGTCAGGGTGCACGAAGGCAGGACACACAGGCCTGTCCCCTGCGAAGGCCAGGACATGAAGGCGGAACACACAGGCTCGTCCCCTGCGAGGGTCAGGACACGAATGCGGGACACACAGGCTCGTCCCCTGCGAGGACCAGGATACGAATGCGGGACACACAGGCCTGTCCCCTGCGAGGACCAGGACACAAAGGTGGACACACAGGCTCGTCCCCTGTGAGGGTCAGGGTGCCCAGGGTCAAGGCTGGAGCCTGAACGCTGTCCACAGACCGTGGCTGGATGGAGACCGCCATGTTGAAATGTTGTGCATCTGCTCCAGGTGTGGGCGTGTGGTCCAGAGAGGAGGTGTGGGCCGTGCACACCAAGCCGTCCTCGCAGCTGCGGCTCTGGGCGGGGCTGACTGAGGGAGGGAACAAAGTTAACTTTTTCTACCTGGAGACTTAACTGGCTAGAGTGAATATCTATTTCTTTGTAATTAAGGACATTTTGAAATACAGAAAAATAGTTTCCTTACAAGACTTTTAATTTTAAACATACGCAGAGCTTTCTGAAAGGGACGCCATGTGTAGTTTGGTTTCTGTGGGCTGTGTGCCTTCCATGTGCCTGGAGGATGGGCAGGTGGTTTTGTAATGTGTGTTGTCGTTTGCACCCAGCTGGTTCAGGTGTTAAACCAAAAGCAATTAATAAAGCAAAGCAGTGGTGGTGGTCAGTTTGGACCCCCTCCCCACGCCGGGGGCTTATGCTCTGGAGCGGGCAGCGTGGTCTAAGTGGGACTTGTGTGTGAATCGCTACACCTACGCTAAGTAGAATGGGCATTTATTTGCAAACTCTGAATTACACTTTTTTATTTTATGTTTAAACTTAATGAGGACAAATTGCCATTATTGTTACACGTAATGAGTTGACTGTCAACATTTAATATAAACGAAGGAAATGTTGGCAAAAGAGAGATTAGACCTAACATTTTTATTTATAATAATCTCAAATGCTATTACATTTGTAAGCATTTTTGTTGCTTTGTAGTTGTTTTAATTTTAAGTTTTCAAGAATGAGAAGTTGTCCCCACTGAAAGCCCAGCACGCCAACGTCTTTCAGTTTCTCTCCATTCTTATTTTGCCTCGTGGAGATACGGTGGGCACACACATATTCAATATTACACACACATCTGTAAACGCACACAGGAAACATTACACCCGTACATTTCTATGTATTATTGAAAGTTCATCGGAAAACACACCAGAGGCTGTGTGCTGCTCTGTGACGCGCCCATCAGAGGCTGTGACCCATCCAGAGGTTTCCGTGTGCCGCTCTGGGATCCCAAAACCCGGTCGTCCTCCTCCTCCCACCCAGTGCCTGCGATTTCCGGCCGTGGCCGCACTGGAACGGCAGCTGTGCAGGGTCTTCACCCGGCCACGGTGGTGCAAGGCGCTCTGTGTGTCAGAGTCTCGCGCTGTGGAATGCCTGTTAACGCTGATTCCCGCCACTGTGTAGCTTACCATGAGAGTTTTACAGCTAGCTGACTTCCTTAGGCTCCTGGAATATTGATTTGTTCTTATGTCCTCTTAAAAATATTTTTCAAAGATGGAGAAGACATCGTAAATATGCCGTCATGGTCAGGTGTCGGGGAGGACGGATGGGCTGCTCAGAGCCTGGCCTGGTTTCTGTCATTTCCTGAACGCTGTGGGTCTGCTGCAGACACCAGTGCCGCCCATCCAGCCTCAGGCTGGGTGAAGTGAGGTGGAGGAAGCGTCTCTTTGGTCAGTGCTGGCCCCGGATGTGCCTGTGGCCTTGTCGGGCAGGAGGCAGGCGAGGAGCTTCGATGCCCGGCGGTCCCTGTCCCCATGCTGGAAGAAGGGGGCTGCCAGAGCTGCTCCTTGGCTGAGGGCCCCCTGAGCCCTTTTCCCATAGGTGTCCCCTCCCAAAGCCAGGCTCCTCATAAATTTGGGGATACAGAGCTCGCGGCACCCCTGGTGGAGTTGCCTCTGGAGAGCTCAGCTGCGGCTGTGAACCCGCCTGCGCTTGCTGGTCACACGGCTGCCCAGTGAGCACCCCTTGGTGCAGGGTCCATGGCGCATGGCGTCTCAGAGGGTTGGCAGCTGCTGGGGATGAGGCTGGAGCCCAAGGATGGGGTGGGGCCTTGTGTGGGGGTGGTCCTCCCAGTCCCGGACCTGCCCTCCACCTGGGAGAGCCCCGTCTGCCGTTCTGAGGTGATGGCTTGGCCCTGGAGACACCTGCCCTGGCTGGGGGGCCAGGCACGCTCTCCATCTCCAGGGGATACTGGGGCTTGGGGAGGTCAGAGTCTGTTGGAGGAGGGTGAGCCAATTGGCCAAAGGGTGTTTATGGCCCAAGGTGGAGGTTGGGCTGGTGGGGGGAGAGGAGGAGACGAGGGCCTGGGGGCCACCCTTCCTGTGAAGGCTGCTCTCCGGTGTTGGCGACGCTCAGGTGAGGGTGTGTGGGGAAGGGAGGGGAGAGGCGAGCGTGTGTGGGGAGGGCAGGGGTGAGCGTGTGTGGGGAGGGCAGGGGTGAGCGTGTGTGGGGAGGGCAGGGGTGAGCGTGTGTGGGGGGAGGGGTGAGCGTTTGTGGGGAGGGCAGGGGTGAGCGTGTGTGGGGAGGGCAGGGGTGAGTGTGTGGGGAGGGCAGGGGTGAGCGTGTGTGGGGGGAGGGGTGAGCGTGTGTGGGGAGGGCAGGGGTGAGCGTGTGTGGGGAGGGCAGGGGTGAGCGTGTGGGGAGGGCAGGGGTGAGCATTTGTGGGGAGGGCAGGGGTGAGCGTGTGTGGGGAGGGGAGGGTTGAGCATGAGTGGGGAGGGCAGGGGTGAGGGTGTGTGGGGAGGGGAGGGTTGAGCATGAGTGGGGAGGGCAGGGGTGAGGGTGTGTGGGGAGGGCAGGGGTGAGCGTGTGTGGGGAGGGCAGGGGTGAGCGTGTGTGGAGAGGGCAGGGGTGAGCGTGTGGGGAGGGGAGGGTTGAGCATGAGTGGGGAGGGCAGGGGTGAGGGTGTGTGGGGAGGGGAGGGTTGAGCATGAGTGGGGAGGGCAGGGGTGAGGGTGTGTGGGGAGGGCAGGGGTGAGCGTGTGGGGAGGGCAGGGGTGAGCATTTGTGGGGAGGGCAGGGGTGAGCGTGTGTGGGGAGGGCAGGGGTGAGCATTTGTGGGGAGGGCAGGGGTGAGCGTGTGTGGGGAGGGGAGGGTTGAGCATGAGTGGGGAGGGCAGGGGTGAGGGTGTGTGGGGAGGGCAGGGGTGAGCATTTGTGGGGAGGGCAGGGGTGAGCGTGTGTGGGGAGGGGAGGGTTGAGCATGAGTGGGGAGGGCAGGGGTGAGGGTGTGTGGGGAGGGGAGGGTTGAGCATGAGTGGGGAGGGCAGGGGTGAGGGTGTGTGGGGAGGGGAGGGTTGAGCATGAGTGGGGAGGGCAGGGGTGAGGGTGTGTGGGGAGGGCAGGGGTGAGCGTGTGTGGAGAGGGCAGGGGTGAGCGTGTGTGGGGAGGGGAGGGTTGAGCATGAGTGGGGAGGGCAGGGGTGAGGGTGTGTGGGGAGGGCAGGGGTGAGGGTGTGTGGGGAGGGCAGGGGTGAGCGTGTGTGGAGAGGGCAGGGGTGAGGGTGTGTGGGGAGGGGAGGGTTGAGCATGAGTGGGGAGGGCAGGGGTGAGGGTGTGTGGGGAGGGCAGGGGTGAGCGTGTGGGGAGGGCAGGGGTGAGGGTGTGTGGGGAGGGGAGGGTTAATGTGTGTGGACTGGGGAGGGGTTGCCCCCACTCCAGAACAGACACCGCACTGCAGCCTGCACTTGGAGTCTGATGCTCTCTCAGGCAGTCTTGTCCTGAGTCATAAATAAGAAAGGAAAAATCAAAGTTTGGATTTGCTATTTTCTCCTCTTCTGAAGTTGGCATTGAGACGTCAAGTCTGGGCGGTGCAGGTTTTGACTGTGGTTCTCCGCAGGGTGGTTGATGAGAGGCTCTGTGGCCGGCCCACTAGGAGGGCCTCAGATGCTTGCCCTGTAATTGCGCTGGGTGTGCCCGCCCCTGGAGTTCCCTCCACTGATGACAGGGTCAGGCAAAGAGGCCGGTTCCTGCTAGCTGCAGGTTTTGTGAGTACAGGTTGTGGGGTGCGGGTGTGGGTTGAGCCTCTGACCAGGGTGTGGTAGTGTCTCAGGCCACATTGCCAGTGGTGGGTGTCTGTAGCCAGGGCAGTGTGGATGCATCTGTGGGTGTCTGTGGCCGGGGCGGCGTAGACGCGTCATCTGTGGGTGTCTGTGGCCAGGGCGGCGTGGACGCATCGGGGGTGGTGGTGCTGTGGCCAGGGCAGTATGGACGCATCGTCTATGGGTGTCTGTGGCCGGGGCAGTGTGGACGTGTCGTCTGTGGGTGTCTGTGGCTGGGGCAGCGTGGACGCATCGGGGGTGGTGGTGCTGAGCTGAGACTCGGGCTCCGGTGTCAGATGCTCCTTGGGGGCTTGGTTCTGTGTTCCCCATTCCCCCATCTGGGAGCCGCCTGGCCTTCCCTGTGGATGTAGCGTGAGTCTGGGGTTCTCAGTGTGTTTTGTGCTTTGCGAGGGTGAGAGCTACCCCAGAGAGAATGCCAGGCTCTTCCAAGATACCCCAAAGGGTCAGGGCAGCCCTCACTGTGCTGAGGCTGACTGTGGTCTCTCGGGCATCTCTCCCAACTTGGGCCAGGTGCACAGTGTGGTAGGGCGAATGTGCACACATTTCTGACGGACTTGGGGGAGACCCTCTAGGTCCCCTTGAAGCACAGAGCCAGTTCACCTGGCTTCTCTGCCAAACACAGCAACCGTCACGGCCATCGGCCACAGCCACCTCCACGCCAGCCACAACTGCATTTCTCCCCCGGGGCCGGCTGCACCAGAGTTGCCCACGTCAGCGTCCTCGGCTGACAGCATCGCAGCCTCACTCTTAGGGGTGAGTGAGCAGCAGGGGTGGTTTGGGTCAGGGACCCCAACTCTGCGAGCCCACCTGCCCACCTGCCCACCTGCCTGGGGCTGGTCTCAGGCCCCGTGTTGCCTTGTGGGTGGGTTGGCAGCACTGCTGACTGCGTCCACGGCGATTATACAGATGACTTGGTCTTCCTGTCGTCCCCCAGCCCATGGGACTCCGGCCTCCACGGGCTTTGCCGCCCTCCCCAGAGGTCAGGAAGCCCCAGAGTCCATAGGACAGAGGTCGCCCTGGGGGCAGGCGAGGCAGGACGGGCAGTGATGCTGCGGCCTTGGCCATGACACCACCTGGGGGGCTGCAGTCTGACTTCTGCCCCTGCCACTGGCCATGTGGCCTGCTTACCGTCCTGGGCCTCAGCATCTTCTCCTACAAAATGGGGTCGTGATGGTTCCTGAGAGTTTGTGTGTAGAGGGCAGTGCTGGCACATGTCAGAGACGGGCCCCTCGCACCTCCTGCCTGTCCCACGCAGCTGCATCAGGCTCTGGGGGAGGGTAGGACCTGAGCTTGGTCCTTCCTGTGGGAAGTGCTCTCACTCCCTCTCTGTCCCTCCCTGCCTTTGTCTTTCTGTCCCTCTCCCCCTCGCCGTCTCTCTGTCTCCGTCTCTCTTCCTCTTCGCTCTCACTCTCCCCCAGCACAGGTCCCACCGTCTGGTTCGGGGTCCGCTGCTCTGCCGCCGTCTGGGCTCCTGGCTGGGGCTCTGCTCTGCTTCTCAGCCCACTGCCTGCCCGCTGCCGCCTACTGCCCACCTGCCGCCCGCCTACCGCCCACCCGCTCCTGTGCGTCACAGCCTCCGTCTCTCTGTTTTCTGGCACTGGAAGAAGACACTCTTTTTAAGACCGTCCTGTGACTCACACCCAAAGGGAGATCATTTGCATTTGCACAGCTGTATGCAGTCTGGGGGCCTCCGCTCGAGGCTGGGGGCTGTGTGTCGGGCAGGTTCCTTCGGTGCTGGGTACGGGGTCTCTCACCCTGCAGACATCGCTTGTGGGGTCCTTGGAAACTGAGACCCCTGCTCCCCACGTTCTGATGAGAGGGCCGGTGTGTCTTTATGCCGTGGTCCAGGGTGAACGATTGGCCACATTTCCTGGGAATGCCATTTTCCACGTGCTTTCCAGACACCACTGCCTTGGCCCACTTTGAAATCCAGCAGGTGACTTCAGGGCCCACAACCCTCTCACGTCCACCCCCAGAACCCCAGGTGCACCCACAGCAGTCACGGGAAACACTTAGAAACCGCCTTCTTCCCTGCAAGGGCTCCAGTTTCAATTCTGGGGCTGTTTGGGTTTTGTGCATTTCACTGCTGGCCTCACTGTTTTACCAACAGGGGTGACTTGGAAACGAGGACAGCCGAGCGTGTTTGCTGAGGAAAGCCCGGATCTCCAGCACGCAGCGCTGGCTGCGGCCCCTGGCGTGGGTCAGGGTCGGGATCGGGCCCCTGGCGTGGGTCAGGGTCGGGATCGGGCCCCTCCAGGTTCGGACTGTCCATGGGGTGGTGCTTAGATGTCTCCAGGTGGGGCCCAGCACCAGCAGTGACTGGTGACTCTCTGGCCCTGAGGGGCTCATCCTCCCTCTGTCCTTCCTGTGGACGTGCAGGCCCCTGGTGGGCTGTGGGGGTGCTGGGGCCACTGCCCACCGTCCTGCTTGGGGGTAGACCTCGCTGGGCAGCAGAACCCCCTCCTAGCGCATGACCCGGGGTCTGCTTACCTTCCTCTCCCTCTGAAATTCCCTGGTTCTTCAATTTTGGTCCCTTTTTCTGGGCCTCTCTGACTCGTCCGTAACAGAAGTGCAGAGAGGTTTGGTGGCTGCCGTTGGCCGGGACGCAGGCCTGCAGGACCCTACCTTGCTGGTGACTTCACGGGCCATCCGTGTGGGTGTGGGGAGCCCCCGTCCCCCCACCCCGGCTGCTCCCCAGGCCCCTGGGCGTGTCCAGCCTGACACAGGCTGACGCTCACCCCCTCACCTGCGGTTTCAGTCACCTGTGGTCAGCCATGGTCCAAAAATGTTAAATGGAAAATTCTAAAAATAAGCGATTTCTGAGTTTTAAATCGTGTGGTGTTCTGTGTAGCGGCTGAGGCCCCGTGGTCCGCCTGTCAGTCACCTAGCAGCCTGTCCAGGTGGTGAGAACACAGACACACGGGGTCCAGGCTCCACGGCTTCAGGCATCCCTGGGGCCTTGGAGGTTTCTCGAAGGGTACACAGTTCCCAAACGGTGGGACATCTAAGCAGGTCCGGACAGCAGAGAGACTGAAACAGCCTGGGATTTTCCGAGTTGAGGTTGTTTCCCCAGGTGTCCTGGTGTGGGATGTGCTTTCTGGCATTTTCCACGGAAGCCACGTCAGCCGCCCTCTTCCCAACTGCCAGGGCCGGCTGCCGCACTTGTCTTGGAGGTGGGTTCCAGAACAAACTTCCAGCCAGCGTGGGGCGCAGCGCAGGGGGACCGGGCCCGGATGGGGGTCCCTGGCTGCTCTGAGCATCACGTCCTCCGCCCGACAGAGCCTGTCCCCACGACTTTCCTCCCCTTTCCAGGCCACACTGACCGAGTGCTTTGCAGGTGGGCGGCACCTGGTGTTCTGCACAAAAGTCTAAAAATCTCCTTTCAGAATGCATGGAGGCTACTGTGCACCCCATGGCCGAAGCTCTGAGGGTGCCCAGGACGTAGTGGGGAGGGTCAGGGCCGAGGCTGGTGCTGACAGAGGCACTGCTGGCCGGGGCGGGGCGGAGTCAGAGCTGCGTCTCCTGCAAGCTCCTCCATTCACCATTCGGTGTCTTCCTGTTGCGCAGAGTTTGGAAAGCCTTGCTGTGTTCAGCTGTGTCAGTGTGGTGTCTCCATCCTGGTCTGCCGCTCTCCAGAGCAGACGCTTTGCAAACCTGCCATTTTTCTTGCTTAATTAGGACAATAGTTTTTAAACAGCATTAGAGTTAAGGAGATAAAACTATGTTTGAGCATCGAGCAGAGCACATGGGGGCTGCAGGGGGCTGCGAGGGGGGCTGCGGGGGCTACAGGGAGGCTGTGGGGGGCTGCTGTGGGGCTGCGGGGCAGGTGTGCTGTGGGGGCTGCATCTCAGGCACTGACCCTGCATTTGGGCCAGTTTGAAACAGAGCCTTACATAGGTCCCAGGCAGGGAGGGAAAGGAGGGAGACGCGCTGTGAACGCAGGTCTGAGAAGCGCTGACCAGCGGCGTGAGTCATTCCCAGACACCCCAGGGAATCCAAATGTGCCTGGAAAGGGAGAGGCAGTCACCCTCCCTTCCCGACCCAGCACCCACCCACAAGACACGCTATTTCTGTACCGTCTCGGGGTGATGGAGGCCTGGGAGGGGCTGCCGGCCCCACGTGTCCCGGCCTCAGGCCTCAGCAGCTGCCTGTGGGTTGGGAGCGTCTGTTGTGCTTCCGCCTCTGACCTTCGCTGCTGTTCTGACCTTGAGGAGAGGAGGGGTGGTTGGGGGCTCGGGGGGCCGGGCCCTGACTGCTGTGGGTCTGGCTTCAGTGGGTGTTGCTGTCTTCTTGCCTGCGGTAGCCCAAAGCTCTGTTAAAATAAATTTCAGAGCTTTTATTTGTTCATTCTTTAAACCCCTTCTGAGGTCCTTCCCCAGCCCTTGTGGCTTCACTGCCTCTCTCCTTGCTGTCTGGGACATCCCACGGGGCTCCTGCTTCCCTGGGTCTGGGCTGGTCTCTCCTCTGGACACTAAGCCGGCCTCCACGCCTCTCGCCCCTCCCGCCTCCCCTCATCCCGGCCATGGGGTTTCCCACATCTCGATGGGAGGGGGCCGGCCAGCCCGAGTCCACACACACCTCCTTCATGTCCTGACCCCAGCCCACCAGGTCTCAGGGCTGCAGCCCTGCTGCACTTTCGTCTGTTCGTATCTCTGCCTCAGACCCGGCCTGGGTGCCTCAGCCCTGCTGAACTTTCGCCTGTTCATGTCCCTGTCCCCCCATGGCTCTGGTGCAGACCCCTGGGTGTCGCTGGTGTGAGGCCTGGCTGGGCACGCGGACCCTGGGATCCTTAGCGTCTGCTGACCTGCACGTGGGTCCCTGTTGCCTCGTCCACCTGTCCTCTCAACTCTGCCCCCAGGGTAGAGGGCGTGGCCTCCATGTGATTTTTTTTCCTGCTGTCTTGGCTGGGCCTGGCTGGTCACCATCACTGATGAGCTGTTGACCACAGGCTGCCCGCTGTAGCCCTGTGTGCTGTGCCCTTTTGCCAGTCGCTGTGCTCCCCTGCAGCCCCCAGATTGGGGTTTGGGTCCCGGGGTCCACTTGGGCCTCTCTGTGCTGGCGGCCGGCCTGGGCCTGGACCAGGGCTGTAGACCCTCAGCCTGCTCAGCCGAGGGCCGAGAGCTGCCTTTGTCTGAGGTCTCCATCTGGGCCCGCTTTGTTCCCAGGGGTCTCCATCTCTCGCTGGTGGTCTCCCCGGAGCCCCAGTGGCAGAGCCCTGGCCATCTGCACTGCTGCAAGGCGTGTACAGGGTCACGAATGAGACAAGACCCCATGGTGGGGTCTTGAGACCCAGGTGGGGTCTTCCTGACTCATCCGCTCCACGTAGGCTGCGTCCCCTGTCCTGTCTGCTGCCCACTCTCTCCCGCCACTCACCCCAGAAACCTGCCCATCAGCTCCCATCTCAGCATCTGCATCCGGGCAACTGTGTGGTCCCGCAGAGGGGAGCCATCTGTAAGGTGGAACGGGATGGGGAGACGGACGGCAGCCTCTGTGGCCGGGCACTTCCGTTCTCACTGTGATCGCTGCTTCACATAACTGCTTTCTTCTGGGAAGTAGAACTCAGAGGGCGTTTAGATGCTTGCAGGAAGATACTTCTGGTGGGGTTTTCAGGCTGCATCATTCCTTTCTTTGAGAAACGCCCTGAGGCATCTATTTGCTGCCTGCCTCATCGCTTTGACATTCTGTCTCACGTAGCAGCAACAGCGTCTTTTGGACCCATTGCCCTGAGTTGGGAATGGGATGGTTGTTCGGGTGTTTGCTCCTGGCGCCCTGTGGGATGCACACAGCATGGCCAGGCAGGTTGCCGGCTGCTTGTAGACTTACAGCTTTTCAGGACACACTGGCACCTGCCATCTGATCTTATCTGCAGGGTATTTTATTGCTCAGTTAACTGAAGCAGAGATGAGTGACAGTTCTAAGACCACCCAGGCCTCTGGTCTCTGGACAGTTCCTGTTAGCTCTAAAGATGCTCCTTTGGTCAGCCCGTATCTGCTGAGAACCGCTCGGTCCAGGAGGGATGTGGACACAGACGTAGTGCTGCGCCTGGCGGAAGGGGAAGTGCCACAGCCTCAGTGAAACTGTGGCGCCTTGGACACTCAGGGACAGGTGTGGTGGCTTTGGGGGTGATCTGGGAGCCTCGCGGAGGAGGAGATTTTGAGCATGGCCTGGCGCACGGGAAGAATGGAGACGTGGAGGAGGGCACTGCAGGCGGAGAAAACACATGTACAAAGGTGCACACGTTGGCAAACACGGAGTGCGTTTGGCTGCGGTGTAGGGTGAGTACGTCCAATCACTGGACGCAGATGGACATTGCTTGTGGGGGCTCCAGTGCCTGGCTGAAGGGTCAGTGCTTCATTTGGTGGGTGCTGGAGAGCTGTTGAGTGCTTTGGGAGAGGAGGAGGGAAGGGTGGTCCTAACTGTGGTGGAGACCCCCATGCTGGTCAGTGTGGTGCTACAGTATTTAGAGAATGGAAAGGGAAGGCATTTGGGAAACGGGCTGTTTGGCTGGAAAGGAGCAGTTGTTCCCGTAGGAGCCATCGAGTTATTCCAGGCTGGAATAGTTTGAATCACAAAGGAGGGTGAGTTGTACCCAGGACACGGATGGTCAGCCAGAGCTCATACTCTGCCAACTGTCCCGACCGGGGTCCCCGGGACTGAACACTGTGAGAAGGTGGCTTTAAGCAGGAGGTCGGCTCAGTGATGGGCCTCTGAGCTGAGGCAATGCACAGGGTTCTGAGCCGGGGGTACAGAGCCACTGAGCGTCGGAGAATGGCCAGGGTGCTATTCAGGTGACAGTGAGAAAGGCGTTTTTCCAGAGGAGGCGTGGGCCGCTGAGCAGCTCTCAGACCCGAGCCTTCGCCAGGGTCACCCTGCATTTTCGAGAACGCGGACTCCCAGGTAGCCCGCCGGGGTGTGCCTGTGCACCCCCTTCCCGGACACCGATGCCGCCCAGGGCCACCCGGAGAGCACCCCCTTCCCGGACACCGATGCCGCCCAGGGCCACCCGGAGAGCACCCCCTTCCCGGACACCGATGCCGCCCAGGGCCACCCGGAGAGCACCCCCTTCCCGGACACCGATGCCGCCCAGGGCCACCCGGAGAGCACCCCCTTCCCGGACACCGATGCCGCCCAGGGCCACCGGAGAGCACCCCCTTCCCGGACACCGATGCCGCCCAGGGCCACCCGGAGAGCACCCCCTTCCCGGACACCGATGCCGCCCAGGGCCACCCGGAGAGCACCCCCTTCCCGGACACCGATGCCGCCCAGGGCCACCCGGAGAGCACCCCCTTCCCGGACACCGATGCCGCCCAGGGCCACCCGGAGAGCACCCCCTTCCCGGACACCGATGCCGCCCAGGGCCACCCGGAGAGCACCCCCTTCCCGACACCGATGCCGCCCAGGGCCACCCGGAGAGCACCCCCTTCCCGGACACCGATGCCGCCCAGGGCCACCCGGAGAGCACCCCCTTCCCGGACACCGATGCCGCCCAGGGCCACCCGGAGAGCACCCCCTTCCCGGACACCGATGCCGCCCAGGGCCACCCGGAGAGCACCCCCTTCCCGGACACCGATGCCGCCCAGGGCCACCCGGAGAGCACCCCCTTCCCGGACACCGATGCCGCCCAGGGCCACCCAGAGAGCCACAGGATGAGGGAACTTCACTTAGTTGCTTGGTCTGTAAAAGGTCACAGAACCTGATGTGGAAGCTGTCTGGGCACACAGAGAGGAGAGGCTGGATTCTAGCTGCGAACTTTCACCGTAAAGTAACAAAGTGTGTTTCACAAATGAAAACAGCATTTTGCACAGGTGAAAACTCTGTAGGCCTTTGCTTAGAGCCTTTCCCTGTAGGCAGATTTTGCCAATCGTGGTGTGAAAAATTAACTTGGATTAGCTTGCAGTACCAAAGAGAATTGTGGTTTTGTGTCATAATTGCTCTGCCCCCACACACTCCGCTGAGTCAAGTGAACACAATAGCTTAACTTTTACTGGATTAGAAAGGGAGACAGAACTCAGGATTGGACTTGTTTGCTCAAATCACAGAATTGTGGAGTTGGGAAGAGACCCAGGGTCACCTGAGGCCCAGCCACTGAGCTTACAGATGGGGAAACTGAGGCCTGGAGAGGTTGGATGAGTTGCCCCAAGCCACCTGGTTTGTGGAAACAGCCGGGCCCATCGTCCTGACCCTCGGAGTGTCTCTGGAGCCTTGCCTGCTGCCTGAGCTCTTCGGTGACTTGTGAGGCTGAGTGGACGCATGTGAAGGTGTGTGCATGACATAAACAGGTCTCTCTTAATCAGCCACAGGAAGGAGTGAAGCCCTGAGACTATGGCATGGAAGAATCTAGAAAACATGAGGCTGCCTCAGGGAAGCCAGGTGCAGGAGGCCACATGTGATCCCATTTCTGTGAGATGTTTAGGACGGGCAAGTCGGTAGCGATAGAGGGTGGATTCGTGGATGCCAGGGACTGTGGGGAGGGCGATGGGCAAATAGGTAGCGAGAGAGGGTGGATTTGTGGGTGCCAGGGACTGGGGAGGGTGACGGGACTGGGAATGGTTGTGGGGTTTCTTTTTCAGGTAATGAAAATTCTTTGGAGTTAGTGGTGATGGTTTTATAACTCTGTGAATATACTAAAAAACACTGAATTGTACACCTTAAAAGGGTGCACTGTATGATACGTGAATTACATCTCCATAAAAAATAATTGCAAAAAATTACTAAACAGCCCCAAATTATTCACCAGTGGAGGACGATAGGCAGCCAAGCCATTACTCAAAAACCCAGTAAATAAAAGGGAAAAATCAAGCATTTATCCCGACTGTCCTGTGTGAACCTCACTAATGGGTAACTAAATAGTAAATTCCCCTTACAAAATTATTTCATTTTGTGAATTAAAATGAAAGGTAGAATATCATCACCTTCCACCTCCTACTAGAGCAGCAGATGTAGGTACACACTGTCCGGTTCTGTTGATCTGAGATGGAAGAATAGGGTGACTCTAGAACTCTGAAGCGTGCTAAGCTGTGGGTGGGGCGGGACATGACAGAACATTCTGGAGTCGGGGAGCCTGTGCCACAGTCTGGGTGCCGACTGTGTGGCTGTGCACATGTGTAAACATGTTGAGCTCTGTTTACTGAGTGTATATTATAGCCCAACAAAATGCATAAATAAAAATAACATAATTAAATATAAGCTCTAAAAAGAAGTATTTATTTATACCCTTTATTATTCCAAAAAAGGGTGTCAGGTAGAATGTGATGCGTGTGTACTAAACACATTCACATTTACCAATGTTGCCTCTATCAGTACTGAGGTACCCATGTTTTTTTTAAGTTGTAAAATACACATAACATGAAATTCAGCATTTTAAGAATTTTAAAGTGTACGATTCAGTGGCATTTAGCACATTTACCATGCCATGCAGCCATCATCCCTCTCTAGTTTCAACACTTCGTAATCACTCCAGAAGAACATCCTTTAAGTGATCACTTACCATGCCCTGGCAGCCACTAATGACATATCACATTTTATCAGTTCGTGTGTTGATGGACGTTTGGGTTGTTTTCCCCTTTTTTGACTATCGTGAATAGTGCTGCTATGAACATTCGTGTGTGTTTGTTTGTACACCAGTTTTCAATTCTTTCGAGTATATACCTAGGAGTGGAATTGGTGGCTTATGTGGTAATGCTGCGTTTATTGAGTGGTGGAATTGAAGGTAACCTGCTCATATTTCCCACAATAACCATAATTCTGTACCTGTCACAGTCGAAAGTCTCTCTGTGGGACCCTTGGGATTCAGACTCATCGTCACCCACAAGCACCAGAACATTCAGGCAAATGTGACCTTACAAAATGGATAAAATAAGGTGCGTGAGACTGGCCCTAACACAGCGATGGAGATGTGTGATCTCTCAGACAAATAATTCAAAATAGCTGTTTTCAGGGAGCTCAATGAACTTCAAGTAAACAGAGAATGAATTTACAAATTTATCAGAGAAAGTTAACAGATTGAAGTAACAGAAAACAATCAAATGGAAATCTTAGAGCAGAAAAATACAATGAATGCAACGGAAAAATGAAAGAGAGAGCATTAGTAGCAGAACTTATCAAACAGAAGGAAGAATCAGTGAGCTCAAAGACAGAGCATTTGAAAATGCACAGAGAAGAAAAAAGAAAAAAATGAAAAGAAATGAAGAAAGCTCACAAGGTCTGTGGGACGACATCAAAAGAGCAAATATTCGAGCTATTAGAGTTAAAAAGGGAATTGAGAAAAACAAAGCAGAAGAAAACTTAATTCAAATAAGTAACAGAAAACTTTCCAACCTGGAGAAAGATGTAAATATTCAGGTACAGGAAGGCCAAAGGTCACCAATCGGATTCAACCCGAATAAGAACACTCTAAGATATACTGTAATAAAAAAAACTCAAAGATCGAAGACAAAGAGATGACATCAAAAGCAGCAAGAGAAAAGCAGCAAATAACATTTCAGGGAGATCAAATATACCTGGCAGCAACTTCTCAGCAGGAACCTTTAGGCCAGGAGGGAGCAGGGTGATATATGCAGGGTGCTAAAGGAAAGCAACTGTCAACTGAAAATGGTGTACCCAGCAAAGCTATCATTCAGAAATGGAGAGACGGCGGCTTTCTCAGACAAACGAAAGCTGAGGAGACTCATCACTACCACGCCCGTCCTACAGGAAGCTCTAGAGGGGGTTCTTCAAACCAAAGGAAAAGGATGCTAACGTGGTTGTCATACTGATACTGTAATTATGGCGTGTAAACCACTTCCATCTTTTGTAAGAAGAATGAAAGACACAATTAATAAAATAATAACCACAACAGTTAGGAGATAGGCAATATCAAAATATAAATCGTGACACCAAAAATTTAAAATATGGGAGGAGAAGGGAGTTCATGTGTACAGGCTTTTGTTTGTCTCTTTTTTTTTTTACAATCAAAGGTAAGTTGGTATCAGTTTTAATAACTTGTTATAACTATAGAATGTTTTTTGTAAGCCTCGTGAGGCCTACAAAAGGAGGTCAATTCAGCAAAGGGATATAACAATAGTACCAGAGCGCCCCGATATATATAAAGCAAATATTAATAGATCTAAAGAGAGAGGCAGACTGTAATACAACAATGGGGGGGACTTCACGCCCCACTTTCAGCAATGAGAAGGTCATCTAGGCAGAAAAATCAACAAGAGACATTGGAGTTAAACTACACTCTAGGCCAAAAGAGCCTGACAGACATTTACAGAATATTTCATCCAACGGCTGCAGAATACACATTGTTCTCATTGGCAAGTGGAACATTCTCCAGGATAGATCATAGGTTAACTCACAGAACAATCTCCAAAAACAAAAAATGTCAAAATTATATCAAGTCTCTTTTCTCACCACAATCAAAAAAACTAGAAACCATAACAAGAGGAACTTTGGAAACTAGGTAAACACATGGAAATTAAACAACATGCTCCCGAATGACCTGTGGGTCAGGGAAGAAATGAAGAAAAAAGGTTTAAAATTTCTTGAAACAAATGAAAATGGAAACATAACATACCAAAACCTATGGGATACAGCAAAAGCAGCGCAAAGAGGTAAATTTATAGCAATGAATGCCGACGTCATAAAAGTAGAAAGACTTCAAATGAACAACCTAGTGATGCACCACAAGGAACTTTCCAAGCAAGAAGCCAAACCTCAGATTAGTAGAAGGAAAGAAATAACAAAGATCTGAGCAGAAATGAATGAAATTGAGACAAAAAAGACAAAAGATCAACAAAATGAAAAGTCAATTTTTTTTGAAAAGATAAAATTGACAAAGCTCTGGCTACATTAAGAAAAAAAAGATAGGCCGGGCGCGGTGGCTCAAGCCTGTCATCCCAGCACTTTGGGAGGCCGAGGCGGGCGGATCACGAGGTCAGGAGATCGAGACCATCCTGGCTAACACGGTGAAACCCCGTCTCTACTAAAAATACAAAAAACTAGCCGGGCGAGGTGGCGGCGCCTGTAGTCCCAGCTACTCGGGAGGCTGAGGCAGGAGAATGGCGTAAACCCGGGGGGCGGAGCTTGCAGTGAGCCAAGATCGCGCCACTGCAGTCCAGCCTGGGCGACAGAGCGAGACTCCGCCTCAAAAAAAAAGAAAAAGAAAAAAGAAAAAAAAGATAAGACCCAGCCTTGCCCCACGGAGGGTGCCGGGTGGGGAGGCCGGTGCGGACGGGCACTCAGGCCCATTCAGAGGCCGGTCACCGAGCTCCCGAGTCCAGAGGCGAACAGCAGCCAGGGGGCACGCGGACCTCGCAGTCAGCAGCTCAGAGTCCAGAGAGGGGTCTGCACCCACACACGGCACGGAGGCTTCTGTGCCTCGCTAAGACCCTGCCCGGGCCTGGAGGAGAACCTGTTCAGGTGAGGATCCCGGGGCCGGGGCTGGGGTCACTGTTCCAGGCTTCCAAAGAGCCCAAAGTAGACGGGGCTGTTCATCATTTATTCAGATATTTTAATCACAAGACTACCGTTTCGGTCAACACTTTGTTGTTAGAAGACGCTGTGTGGCCCAGCAGAATTTTTAGACGTCTTGGAATGTTCTGCGTTGGGAGGACTCAAAGGTGGCTGAGGTTGGGAGCCCTGAGGCCCGTACTTCCTCCAGTCCCCCGCAGGGTCTCCTTCCCGGGCGGGCCCCGGGGCTCTAGTGCTGGGACGGGGTTGCTTTCGCTGGACCCTGCCCTGGGGCCGTCACCTGTTCCGCGTTATTTCATGAGGCCGACCTGTAGGTGAGTAAAACGCCGTGATGACGCGGGAAAGAGACGAGCGGCCGGGCTGGGTGGACGCAGCCAGTCCTAGCACAGCCCTGGCCTCCCCAGGACGTCTTCTGTCGGGGTCGGTGCCAGGAGCTTTGCTCAGCGGAGCCCTGGGCCCTCGTCCTCCCCCGTGGCTGCCTTCATTCCTTCCTCCGCCCTCTTCGCTGGGCGCTGAGCTGAGCTGCTGAGTGCCAGGGAGATGCCCGCTGCTGTGCTGTGGCAAGCAGCACATGAGGCCAGCCCGCCTGAGGGCCCTCCTCGGGATGCCTGCAGGGAGGGGCAGTGCTGGGTGGGGTCTGTGGAGACCTCCCGGTGCCCTCACAGCTCCTCCGGGTACAGGGGTGTGGCTCCGAGTGCCACAGGCCACCCCGACAGCTCGCCGTCAGCACTTGGAGACGCTGTGTGGGCCTCCAGGGAAGCCTGGGGATCCCAACCCTCGGTCAGGGCTGGGCCTGTGCTCACCTGAGGGTGCAGCTTCCCCCACGGCCCAGAGGGCTGCTGTGGGCCTGGGAGTCAGGACGGCTTTCGGATCCTGGCCTTTGTTTTTGTTACTGATTGCCTGATCCCTGGAGTTGGAAATCAAGTTTTGCGACGTTATGCTGTTTACAGTAAATGGGTTTGAGGCTGCCTTTTACTCCTGTTGGCTGAGTTTTCAGAGCCGACGCAAGGTCTGTGTTGCTGTCTGCGTCAGTCTGCCGGCTGTGAACACACCGCATGTTTTAGAGACACCGTCCGTGGGAAAAGTGCTCACGAGAACTGTTACTTATTTGGCTATTAGGATGAAACCAGTTTACTTTTGTTTTAATTCATTTATTCATCCATGCATGCAACAAATAATTCAGCACTTACTGTATACCACAGACAGCTTTGTCTTTTTACATGAACGTCTCTGTGTATCAGAAAAAAAGAGAAAACACATTTCCTCTAAGAGAGACAGAACAGGCACCTTTGGTGAAGGTAACTGAGCAAGCTGTGTGGGGTGCGGTGGAGAGGAAACAGCCTCTTGGGAGCTGGGGCAGCCCCGTCCCGCTCAGCTATGGGGCCGCAGGGAGAGGCTCGGTCTTGCTGCACGTGGCGCACACGGGAGGCCCCGGGCAACGTGGCCAGGCCGTGCTGTGGCAGCTCCAGCCCTCCTGGTCTGAGCAGCTCATTGGGTGTTGATGCGTCCAGCAGGCTCCCTGGTGTTGCTGTCGTCATAGCAACCGGATGTTTCTCGGGATTTTTTTTTCTGTTTCAATGCTTTATTAACGGTTGGAAACAAAACCAATGCATTGGAGGTGACGGCATCAGAAGCCTGAGGCAGGGAAATGGGTTTGCATTTTGTCCCCCCGCCTTTTTTTTTCTATTAAATGCATCATAGCAAAAGTAGATGAAAAAGAAAGAGTCTCAGCCCCAGATGACAGCGAGCAGGGAGAAGGAGGTCAAGACGGGGCCATCGGGCGAGGAGGGAGGAACCTGGTGTGTTTTGGGGCCAGGGGACTGGGCATCGTCGGACGGGGAGGGAGGAACCCGGTGCGTTGGTGCCAGCGCGGGAGGACCCGGGCTTTTCATGTCGTGCGGCGTCTGGTCTTACAGGGAGTCCAGGGAAAGCCTGTGTGTTTCCGTCCTGCAGCGTCCACCTTCGGAAGACCCAGCTGTTACCGCTGTGATTTGAGGCCCTGTGGGAACAAATCTTAGCTCCGTGTTATCCACAGACACCGTCTCCCACAGGACTTTCAAAAGCCTTTTTCTTTCTCCTTTTAAGAAACACAGGAACTTACAGCTAAATATCGACACTCATTTGTTGCAAAAAACAAATCCCAGAAAACAAAACAAAAACAAAAAACTCCCAAAAACAAAACCAAAAAAAAAAACCCCCAAAAAATCCCAAGGGAAATATGGTCGGCGTCTGTTCACACCGTCAAGGTGTCAGGAGGAAAGTCACCAAAGTCGCGCTGTGTTGGAGGGCGAGGACTTCTGTCTGCTGCAGAAGCTGTCGGTTCCAAAACAGGACCGGGAGGCTGGAGGGGCCCCGTCCGACTCGCGGGCTGTGCTGAGGCTGCCCTCAAAATCGAGGACAGCTGCGGCGACCAGGAAGGCTGCGTCTGCTCCGGGAACCTCACCTGCCATCCCCCAGGCTCCCTTCCCTCTCTGGAGAAGCTCGCCAGCCGTGCTCTCCGCTTCGTGCGTGTGAACTCATCATACACCCTGCCTGTGTGTGCTGCCTGCATGTGCTGTGTGTGTGCGTGTGCTGCCTGCGTGTGCTGTGTGTGTGCTGCCTGCGTGTGCTGTGTGTGCGTGTGCTGCCTGCATGTGCTGCCTGCATGTGCTGTGTGTGTGTGCGTGTGCTGCCTGCATGTGCTGTGTGTGCGTGTGCTGCCTGCGTGTGCTGTGTGTGTGCTGCCTGCGTGTGCTGTGTGTGCGTGTGCTGCCTGCATGTGCTGCCTGCATGTGCTGTGTGTGTGTGCGTGTGCTGCCTGCATGTGCTGTGTGTGCGTGTGCTGCCTGCGTGTGCTGTGTGTGTGCTGCCTGCGTGTGCTGTGTGTGTGCGTGTGCTGCCTGCATGTGCTGTGTGTGTGCGTGTGCTGCCTGCGTGTGCTGTGTGTGTGCTGCCTGCGTGTGCTGTGTGTGCGTGTGCTGCCTGCATGTGCTGCCTGCATGTGCTGTGTGTGTGTGCGTGTGCTGCCTGCATGTGCTGTGTGTGCGTGTGCTGCCTGCGTGTGCTGTGTGTGTGCTGCCTGCGTGTGCTGTGTGTGTGCGTGTGCTGCCTGCATGTGCTGTGTGTGTGCGTGTGCTGCCTGCGTGTGCTGTGTGTGTGTGCTGCCTGCATGTGCTGTGTGTGTGCGTGTGCTGCCTGCGTGTGCTGTGTGTGTGCTGCCTGCGTGTGCTGTGTGTGCGTGTGCTGCCTGCATGTGCTGCCTGCATGTGCTGTGTGTGTGTGCGTGTGCTGCCTGCATGTGCTGTGTGTGCGTGTGCTGCCTGCGTGTGCTGTGTGTGTGCTGCCTGCGTGTGCTGTGTGTGTGCGTGTGCTGCCTGCGTGTGCTGTGTGTGTGCTGCCTGCGTGTGCTGTGTGTGTGCGTGTGCTGCCTGCGTGTGCTTCCTGCATGTGCTGTGTGTGCGTGTGCTGCCTGCGTGTGCTGTGTGTGTGCTGCCTGCGTGTGCTGTGTGCGTGTGCTGCCTGCGTGTGCTGTGTGTATGTGCGTGTGCTGCCTGCATGTGCTGCCTGTGTGTGCTGTGTGTGTGTGCATGTGCTGCCTGCGTGTGCTGTGTGTGTGTGCGTGTGCTGCCTGCGTGTGCTGTGTGTGTGTGCGTGTGCTGCCTGCATGTGCTGCCTGCGTGTGCTGTGTGTGTGTGCATGTGCTGCCTGCGTGTGCTGTGTGTGTGTGCGTGTGCTGCCTGCGTGTGCTCTGTGTGTGTGTGCTGTGTGTGCGTGTGCTGCCTGCGTGTGCTGTGTGTGTGTGCGTGTGCTGCCTGCATGTGTGCCTGCATGTGCTGTGTGTGTGTGCGTGCGTGTGCTGCCTGCGTGTGCTGCCTGCGTGTGCTGTGTGTGTGTGCTGCCTGCGTGTGCTGTGTGTGTGTGCTGCCTGCGTGTGCTGTGTGTGTGCTGCCTGCGTGTGCTGTGTGTGCGTGTGTTGCCTGCATGTGCTGCCTGCATGTGCTGTGTGTGTGCGTGTGCTGCCTATATGTGCTGCCTGCGTGTGCTGTGTGTGTGCTGCCTGCGTGTGCTGTGTGTGCGTGTGCTGCCTGCGTGTGCTGTGTGTATGTGCGTGTGCTGCCTGCGTGTGCTGTGTGTGTGTGCGTGTGCTGTGTGTGTGTGCTGCCTGCGTGTGCTGTGGGTGCTGCCTGCGTGTGCTGTGTGTGTGCTGCCTGCGTGTGCTGTGTGTATGTGCTGCCTGCATGTGCTGTGTGTGTGCATGTGTGCTGCCTGCGTGTGCTGCCTGCGTGTGCTGCCTGCGTGTGCTGTGTGTGTGCGTGTGCTGCCTGCGTGTGCTGTGTGTGTGTGCGTGTGCTCCCTGCGTGTGCTGTGTGTGTGTGCGTGTGCTGCCTGCGTGTGCTGTGTGTGTGTGCGTGTGCTGCCTGCGTGTGCTGTGTGTGTGTGCGTGTGCTGCCTGCGTGTGCTGCCTGCGTGTGCTGTGTGTGTGTGCGTGTGCTGTGTGTGTGTGCTGCCTGCGTGTGCTGTGTGTGCGTGTGCTGTGTGCGTGTGCTGCCTGCGTGTGCTGTGGGTGCTGCCTGCGTGTGCTGTGTGTGTGCTGCCTGCGTGTGCTGTGTGTATGTGCTGCCTGCATGTGCTGTGTGTGTGCATGTGTGCTGCCTGCGTGTGCTGCCTGCGTGTGCTGCCTGCGTGTGCTGTGTGTGTGCGTGTGCTCCCTGCGTGTGCTGTGTGTGTGTGCGTGTGCTGCCTGCGTGTGCTGTGTGTGTGTGCGTGTGCTGCCTGCGTGTGCTGTGTGTATGTGCGTGTGCTGCCTGCGTGTGCTGCCTGCGTGTGCTGTGTGTGTGTGCGTGTGCTGTGTGTGTGTGCTGCCTGCGTGTGCTGTGTGTGCGTGTGCTGTGTGCGTGTGCTGCCTGCGTGTGCTGTGGGTGCTGCCTGCGTGTGCTGTGTGTGTGCTGCCTGCGTGTGCTGTGTGTATGTGCTGCCTGCGTGTGCTGTGTGTGTGCTGCCTGCGTGTGCTGCCTGCGTGTGCTGCCTGCGTGTGCTGTGTGTGTGCGTGTGCTGCCTGCGTGTGCTGTGTGTGTGTGCGTGTGCTCCCTGCGTGTGCTGTGTGTGTGTGCGTGTGCTGCCTGCGTGTGCTGTGTGTGTGTGCGTGTGCTGCCTGCGTGTGCTGTGTGTATGTGCGTGTGCTGCCTGCGTGTGCTGCCTGCGTGTGCTGTGTGTGTGTGCGTGTGCTGTGTGTGTGTGCTGCCTGCGTGTGCTGTGTGTGCGTGTGCTGTGTGCGTGTGCTGCCTGCGTGTGCTGTGGGTGCTGCCTGCGTGTGCTGTGTGTGTGCTGCCTGCGTGTGCTGTGTGTATGTGCTGCCTGCATGTGCTGTGTGTGTGCATGTGTGCTGCCTGCGTGTGCTGCCTGCGTGTGCTGCCTGCGTGTGCTGTGTGTGTGCGTGTGCTGCCTGCGTGTGCTGTGTGTGTGTGCGTGTGCTGCCTGCGTGTGCTGTGTGTGTGTGCGTGTGCTGCCTGCGTGTGCTGTGTGTGTGTGCGTGTGCTGTGTGTGTGTGCTGCCTGCGTGTGCTGTGGGTGCTGCCTGCGTGTGCTGTGTGTGTGCTGCCTGCGTGTGCTGTGTGTATGTGCTGCCTGCATGTGCTGTGTGTGTGCACGTGTGCTGCCTGCGTGTGCTGCCTGCGTGTGCTGCCTGCGTGTGCTGTGTGTGTGTGCGTGTGCTGCCTGCGTGTGCTGTGTGTGTGTGCGTGTGCTGCCTGCGTGTGCTGTGTGTGTGTGCGTGTGCTGCCTGCGTGTGCTGTGTGTGTGTGCGTGTGCTGCCTGCGTGTGCTGTGTGTGTGTGCATGTGTGCCTGCATGTGCTGTGTGTGTGTGTGTGTGTGCTGCCTGCATGTGCTGTGGGTGCTGCCTGCGGGACCTTCACATCGGTGGGAGCCTTCAGAAAGCCTGTCTTTTGACATTTGATGACCGACCTGAGGTCTGGCCTGGAACCAGGTGCCTGGTAGCAGCCTGGCTGTGTTCTCCTGTGCACAACCGATTATCTTTGACGCTTCCTCAATGATTCCCAAAATAAAAATTTCCAGAACCTTTTGAATTAGAGGCATCTCAGAGCCAGACGAGCCTTTGAGAGCTGCTGTGTCGCTTGCTTTTGCAGTTCAGGAGTTTCAGGCCCAGAGAGGCAGACGGTGTGTTGGGGGCGCTGGCGGGAAATGGCCACAAGCAGTGAGGCCCTGAGAGCCGCTCCATGTGGGCGGCGGCGGGTGCTGCTGGGAACGCCTGCTGGCACTTCGACCCCCAGAGGTCCGCAGTGCGGACACGGGAGCCTTCATCCAGACCCTGGGGCTTCTGCTCCTTCACACAGTGCCTCAGGTTAATGTTGTGGATGAAAAGTCTTTAAAAAGCTTCAAACTGAGTTTATCTCTGCCCTGTGGAGTTTCTGGCCTCCCAGTTGCAAACTGGCATCTTTGAAATGAGCCGACCGCCCCACGTGGGCGATGACGTGTGTGCTTGCCAAGCTGACGCGAAGCTTTGGCAGTGGTAGACGTGGGGTTCTGAGAAACTTCGACTCTGCTCCGTTTTTTATTTTGTTTCAGCAAGAATAAGGTGATGTGGCCCCAAGTGGCGCCAGCAGGAGCCACGTGAGCCTTGGTGTGGTCTCAGCGTGGTGCCTGTGCCTGCATCTGTCCTCTCGTCCTGCGCCCTCGAGACACCATTGCCAGGCGTCTTTAGAGCCAAATGACCGAGGCAGAGAAGGCCCTGGGGAGGCGCGAGTGTGTTTGAGACGTTTCTTTTACAGAGTGGACTTAAACTGGGCGTCTGCCGTCTGGATTGACAGCTGCCACTCATCCCTCCCGGCTCACTCCCGATTCTCTGGTAAACTGGGCCGTTAGGCTTGCCGCTGGGGTGTGCTCCGAGCTGCCAGCAGAGCAGTCACAGCTGAGGTTCGGTTATGACCTCCAGATCGACCCCGGGCAAACAAGGAGTCCAGCATCACGGGCGTTTTCTGCAGGGCCAGCCGGGAACTGGCTCTACTTCCTTCAAGCACGTTCAGGTGGCGTCTCTGGGCTTGAGGGAGGGAGATGTGGACCTAGCTTAGGTCCCTCTGGGACGCTTCTCTTAACTGGCAGTTCAAACAGCTGGAGTTTACAGTCAAATCACATCCACGAGAAAGAGCTCTTTCCTTTAATTCTGGCGCCAACTTTGACCTAATATCATAACATAAAATTCAAAATAAAAAGGGACTCAGTGGATAAATGAATAAGCAAGACGAGGTCCCTCTGCACGATGGAAAGTTACTCAACCTGAAAAAAGAAGGGAATCCAGTCAGCGGCCACAGCAAGGCCACCCTGGAGGGCACTTGCTGAGCAGAATGAGCCGAAAGGACACGTCCCGTGAGGCCCAGAGCAGTCAGATCCGGAGACAGAACGGGGGGCGAGGGCCGGCCAACGTGAGGCCCAGAGCAGTCAGATCCGGAGACAGAACGGGGGGCGAGGGCCGGCCAACGTGAGGCCCAGAGCAGTCAGATCCGGAGACAGAACGGGGGGCGAGGGCCGGCCAACGTGAGGCCCAGAGCAGTCAGATCCGGAGACAGAACGGGGGGCGAGGGCCGGCCAACGTGAGGCCCAGAGCAGTCAGATCCGGAGACAGAACGGGGGGCGAGGGCCGGCCAACGTGAGGCCCAGAGCAGTCAGATCCGGAGACAGAACGGGGGGCGAGGGCCGGCCAACGTGAGGCCCAGAGCAGTCAGATCCGGAGACAGAACGGGGGGCGAGGGCCGGCCAACGTGAGGCCCAGAGCAGTCAGATCCGGAGACAGAACGGGGGGCGAGGGCCGGCCAACGTGAGGCCCAGAGCAGTCAGATCCGGAGACAGAACGGGGGGCGAGGGCCGGCCAACGTGAGGCCCAGAGCAGTCAGATCCGGAGACAGAACGGGGGGCGAGGGCCGGCCAACGTGAGGCCCAGAGCAGTCAGATCCGGAGACAGAACGGGGGGCGAGGGCCGGCCAACGTGAGGCCCAGAGCAGTCAGATCCGGAGACAGAACGGGGGGCGAGGGCCGGCCAACGTGAGGCCCAGAGCAGTCAGATCCGGAGACAGAACGGGGGGCGAGGGCCGGCCAACGTGAGGCCCAGAGCAGTCAGATCCGGAGACAGAACGGGGGGCGAGGGCCGGCCAACGTGAGGCCCAGAGCAGTCAGATCCGGAGACAGAACGGGGGGCGAGGGCCGGCCAACGTGAGGCCCAGAGCAGTCAGATCCGGAGACAGAACGGGGGGCGAGGGCCGGCCAACGTGAGGCCCAGAGCAGTCAGATCCGGAGACAGAACGGGGGGCGAGGGCCGGCCAACGTGAGGCCCAGAGCAGTCAGATCCGGAGACAGAACGGGGGGCGAGGGCCGGCCAACGTGAGGCCCAGAGCAGTCAGATCCGGAGACAGAACGGGGGGCGAGGGCCGGCCAACGTGAGGCCCAGAGCAGTCAGATCCGGAGACAGAACGGGGGGCGAGGGCCGGCCAACGTGAGGCCCAGAGCAGTCAGATCCGGAGACAGAACGGGGGGCGAGGGCCGGCCAACGTGAGGCCCAGAGCAGTCAGATCCGGAGACAGAACGGGGGGCGAGGGCCGGCCAACGTGAGGCCCAGAGCAGTCAGATCCGGAGACAGAACGGGGGGCGAGGGCCGGCCAACGTGAGGCCCAGAGCAGTCAGATCCGGAGACAGAACGGGGGGCGAGGGCCGGCCAACGTGAGGCCCAGAGCAGTCAGATCCGGAGACAGAACGGGGGGCGAGGGCCGGCCAACGTGAGGCCCAGAGCAGTCAGATCCGGAGACAGAACGGGGGGCGAGGGCCGGCCAACGTGAGGCCCAGAGCAGTCAGATCCGGAGACAGAACGGGGGGCGAGGGCCGGCCAACGTGAGGCCCAGAGCAGTCAGATCCGGAGACAGAACGGGGGGCGAGGGCCGGCCAACGTGAGGCCCAGAGCAGTCAGATCCGGAGACAGAACGGGGGGCGAGGGCCGGCCAACGTGAGGCCCAGAGCAGTCAGATCCGGAGACAGAACGGGGGGCGAGGGCCGGCCAACGTGAGGCCCAGAGCAGTCAGATCCGGAGACAGAACGGGGGGCGAGGGCCGGCCAACGTGAGGCCCAGAGCAGTCAGATCCGGAGACAGAACGGGGGGCGAGGGCCGGCCAACGTGAGGCCCAGAGCAGTCAGATCCGGAGACAGAACGGGGGGCGAGGGCCGGCCAACGTGAGGCCCAGAGCAGTCAGATCCGGAGACAGAACGGGGGGCGAGGGCCGGCCAACGTGAGGCCCAGAGCAGTCAGATCCGGAGACAGAACGGGGGGCGAGGGCCGGCCAACGTGAGGCCCAGAGCAGTCAGATCCGGAGACAGAACGGGGGGCGAGGGCCGGCCAACGTGAGGCCCAGAGCAGTCAGATCCGGAGACAGAACGGGGGGCGAGGGCCGGCCAACGTGAGGCCCAGAGCAGTCAGATCCGGAGACAGAACGGGGGGCGAGGGCCGGCCAACGTGAGGCCCAGAGCAGTCAGATCCGGAGACAGAACGGGGGGCGAGGGCTGCTGGAGACAGCAGGAGGGGATGGGAGCGAGTGTTGAACGGGGACCAAGTCTCCGTTTCGCACGATGAGGGTGTTCTGGAGAGGATGGTGGTGATGGTTGCACAACTCGGTGAACGTGGTTAATGCCACGGAACTGTGCACTTGAACAGGTCTGAGATGGAAAACTGTACGTTAACATTAAAATAAAGGGACTAATGCGGGGAAAACAAAGTAAGACACAGGAATCGCGAGTCCCAGGCCGGCGGGTCCCTGCTTGCGCCACTTGCATTTCAGGGTGGCGTGCGTGTCCGTTGCCTTTCGGCGAGAGAATGTCCCGAGCGTGTACACGTGGTGTGCGCGTCCACATTGTGACTTGCGGTGGCAAAAAACCCAAGCCTTTGTGGAGAGTGGTGAACGCACACAAGCGGAGGCCGGCGTGTGGCTGGGAAGTAAACCTGCTGTTTGGAAACGTGGCTGCGATGCGCAGGGGACCAGACGTTTCCACGCTGCTGATGACGTATGTTGCTTTTACTTTTTAGGTGAAGCCAAAAACCTTCCCTCTTACCCGGGGCCAAGCAAGATGAGGGATTGCTACTGCACGGTGAACCTGGACCAGGAGGAGGTTTTCAGGACCAAAATTGTGGAAAAGTCACTCTGGTAATGTCCTCTGTTGCTTTACTTGACAGTTTTCTTTGGTGTACAGAATGTCCCGAGCGTGGATGTCACGTTCCCATTTTCCCGTGAATGTCCCGAGCGTGGACGTCACCTTCCCATGTTCCCGCGGGTAGAGAAGTTTTCTGTGTGTAGACAATGTCCTGAGCATGTACGTCACCTTCCCACTTTTCCTGCTGCTTAGTTTGAGGAGGAGAAGGTGCTCTCTGGGGCTCTGGTGTGCAGACAGCTGGGCTCTGCTCCTGCTGTCCAGGAAGCGCACGTCGGTGGTGGCGGCCCGCGTGGACTTGCAGGAGTTGCTTTTTAATTAGAGATGAACTGGGAAGCTCGCACTCCATGAGAATACAAATTAAGGATTTCGAGAGGGGGAAATACTGAGAAAGATTTTCCTTCCTGTGTACAGAAGATGGGTGTTAACTGAGGTAAGAGGCCTAGAAAGCATTTATTGATACGATTTGAGGAAGAGAGGAGTCAGCCAAGAAAAACAAACTCTTGAAATCAACAAGTTTGCCCCTCAATGTGAGCATGTGAGGATGTGGGTGCCGACCCCAGGATGTCCAGGGCAGGGCCAGAACGTGTGTTTCTGAAAAGCTCCAGTGAGGTGGCAGGCCGTGCTGGGAGGACCACCACAGTTGAACACCAGGACACAGTGCGTGGTGGGACGCACAGGGACAGGAAGCCACGCGGTTTATGTCGGGGGTGGGAAGAGAGACGCCAGGGAGGGTGTGCCAGGCAGGGCCTCGGTGCTGCGGCCTCAGGGGAAGCGTGGGGTGGCCGCGTTAACAAGGAGCGGCCTGGGGATCAGGGACGACGTCCGTGTAGCTGTGACTCCAGCGTTCAGTTCAGAACCACGGGTCGTGCGCTCTCATCAAAACAGCGATTCTGATTTTGAGAACACGTTTAGCTGAAGAATTGTATCCTGGTGTCTGCTACTTCCAAGCGGGAATGAACCGCCCATTCTGACGACCGGGTGACTTCACGTATTAGAACACTGTGAGGGGTCTCCTGCCCCGGGCACTGGGACCATCTCGCTCCGTCAGTCACAGTGCTTCCAAAAGGTTTTGGCGCAGCTGCCCTCCAGGCCGAGGAGTGAGGGTCATTTGTGTTATGTTAGTGCACGCTCCGGGTTCTTTGAAATAACTCGTCAAAAGGAACGGCAGGCTGAGGAGCGTTGTCAGGCGCCCAGTCCGGCTTTGCGAGAGTCTTGGGGGTTGCCCTGGCGATGACTGGGCATGGCCGTTCTTCGGAAGAAAATGGGAAGAGACATGACCGGGCCCCTCAGAAGCCCCTTTGGAACTTCCCTGGATAAAAGCCGGTTCTGTGTTTAAATGGTCCGTTGTTAGTGGCCCGTGGATTTTAGGCCCGAGGCCCGGAGAATTACTGGCAGTCTTTGTCAGGCTGGGATCCTCTCGGACCTGCTGAATCAGAGCCGGTGGGGGAGAATCTGTTTGGGAACCTCTCTTTCAGATGAGGTTGAGAAATGGCGGCCCCTTGTCTTTCAGATATTTCAGAAGAGTTTAGACATAGAAGTCATGGTTCTGGCCGGGTGTGGTGGTGCACAGCTGTAATCCCGGCACTTTGGGAGGCTGAGGTGGGAGGATTGCTTGAGGCCAGGAGGTTGAGGCCGCAGTGAACCACAGTTGTATCACTGCACTCCAGCCTGGGCCACAGAGCAAGACCTGGTCTCAAAAAACCCCCAAACACACATACAACAAAACATGGTAGCAAAGAAAGAGAAACCCATGTGGGACAGTTCCGAGAGAGTAAAACCGTGGCACCATTCAGTGTGGGCGCTGGCAGTTCCCCATCCCCGTGTAAAACCGTGGCACCATTCAGTGCGGGCGCTGGCAGTTCCCCATCCCCGTGTAAAACCGTGGCACCATTCAGTGCGGGCGCTGGCAGTTCCCCGTCCCCGTGTAAAACCGTGGCACCGTTCAGTGCGGGCGCTGGCAGTTCCCCGTCCCCGTGTAAAACCGTGGCACCGTTCAGTGCGGGCGCTGGCAGTTCCCCATCCCCGTGTAAAACCGTGGCGCCCTTCAGTGCGGGCGCTGGCAGGCCCCCGTCCCCGTGTAAAACCGTGGCGCCATTCAGTGCGGGCGCTGGCAGTTCCCCGTCCCCGTGTAAAACCGTGGCACCGTTCAGTGCGGGCGCTGGCAGTTCCCCGTCCCCGTGTAAAACCGTGGCACCGTTCAGTGCGGGCGCTGGCAGTTCCCCATCCCCGTGTAAAACCGTGGCACCATTCAGTGCGGGCGCTGGCAGTTCCCCGTCCCCGTGTAAAACCGTGGCACCGTTCAGTGCGGGCGCTGGCAGTTCCCCGTCCCCGTGTAAAACCGTGGCGCCGTTCAGTGCGGGCGCTGGCAGTTCCCCGTCCCCGTGTAAAACCGTGGCGCCCTTCAGTGCGGGCGCTGGCAGTTCCCCGTCCCCGTGTAAAACCGTGGCACCGTTCAGTGCGGGCGCTGGCAGTTCCCCGTCCCCGTGTAAAACCGTGGCGCCCTTCAGTGCGGGCGCTGGCAGGCCCCCGTCCCCGTGTAAAACCGTGGCGCCCTTCAGTGCGGGCGCTGGCAGTTCCCCGTCCCCGTGTAAAACCGTGGCGCCGTTCAGTGCGGGCGCTGGCAGGCCCCCGTCCCCGTGTAAAACCGTGGCGCCGTTCAGTGCGGGCGCTGGCAGGCCCCCGTCCCCGTGTAAAACCGTGGCGCCGTTCAGTGCGGGCGCTGGCAGGCCCCCGTCCCCGTGTAAAACCGTGGCGCCGTTCAGTGCGGGCGCTGGCAGGCCCCCGTCCCCTTGTAAAACCGTGGCGCCGTTCAGTGCGGGCGCTGGCAGGCCCCCGTCCCCGTGTAAAACCGTGGCGCCGTTCAGTGCGGGTGCTGGCAGTTCCCCGTCCCCGTGTAAAACTGTGGCGCCGTTCAGTGTGGGCGCTGGCAGCCCCGTCCACTTGGAGGGCTGTGTGGGCTGGCTGCAGGCTGCCCCTGTAGTGTGAGGACAAAGTGTGCATCAACCCACCCCATACAAAAAGTTGGCAAGAAATGTACTTGAACCCAAAACCTGGCTCTCTCATAAGTTTGCAGCTGGAATCCACAAGTCATCTGTGGTCAGAAGCCCTCAGCCTGTGCATGTGCATTAACGTGGTCCTGTGTTAGTCACTGGTCAGCATCCACCTGAGAGGCAGGTGTCAGGCAGGGCTGCCCCACATGCCAGGGAGTTTAGTCCTGGCCACCGCCCACTCTTCGCTCCATGGTGGCACCCACTTTGGGGCCAGTCCTCCGAGTCTCCCAGGCTCCCGAGTCTCCTGTCGCTTGAGTCTCCCAGCCCCCCGAGTCTCCCGGCCCCCAAGTCTCCCAGCCCCCCAAGTCTCCCAGCCCCCGAGTCTCCCAGCCCCGAGTCTCCCAGCCCCCCAGTCTCCCGGCCCCCTGAGTCTCCCGGCCCCTGAGTCTCCCGGCCCCCAAGTCTCCCAGCCCCCAGTCTCCCGGCCCCGAGTCTCCTGGCCCCCAGTGTGCTGCTTCCTCCAAGGTCAGTGTCACCTTTAAAGTCTGATCGTTCATTTGGCAAAGTCGCTGTGGAAAGAAAAAGAGCCCCCGTCTGCATCTCTGAGCTCCGAAGGGCCCCAGGGTGCTCTGTGGCCGCTGGGTCTGCAGCCCGGCAGGAGCCCCTTCTCACGGTCCCTGGGGAGAAGCACTTGGGTCACGTTTGATTTGCTGTTGCCCAATATCGCAGTCTGACTCAGCAGGAAGCTGCAGATGGAATGTGTGAGGAAGGAAAGGCGGAACTCAGCTTCTCTTCTTCCCTCTTTCCCACTAAGGAGGTTACAGACCCAGCTCCACCACGGGCCTGTGTCCCCCAAGCCACCTCCCTGCATGTGGCCCCCGCGTCCGAGGCCCTGCAGTCTGTGGGGCCTGTACCGGGTGTTGAGCCGACGTCTAGGGAGAGCGTCCTCCTCTGTCTGCCCTTTTCCTGCGGTTTTCAAGGTGGAGGCTGCGGGCAGCGTCTGTCGCAGGCGTAACTTCAGAACGCGGCGGCGTGGACGTAACTTCAGAACGCGTCTGTCGCAGGCGTAACTTCAGAACGCGTCTGTCGCAGGCGTAACTTCAGAACGCGGCGGCGTGGGCGTAACTTCAGAACGCGTCTGTCGCAGGCGTAACTTCAGAACGCGGCGGCGTGGGCGTAACTTCAGAACGCGTCTGTCGCAGGCGTAACTTCAGAACGCGTCTGTCGCAGGCGTAACTTCAGAACACGGCGTAACTTCAGAACGCGTCTGTCGCGGGCGTAACTTCAGAACGCGTCTGTCGCGGGCGTAACTTCAGAACGCGTCTGTCGCGGGCGTAACTTCAGAACGCGTCTGTCGCGGGCGTAACTTCAGAACGCGGCTGTCGCGGGCGTAACTTCAGAACGCGGCTGTCGCGGGCGTAACTTCAGAACGCGGCTGTCGCGGGCGTAACTTCAGAACGCGGCTGTCGCGGGCGTAACTTCAGAACGCGGCTGTCGCGGGCGTAACTTCAGAACGCGGCTGTCGCGGGCGTAACTTCAGAACGCGGCTGTCGCGGGCGTAACTTCAGAACGCGGCTGTCGCGGGCGTAACTTCAGAACGCGGCTGTCGCGGGCGTAACTTCAGAACGCGGCTGTCGCGGGCGTAACTTCAGAACGCGGCGGCGCGGGCGTAACTTCAGAGCGCGGCGGCGCGGGCGTAACTTCAGAGCGCGGCGGCGCGGGCGTAACTTCAGAGCGCGGCGGCGCGGGCGTAACTTCAGAGCGCGGCGGCGCGGGCGTAACTTCAGAGCGCGGCGGCGCGGGCGTAACTTCAGAGCGCGGCGGCGCGGGCGTAACTTCAGAGCGCCGCGGCGCGGGCGTAACTTCAGAACGCGGCGGCGCGGGCGTAACTTCAGGACGCCGCGGCGCGGGCGTAACTTCAGGGCGCCGCGGCGCGGGCGTAACTTCAGGGCGCCGCGGCGCGGGCGTAACTTCAGGGCGCCGCGGCGCGGGCGTAACTTCAGGGCGCGTAACTTCAGAACACCGCGGCGCGGGCGTAACTTCAGAGCGCGGCGGCGCGGGCGTAACTTCAGGACGCCGCGGCGCGGGCGTAACTTCAGGGCGCGTAACTTCAGAACACCGCGGCGCGGGCGTAACTTCAGAGCGCGGCGGCGCGGGCGTAACTTCAGGACGCCGTGGCGCGGGCGTAACTTCAGGACGCCGCGGCGCGGGCGTAACTTCAGGGCGCGTAACTTCAGAACACCGCGGCGCGGGCGTAACTTCAGAGCGCGGCGGCGCGGGCGTAACTTCAGGACGCCGCGGCGCGGGCGTAACTTCAGGACGCGGCGGCGCGGGCGTAACTTCAGGACGCGGCGGCGGGGGCGTGACTTCAGGACGCGGCGGCGCGGGCGTGACTTCAGAGCGCCGCGGCGCGGGCGCGACTTCAGGGCGCGTAACTTCAGAACACCGCGGCGCGGGCGCGACTTCAGGACGCGTAACTTCAGAGCGCCGCGGCGCGGGCGCGACTTCAGGGCGCGTAACTTCAGAACACCGCGGCGCGGGCGCGACTTCAGGACGCGTAACTTCAGGACGCCGCGGCGCGGGCGCGACTTCAGGACGCGTAACTTCAGGACGCCGCGGCGCGGGCGCGACTTCAGGACGCGTAACTTCAGGACGCCGCGGCGCGGCGCGACTTCAGGGCGCGTAACTTCAGGACGCCGCGGCGCGGGCGCGACTTCAGGACGCGTAACTTCAGGACGCCGCGGCGCGGGCGCGACTTCAGGACGCGTAACTTCAGGACGCCGCGGCGCGGGCGCGACTTCAGGACGCGTAACTTCAGGACGCCGCGGCGCGGGCGCGACTTCAGGACGCGTAACTTCAGGACGCCGCGGCGCGGGCGCGACTTCAGGACGCGTAACTTCAGGACGCCGCGGCGCGGGCGCGACTTCAGGACGCGTAACTTCAGGACGCCGCGGCGCGGGCGCGACTTCAGGACGCGTAACTTCAGGACGCCGCGGCGCGGGCGTGACTTCAGGGCGTGTCTGTCGTGGGCGTGACTTCAGGGCGCGTAACTTCAGGACACCGCGGCGCGGGCGCGACTTCAGGACGCGTAACTTCAGGACGCCGCGGCGCGGGCGCGACTTCAGGACGCGTAACTTCAGGACGCCGCGGCGCGGGCGCGACTTCAGGACGCGTAACTTCAGGACACCGCGGCGCGGGCGTGACTTCAGGACGCGTAACTTCAGGACGCCGCGGCGCGGGCGCGACTTCAGGACGCGTAACTTCAGGACACCGCGGCGCGGGCGCGACTTCAGGACGCGTAACTTCAGGACACCGCGGCGCGGGCGCGACTTCAGGACGCGTAACTTCAGGACACCGCGGCGCGGGCGTGACTTCAGGACGCGTAACTTCAGGGCGCCGCGGCGCGGGCGTAACTTCAGGGCGCGTAACTTCAGAACACCGCGGCGCGGGCGTAACTTCAGAGCGCGGCGGCGCGGGCGTAACTTCAGGACGCCGCGGCGCGGGCGTAACTTCAGGGCGCGTAACTTCAGAACACCGCGGCGCGGGCGTAACTTCAGAGCGCGGCGGCGCGGGCGTAACTTCAGGACGCCGTGGCGCGGGCGTAACTTCAGGACGCCGCGGCGCGGGCGTAACTTCAGGGCGCGTAACTTCAGAACACCGCGGCGCGGGCGTAACTTCAGAGCGCGGCGGCGCGGGCGTAACTTCAGGACGCCGCGGCGCGGGCGTAACTTCAGGACGCGGCGGCGCGGGCGTAACTTCAGGACGCGGCGGCGGGGGCGTGACTTCAGGACGCGGCGGCGCGGGCGTGACTTCAGAGCGCCGCGGCGCGGGCGCGACTTCAGGGCGCGTAACTTCAGAACACCGCGGCGCGGGCGCGACTTCAGGACGCGTAACTTCAGAGCGCCGCGGCGCGGGCGCGACTTCAGGGCGCGTAACTTCAGAACACCGCGGCGCGGGCGCGACTTCAGGACGCGTAACTTCAGGACGCCGCGGCGCGGGCGCGACTTCAGGACGCGTAACTTCAGGACGCCGCGGCGCGGGCGCGACTTCAGGACGCGTAACTTCAGGACGCCGCGGCGCGGGCGCGACTTCAGGGCGCGTAACTTCAGGACGCCGCGGCGCGGGCGCGACTTCAGGACGCGTAACTTCAGGACGCCGCGGCGCGGGCGCGACTTCAGGACGCGTAACTTCAGGACGCCGCGGCGCGGGCGCGACTTCAGGACGCGTAACTTCAGGACGCCGCGGCGCGGGCGCGACTTCAGGACGCGTAACTTCAGGACGCCGCGGCGCGGGCGCGACTTCAGGACGCGTAACTTCAGGACGCCGCGGCGCGGGCGCGACTTCAGGACGTGTAACTTCAGGACGCCGCGGCGCGGGCGCGACTTCAGGACGCGTAACTTCAGGACGCCGCGGCGCGGGCGTGACTTCAGGGCGCGTCTGTCGTGGGCGTGACTTCAGGGCGCGTAACTTCAGGACACCGCGGCGCGGGCGCGACTTCAGGGCGCGTAACTTCAGGACGCCGCGGCGCGGGCGCGACTTCAGGACGCGTAACTTCAGGACGCCGCGGCGCGGGCGCGACTTCAGGACGCGTAACTTCAGGACACCGCGGCGCGGGCGTGACTTCAGGACGCGTAACTTCAGGACGCCGCGGCGCGGGCGCGACTTCAGGACGCGTAACTTCAGGACACCGCGGCGCGGGCGCGACTTCAGGACGCGTAACTTCAGGACACCGCGGCGCGGGCGTGACTTCAGGGCGCGTAACTTCAGGACGCCGCGGCGCGGGCGTGACTTCAGGGCGCGTAACTTCAGGACGCCGCGGCGCGGGCGTGACTTCAGGGCGCGTCTGGCGTGGGCGTGACTTCAGGGCGCGTAACTTCAGGACGCCGCGGCGCGGGCGCGACTTCAGGACGTGTAACTTCAGGACGCCGCGGCGCGGGCGCGACTTCAGGACGCGTAACTTCAGGACGCCGCGGCGCGGGCGCGACTTCAGGACGTGTAACTTCAGGACGCCGCGGCGCGGGCGCGACTTCAGGACGCGTAACTTCAGGACGCCGCGGCGCGGGCGTGACTTCAGGGCGCGTCTGTCGTGGGCGTGACTTCAGGGCGCGTAACTTCAGGACACCGCGGCGCGGGCGCGACTTCAGGACGCGTAACTTCAGGACGCCGCGGCGCGGGCGCGACTTCAGGACGCGTAACTTCAGGACGCCGCGGCGCGGGCGCGACTTCAGGACGCGTAACTTCAGGACACCGCGGCGCGGGCGTGACTTCAGGACGCGTAACTTCAGGACGCCGCGGCGCGGGCGCGACTTCAGGACGCGTAACTTCAGGACACCGCGGCGCGGGCGCGACTTCAGGACGCGTAACTTCAGGACGCCGCGGCGCGGGCGCGACTTCAGGACGCGTAACTTCAGGACACCGCGGCGCGGGCGTGACTTCAGGACGCGTAACTTCAGGACGCCGCGGCGCGGGCGCGACTTCAGGGCGCGTAACTTCAGGACGCCGCGGCGCGGGCGTGACTTCAGGACGCGTCTGGCGTGGGCGTGACTTCAGGGCGCGTGACTTCAGGGCGCGTCTGGCGTGGGCGTGACTTCAGGGCGCGTCTGGCGTGGGCGTGACTTCAGGGCGCGTCTGGCGTGGGCGTGACTTCAGGGCGCGTGACTTCAGGGCGCGTCTGGCGTGGGCGTGACTTCAGGGCGCGTCTGTCGTGGGCGTGACTTCAGGGCGCGTCTGGCGTGGGCGTGACTTCAGGGCGCGTCTGTCGTGGGCGTGACTTCAGGGCGCGTCTGGCGTGGGCGTGACTTCAGGGCGCGTCTGGCGTGGGCGTGACTTCAGGGCGCGTCTGGCGTGGGCGTGACTTCAGGGCGCGTCTGTCGTGGGCGTGACTTCAGGGCGCGTTCGGACGACAAGCCCTTTCTCTCTGGCCTTGGCCCTTCTCCGAGAAAGTGGTTTTGGCAGTTTCTGTCCTGCTAGAAAACGTTTTCCTGAGGTTGAGGGTGGGCTTTGTTCACAGTCCATACCTTTCAGAGCATCATTTTTAATCATTTAAAGGGCAGCCACTATCTGTTTCCTTATTTACTTAAACTAAAAGGCTCCCTGAAATTGGATGGGCAGGACTGGGGCTTGGGGACCAGCTTCCCACCCTGGACCTCCCCTGGCCGGCACCCCCAACCCTCAAACAAGGAGATGACCCCACTCCCCTCCAAGGCTGCCCCGCGGTGGAGGTCACCGTCTCGTCCAGCAGAAAGGAGCAGTTGGCCAAGTCACACACAACAGAACCTCAGTCTCTCCCTGCTGGGTCAGTCTGTCATTTGTAAGAATATTCGGTGAGCGTCATGTCCCCATTTCCTTCTGTCCACGTGAGGACATGAAATGTTGTCTGTCCTGCCTGCGTCTTCTGCGCCCACGTGGCCGACCTCTCCAAACCCTCATCCACGCAGACAGTCCTGGCTCAGGGAGGCACTGCCTCGGGGTTCTGGGTGGGACCCCACCCCCTGCCGCTGGGGTTGAGTCTGGGCAGAGCCCCCTGCCCCACGCAGAGCCCTGGCCGCCCTTTCTGCGGAGTCGCCCCCGCGTCCTTTGCAGGGTTCATTTGCATGCCCATCTCGCGGAGAAGGGGCTGTGGCCACAACAGGAAGAAACTGCAGGCGTGGCCGGTTTCTGTGCCGCCTCCTCCCCCCAGAGGTGCCACGGCCTGAGCTCCTGCTCTGAAAGCTGGTTATGCCTTAGGTTACAAAGCTGTGTCTAGGAAAAGTTCTTTTGTTTAAAAAATCATGAGTGCCCCCAAAATGATCTGGATTCGCAGACAGAACCGTCAACGCGACGGCGCTTTCTGGGAAGTGGAATTGTGGGGGAGTTCTTGTTCTTTTGTTTGTGTGTTTTACATGCAATTAGACGTTACAAGTCAAGGAACAGACTGATTTTCTAGTGCAGAGCAAGGAGAGCTGGGTCTTCCCAGCAGATGGGGACATCCCCAGGGCCCCTCCCTCTGTGGCCCTGCGGGGCAGGCTCTGAGCTCGTCTGGGTGGAAGCCCGTCCCGTCCCGTGTGCACACAGTGGGTGTTTGTTAAAGACAGGAAGGTTTCTTTCTGTTCATACTGCAAGATGTAATCCCCCCCAAAATGGTACTTTTGTGTAGTAGAAATGAATAAACCAAGAAATATCTCCACAGCTCCACCAAGTTTTTCAGGAGGGAGAAGTTATTTGGGGTTAGAAACTGAAAGGGGCAGGAGGAAGTTGGTGGTTTGGGAGACAGACTGTTCATTCTCTCAGATGCTTTTAATAAAAACCAAGTTGTTGGCTTAGGAAACGCCAACTTTGACATTCGGAGACTTATGAGAAGTCACATTTCCCCTGAACATTTATTTTTACTCTTTCTCAAGTCAGAGCTTAAACAAAAACCTGCTTGACACGACTGGAGGCTCCTTGAAGCCCAGAACATCCCAGAACTGCTGGAGTAGGGGACCCATCCTCAGCCCTGGGGTGCCGCAGGTGGGGGCCCGTCCTCAGCCCCCGGAGCGCCCCAGGCCAGGGATCTGTTCTTTCAGTCCTGGACTGCTGGCCCCAAATCTCCCAGCAGGTCAGAGCCCCTGGTCCTGTCTGTGTGACCCCCAAGACTGGCCCGGCGTCTCCACCTCCGCCTACATGTGTGTGTCCCTCTGTGTTGTGCTGGCTCACAGGAGCCTGTGTCAGAATGATGCAGGGGGTTCTTTCAGCCTCGCAGGAACTCAGCCGGCGGAGAGCATGAGGTTGCTTGTATTCTGTGAGTACTGAGCGCCTACTGCATGTGGCAGGCTGCCCCAGGCCCAGGCCCACGCCTGGTGGGGCTCATCGGCTGCCTGTGCCTGCAGGAGTCTCCTGGCCCTGAGGTGTGGCTGGGCCACTGCAGGGAGAGGCTGGGTCTGTCACGAGGGGGCTGCACTGCCGATCCATGAGGAGCAAAGGCCAGGTCCCCCCTTCTTCCTCCTCTGCCCGGCCTCCTCTCACCCGGCCATCTCCTGCTTAGCCGCTGGCCCCCCTGGAGAGCACCTTTTCCCGCCAGGGCCTCACTGAAGGTTTGGGATTTGAGGTATCTCAGTTGCTGCAGGGGACCCGGCGTCTGGCTGTGCCTCGTCCTGACAGTCACTGCTGCAGTCAAACATCGTGGCCGGGCCCTAAAGACCCAGCCGATTCTCATCTGTTTGTAAGGATGGTGGTTCTTTTCTGGGGGGTGTGGGGTGGGAGAGAGGAAAGAGCCTCGTGTGCAGGAGAGGTAGGAGCCAAGGCCACAGTGTTCTGGGTGCCGTGTGCAGTGCCGTGTGCAGTGGCGTGTGGTGTGTGGCGTGCCTGGCGACCACAGAGCCCATGAGCCGAGGGGCAGCTCCTCGGTGCCCCTGAACAGAGGGGGAGACTGAGGCTTGGGGAGGTGAGGCGGCTCACCACAGCCACTGCAGCTGTGAGTCTCAGCCCAGCCCGCCTGCTTTCCTCACTGAGTCGCTGGGTTCAGTTTGAAGACTCACAGTTCTATTTGCCAACATTTCGAAATAAACAACCCCACCCAGCTTGAACCACAGGAGGCTGCAACTCCGTGTGTGAGGCTTCCACTGAGACCTGCAGTGCTGGACGGCAGGTGGGCTGTGAGCTGACCATGGACCCCCACCCTCCAGCCTCCGGCCTGTGGGAGCCGGGCTGTGTGCCCTGCAGTGCTGGGTGGTGGGTGGGCTGTGACTGACCACAGACCCCTCCCTCCAGCCTGTGGGAGCCGGGCTGTGTGCCCTGCAGTGCTGGGTGGTGGGTGGGCTGTGACTTGACCATGGACCCCCACCCTCCAGCCTCCGGCCTGTGGGAGCCGGGCTGTGTGCCCTGCAGTGCTGGACGGCAGGTGGGCCGTGAGCTGACCATGGACCCCCACCTTCCAGCCTCCAGCCTGTGGGAGCCGGGCTGTGTGGCCCTGCAGTGCTGGGTGGTGGGTGGGCTGTGACCTGACCATGGACCCCCACCCTCCAGCCTCTGGCCTGTGGGAACCCGGGCTGTGTGCCCTGCAGTGCTGGGTGGTGGGTGGGCTGTGACTGACCACAGACCCCTCCCTCCAGCCTGTGGGAGCCGGGCTGTGTGCCCTGCAGTGCTGGGTGGTGGGTGGGCTGTGACTTGACCATGGACCCCCACCCTCCAGCCTCCGGCCTATGGGAGCCGGGCTGTGTGCCCTGCACTGGCCGAGTGCCTCCGATGGGTGTTCTTCCCCCTGTCCTTTGCGGAGATGGAGCGTTTTCCCTGGCGGAGTTGCCCCTTCTCTGTGGGGCGCCTCTGAGAATGAGTCAGGCTGTGACTCAGGAGCCATAGAGCTCAGCCCAGAGGCTGGCTTGGGAGCCCCAGGGCTGCTCTGCAGACCCCGTTTGGGGTTTGGTTCCTCTTCACACAGCCTTTACCCTCTACCCTGAGGCTGGGGCAGCCCTGGCAGCTCCCGGCTCCCCGCAGGGTTTGAGAAATGGGCCCCGAGCCAGCGGCAGAGCACGGAGCTGGGAAACCAGGTTTATTTTCTCATGATCACGCGATGGGAGCAGCCGCAGGCGGGATGGGGCCTCGCCAGCCTCGCGCAGATGCTGGGAAGTGACTCAGGGAGGACAAGGCGGGGGTTTCTCTGCTGGTCCCGGCTGAGCCCCATCTCCGGGCTCCGGGAAGAGAAGGAATTCAGCTCCGATGGTTTCCCCTCGTCAGAGCCAGTACTTAAAGGTCAACTCTGTTTTCTGCGAGAGGTTTTTTCTTTTTTCCTCGTGAAAGTTTGCTTGATTCTATGAAACTTCATTTGCATTTCTTCAGAAATGACTGAGGGGAGGAGGCTGCCAGGGTCTCCGCCCCAGAGGGAGACGCTGCTGCCTGGGTTCGGCAGGATTTCAGGCGAGCTGGTCCTGTCAGGCCCCACTTTCTCTTTATTTGGAAGGAGGGTTCTAGAGCCCCCCAGCAGTGAGTGGGGGCCGCCTGGGCCAGCCATTCATCCCGCATCTGACTGCTGCTGACCTCGGCCCGAGACAAAGCCGGCCTGTCCGAGAGATACCCTGAGATTAAGCTGCTAATGGGAAGGGGGGCGCCTGGCAGCTGTGTGGCCCCTTTGAGTCCATCAGAAAGAAGAGATTGTCCGGCACAGGCCACCGAACAGGATGGGGGATGGGAGGGATGCCCTAGCACTCAGCCAGTTTTGTTTTTCTTTTGGATACGCTTTAAACTCTGCTGCCCGGGAAGGAGAAAGCACAAACCTTCCTGCTGATGAACGAAGATGGGTGCCCCCACCCTGAGACCCATGGGCAGTGGGGCACCGGGGGGCTGTCCATGGGCCTGGGCCTTGCACCTGGGAGTGCTGGTGCTGTGTGGAGGGAACCCACCCTGTCCTCGGGCTGAGCTGGAGTCCCCACAACAGCATGGGGCGGAAGCTGCTGTCCTCAGACTCCACGGGGCCTCCAGTGATGGCACTGTGGCCACTTCCTGCTGGGCCACGGGGGTTCTGGGTGGGGCCAGGAGGACGTGGGGCATCGGCCATTTTGCCCACGAGGTGACGTGGTCAAGGTGGACGTGGCTGGCCTCGCAGCCTCTGCTCTTGCAGGTCCTGGGACGCTGCGTCCGTCTGCTGCAGCTCATTTCAGAGTTGGTCGATCACATGTCCATCCTCACCCACTGGTGACAAAGTTGACAAATTTGTGTTTTTTTTTAGTTGAAAAAAGATCCTCCTTAAATGTTGTGAAATAATCTGTCCACACATTCAGCAGTGCTAATAGAAAACAGGCCCAGAGCAGTTCAAGAGAAAAGGAAATTTAAAACTGCTCATAGAAAGATGGACATTCCACCTCACCAATGAGCCAGACCTTTCAAATTTAAGCAGGTTTTTGCCACCAGTTTAGCAAACTGTAAAAATATTTGTAAGACGGCGTATGCTGGGGGCAGATGCTGGTCTAGACTCCCTGGAGGGTCCGTGGCTTTGTGTTTCGAAGGCCTAAGGATGGTGCACATCCTTGGAGGAATTTATCCCCCGGGGACAATCAGCCAGTGCACAGATCTGCGCCCCCAGGGTGTTCACCCCGGCTGCTCCCACCACACAGCATGGCGACGGCAGGGGGACCTGGCGCTGCTGGCCACGCATGCACATGCCGTCTGACCCCAGCCTTTTATCAGCTCTTTGGAAAGTGGCCCATGGCCTGATGTGAAAGGAGAAAGCTGACTCTGTCACAGGGAACATAACCTCACGTTTATTTTTTAAAATGTACCCGTATTTCCATTTCACATCTTCTCTATTTATAACATAAATATTTACTATTATTTTTAATATATTTGTATTATAATACAATGAGTTATTATAGTATGAATATACTTACATTTATATTATAAATATCATTATAAATATAATACAAATATATTTATATTTTGTATATTTCAAACCTATAACATTTATATATTTTATTCTATTTTATATCTTTGGAGAAAAAAACTCCAGGAGGATGTTTCCTGGAATGTTAATTCCAGATTTCACTTTCTGACTTTTTTACGTATTTAAAATTTTGTTTCTTTAAAAATAGCTTTATTGAGGTGTAATTCAAACACCATACAATTCACCCATTTTAAAATGTACAAGTCAGTGGTTTTTAGTATATTTGCAGAGTTGGACAACCTGCCACAGTCAATTTTAGAACATTTTCATCTCCCTAAAAGGACACCCATGCCCTATAATCCTCCGGTTTCCGGCCTGCAGCCTCTCCTGGGGCGGCGGATGCGGGTCTGCGTTCTGTCACCGGCTGTGCCTTTCCTGGGCATTCCGTGTCAGTGGAAGCACCGGACCCATGGCCTCTGTGCGTGGCCTGTCGGTTGGCACCACATGTGGATGCCTGTGGTGTGGGGCCAGGGTCCGGGTGTCCTCCCCCTCCAGGGCTGAGCGCCATTCTGCTGTTGCTCCCTTAGCAGCTGAGACCCACCTGCTTGTTTCCACTTTTTGGCCGTCATGACTGAGGCCATGAGAGCAGGTGCGTCCGAGTCTGCATGCGGACGTGGGCCATGAGCAGGTGCGTCCGAGTCTGCATGCGGACGTGGGCCGTGAGCAGGTGCGTCCGAGTCTGCATGCGGACGTGGGCCGTGAGCAGGTGCGTCCGAGTCTGCATGTGGACGTGGGCTGCAATGTCTCTTGCTGCACACCTGGGGCTGGAACCGCTGGGTCCCGTGGCGACTGTGTGTTGAATGTCGAGGAACCGCCAGCCTGTTTTCCATGGCAGCTGTGGCCACTTGACCTTCCCACAGGTTGTGTGTTTGGATTTGCGTCTCCACCTCCCTACCCTTGTTACTGTCTCTGATTACAGCCATCCCGGTGGGTCTGATTTTCTTTGTACAATGCAAGTCCCCTCCTCAATGAATTTTCACTTTAAAGAAAAGCAGTTTGTTGTTTTTAATTGAAACGAAAGGAAGCATTCTTTCCTATGTATGTGTTCTTTTCTAAAGCAAACAAAATTAAAATCATAAGTTAAAAAAAAAAACCCACAGGAAAATTCTAAAAACTTGCACATAAATGGAATTACAAATCACCTCATCGTGGAAAATCACGTCTCGCTGGATGTAGGTTATAGATGTCAGGTTAGGCACAGTGGAGAGGGAGGCAGGGCCTGCAGACCCCAGACGTGGTCCAGGATGGCGCCAGCCTGACCCCCACCTTTGCAGCCCACCGTGGGATCTGAAGACCCCACCCACCGTGTCCCCTGAGCTGGCTTGACCTCGCCGCCCTCCCCGCCCGGCCCCTGCGCCGTGTGCTCTGTGTAGACACCTCCCCTGTTGAGTCTGAGATGGAGTTATTACCTCAAGCGCAGGTGACGGCTGAATCCCACTGCCGCCGCAGTGGACAGGGCACCAGAAACCCTCTGGAGAGAAGGCAGCCTGCCACGCTTTGTGACGAGCAGTTCGCTTAAGGATTGTGTTAGACTCTGTGGCTAGTATAGATTTCAAGGCCCTTCCCTTCCCCTCCCTTTCCCCCTTCCCTTCCCTTCCCTTCTTCCTTTCCTCTTTCTTTCATCTTGGTCTGTTGCCCAGGCTCGAGTGCAATGGTGCAGTCTCGGTTCACTGCAACCTCCACCTCCTGGGTTCAAGCGATTCTCCTGCCTCAGCCTCCTGAGTAGCTGGGATTACAGGCACGTGCCACCACGCCCAGCTAATTTTTTTTTTTTTTTTTTGTACTTTTAGTAGATATGGGGTTTCACCATGTTGGCCAGGATGGTCTCAATCTCTTGACCGCACGATCTGCCACCTTGGCCTCCCACAGGGTTCCTATTTCATAACCCATCACCCTTGAAGAGCTGTTCTCTGAGGTGGGCCTGGGCACCTGGGGTTTTTAGAAACCTTTCCAGGCAACACAGTTTGCAGTTCTAAGAGGAAAACACAGAGACCTAAACAAGCCCCACGCATCGAGAGCGTGTCCCCGGCCTTGGCGGCGGGTAGAGAAGGGAGAACTGAATTGGGTTTTGGTGTGGCTGTTTCTGTGGCATTCCCTCAGAATATTTGCCACTGGAAAAATGAAAAAACTCTAAGCGCTTTTAAGTGAGTAATTTTTGCGCGAGGTCTCGGGAAGAAGAAACGTCTCCATGTGCAGTGCCAGGCTCCGTCTGCTGGCTGTGGGGGTGGCAGAGCCTGGCCAGCGTCTTCCTGAGGGCCCAGCCTCCTGCTCTTCACAGGGAGCCTCAGGAAAGGCGGGGCCTCTGCCTCCCTTTCAAGCCGCTGGACTTGAGCTGACCACTGATACCGCAGCAGCTCCAGGCTGGGGAGGCACAGCGCTGGGGAACAGTCCTGCCCCCAGCTCAGGCGTGTGTGCCTCCAGCTGCATCCTGCCCGCCTCTTGCCTCGCTGTAAGCAAGCGGGACGGGGCGTGTCTGGTCCTGGCCCTTCGCGCCCCCACAGGCCCCTCACCTCCTGCAGGAGCCCCTCTGGCTTTCCGGCAGTCTTGGCTCTGCCAGAACTGAATTTCTGTGGTCCCTATGAGGACAACCAGGATTTGCTCGGCACTGTGGCCTCGGGCTGGACCGCTGCACCTTGCCTGCAGAAAGCCCCACCTGTGGAGGCTCAGGTGACCTTCCCTTCCTGGTCTGCTATGCCCACGCCTGAGCAGCTCCCAGCTGCTGACCTGAGACAGGCGATTCCTCCCTGCACGCCCACTTACCCATCCGTGCATCCGTCCGTCCAGTGCCTTGCACGGGGCCTACACATTCCCAGCCGCTGTGGTGAAATGTCTGCTCCGCACCACATGGCCTCAGCTGCACCCTGACCCCTGACCTCAGCTCCCAGCATCCTCCCGTCCTGCCCTGCCCTGCCCAGGCCATGCCAGCCTCCTCCTTGCTCCTACGTCTTCACCACACACAAGCCCTGCTGCCTCGAGGCCTTTGCACCTGGTGTCCCTCTGCCTGGACCCCTCCTGCGGTCTCCTCACCGTCCATGGCCTCATTCATGCGCTCACTAGTCCGTAAGCCTCCCCGGCCCCAGAGCGAGGCCGCAGTGCCGCCCCCGCCAGCCTTGCGCGTAGGATGTTTGGCTCCCCGGGGCTGGGACTTTGCTTCATTGGCTGCTGTTCCCACGGTCGGGACAGGGACGCGCAGCTGAAACAGTCGTGGGGAGAGAGCGCGATGGCTTCTGGGTCCGGCAAGCCGCACCTGGCGGGGGCCGAAGCCCTCGAAGGTGCCCCCAGTTGCTTGCGCCTGGTGTGTGGGAGGCCCCGTCGTGTGCTTGTCTCACTGTGTAGGGCAGAGGAAGAAACCGCCCAGCCAGGCAGTGGCGTGGCCTGGGGAGGCCGCTTTGGGGGCAGAGCCACTGCCCTTCCCCAGCCGAGCGCCCTCTGTGCCCGCAGGCCACACTGAGAGAGGCCGGTGTCCTGAGGCTGAGAGATGAGGGAACTGGCCTCTGGCAAGGCAGCGTTGGAACGTGGACGTCCCTGGAAGCCCCTGTCTTCAAACTCGTGGTTCCCCCGGCAAGGCCCGTGTGGTACTTGTGCCGCCTCGGAAGGGCTTCAGTGACGTCCATCTCAGAGTCTTACATTTAGATGTGCTGTATGGTCTTCCTGGTGGAGACTGACATCCCCTCGGCCTTATGAAGCTCACCAGGGCCCGAATCAGGTGGGAGGAGCAGCTGCACGGGAGCCCGACGGCGGCTGCGCCAGGCGGGACTGTGCTGTGACGATACAGGAGGTGTAGGTGTTGGGTTTTTTGAGACGGGGTCTCGCTCTGTCACTCAGGCTGGAGTGCAGTGGTGTGGTCACAGCTCGATGCAGCCTGGAACTCCTGGGCTCAAACAATCCTCCACCTCCCTGCAGACGTGTGCCACCAAACCCGTCTAATTTTTAAATTTTCTGTTGAGTTGGGGTCTTGCTGTGTTGCCCAGGTTGATCTCTAACTCCTGGACTCAAGTGGCCCCTCTGGCATGGCCTCCCCCACTGCATCTGGCCTGGATGCAGGTATTTAAAAGAGCTTGAAAAAGGCTCTTTCGAAAAAGGCTCTGGCCTTCAACTCCCACTTCAACTCCTGATTTTGGTTCTCATTGGGATGGATGGTCCAGAGCACTCCTGAGCTCAGGAGGAGAGCAGCTCCCCTGTGAGGGCAGGGTCACCTGTGCCCACAGCAGCAGGGCCTGGTCCGTGGGGACTGCGGGTCGGCATAGTCCACGGTGCCCGTGACCAGTCCTCCGAGCGGCAGGGCCTGGGAGGGGCACTGTCGGGCCGGCGAGGATGGGCGTGTGTGCTGGTCTGGGCATCAGTGGCGTTGCTCTGAGCGGGAAGGAGATGCTATTCCAGCAAGGGTGGCGTCAGGTCTGGACCCTCAAGTGGACACTGTGTTTTGGCTCTGGGACTGGCGTGGCCCAACAGGATTTTCTGCAAAACAGGAAATGGTCTCTGTGTGTTACGTCCAGTCTGGTGGCCACAGGTCACGGGCTGGTGAGCACCCGAGGAATTCAATTCTGTGGTGGGAATCCAGGCTCGGGAGAGGTCGTCGGGCAGGTGCATAGACGATGTGAGCTGTGAGCTTCACACCCGAGGAATCCACTCTTCCTGCTGGACGCATGGACGGTGGTGACGGTCTTGCCCCAGCAGCAGCACCTGGAGCTGGCCCCTGCTGGGTGCGCTGTCTCCGTGGGGCTCGTGGCATCCCGGGGGTCTTGGTCACTCTGGTGCCCCGTTTGCAGGTACAAACCTGCAGTTCTTTGTTTTGTTTTGTTTTGTTTTGAGACGGAGTCTCGCTTTGTTGCCCAGGCTGGAATGCAGTGGCATGATCTCGGCTCACGGCAAGCTCCGCCTCCCAGGTTCCCGCCATTCTCCTGCCTCAGCCTCCGACTAGCTGGGACTACAGACGCCCGCCACCTCGCCCGGCTAGTTTTTTGTATTTTTAGTAGAGACGGGGTTTCACCGTGTTAGCCAGGATGGTCTCTATCTCCTGACCTCGTGATCCACCCACCTCGGCCTCCCAAAGTGCTGGGATTACAGGCAGGAGCCACCGCGCCCGGCCACAAACCTGCAGTTCTAGGAGCTGACTGATGCTCGCGGCCCTGGCCCCGTCCTCACACACCTGAGTGGCCAGGCAGGGGCTTCACTCAGCTGGCTCTGACCTCCACGCTAAAATGAACGAATAGGACAGGAAAGTGAAGAGAACGCACAGCAGGGGAAGTGACCTGAGAACTCACCACCCCCCACCGACCCCCAGGACTCCAGCCTCCCAGGGCCTCAGCCAGGCCCTGCCCTCTTCAGCACGTTGGAAACACCCGCGTCTACCCGGCGTGTGCTAGGATGGCAGCTCTCCAGCCTCCAGCCTGCAGGCCGAGCCCACGCCCCGGGGAAGCCATTGATCTGGGTCCCCTCGTGCTGAGCGCCCCGGCCAGAGGTGCCCCTTCCAGGTCTGGGTGTGGTTGGCGGAGGTTCTGTGGGTTTAAGCTGTGGGTTCATTCTCAGAGGTTAACTGCCCCCAGAAGGTGGGGAACGGCCTCCACTCTCCTCCTTGAGCTGGGGGTTTGCATTCTTCCAGGAGTTTCTTCAGGGCTCTCTGGTGATGATGGCACAGTGGCCTTGGGCGTCAGGCTGGCTCTGTGCCGTCACTGCGGGGAGAGGTTTCCTTCCTGTGGGGGCCTCCACTGTCCCTGGAATCGCCCTTCTTATTCCCTAAATAAACCATCGGTCTAAGAAGCTGAACGAACCCTCTGTTCTGGCACAGGGAGCGGCTGCATCTTTCCTTGAAACCCTGCAGAGCCTTAGTTAAAATGAGTGCAAAGGCCTGCAGCACTGCCGCCTCTGCGGACCCCTCTCCGGACCCCACTGCCGTGGGTGCCTCCTCCTCTGGGCAGCCTCCCCAGCGGCGTCCTGTTCTAAATCCCTCCGCACAGGCAGCCCTGCCCCCTGCTCCGTCCATGTGGACTTCGCGTCCGGAGTCCAGCCGCTCTCCCTTCCTGGGCTCGTCCGGCCTGCGGGCGTGACACTTGGTCACGGTGGTTGGTGGCTCAGGGCTCCGTAGATAAGGCCGGCCGGCCGCCTGCAGATGTCCTGCCTGGTTTCCTGAAAGTCTTGAGGTGACTTGCAGGAAACAAAGTCAGTTATAACTTTATTAGGTTTAAAAAGTTATATGAAATAAGGGGGAAAACGTGAAAATAGGCGACTGAAACCAGTAGAGTAAACGACATCAGAGATGCAAAACGCTCACCCATTGCCTGTGCTGGAGCCCGTTCTGGCTCCAGCATTCTCGGCTGCAAAGGTGTAAAATGGAAATGCGAGTGCGACATTCCTCTTCTTCAGGAGGGGGACCGCGAGGTTCCCGAGGACCACAGCTCCTCTTAGCAGGGGGGCAGAGAGGACCCCAAAGCGCTGCCTCCCTTCTGCCATTCTGGAGCAAGGTTTCTGAAGCCATTGCTTGAGAAATTCCTGGGTGGAGGCCGGAGGAAGTCTTGCTCCCCAGGGGCAGTGCGGCAGGGCTTGGGCAGCGGGGCTGAGGCGCGGTGTCCCTGGGGGCTGCCCGGTAGAGGGGTGTTCAGTTGCTCTGCCAAGTGACTCCTCTCACTGTGACTGTGCTTGGCGGTGGGGGCTCGGGGCAGAGGCTGCTGGCTGGGCACCTGGAAGGGTCCCGTGAGGCTTCTGGTGGTGCTGACACCTGTCCATGGAAATTGAGGTGTTTAAAATTCATAAATAAACCAGAAATCCATTCAATAAAAAGAGATAAAAATAGCAGAAAGAGGAAGCTACAAGAAAACCTACGAACTCCGTGAAATTATCAGACTGGACATGCCCCTTTCTAAACGTAAAAGCGGTTTATAGCAACACAGCATGGCCTGAGTCACGGCACGATCCCTGGGAGTTTCGTTTCATCAGATGTCGGAGGGCCTCGGTTTCCCACCCTGTGCATTGGGATGGTGAGGAAGTGTGCAGGGTCAAATGCCAGGTGTGCAGCACCTGTGTGTGGGGTGTGCTCAACGCTGGCATCCTCATCTCACTGCCCCTCACCACACACCAGACACGCACCGAATATGCATCGGACACACACCGGACACACATCGGACACGCACTGGACATGCGTCGGACACGCACTGGACATGCACCGAACATTCACTGGACACACATCAGACACGCACCAGACACGCACCGAATATGCATCGGACACACACTGGACACGCATCAGACACACACTGGACATGCGTCGGACATGCACTGGACATGCACCGAACATTCACTGGACACACATCAGACACGCACCAGGCACGCACCGGACATGCACTGGATATGCACCAGAGATGCATCGGACACACACCGGACACGCACCGGACACGCACTGGACATGTGTCGGACACGCACCGTACACGAACCGAACATTCACTGGACACATCAGACATGCACCGGACACGCACCGAATATGCATTGGACACGCGTCGGACACACACTGGACATGCACTGAACATTCACCGGATACACATCAGACATGCACTGGACACGCACTGGACATGCATGACACGCATCAGACACACACTGGACACACGCCGAACATGCACAATGCATCGGACGTGCACAATGCATCAGACACGCACCGGACATGCATGACACGCATTGGACACGCACCGGACACACGTTGGACACCACATCAGACACGCAGTCCAGCCTGACCCACTTCCTCCTCCTGCCAGACAGGCACAGGCCCACGTAGTGGGGTCCTCAGTGTCTGTGCGGGGGGTGGGGGGCTCTCGGAAAGCGTGACGCCCTCTCACGGCAAGGTGGCCAAGTGAACCCCGAGGCCTGGGTTGCTCTGAAGCTGCCACAGCTTCCTGACAAGCCGGCTGCTGGAGTGTGTGCCAGTGGAGGGCGTCCGTTCCACTCTCGGGCAGCTTGGCTGTCGGTGCCTGTGGTTCTGAGGTTCCTCCGTGGTGAATGAAGCTTGACTTACGCCTTTTGGTTACGCATTTGCCGCGAGGCCAGGAGCTGTGCGTGCTCCCGCTGGGCTTCTCGTGTGAGATGCGCCGCGGCCAGGACAGCCTGGGCACCTGCCATTCTGGAGCAGTAAGCAAAGCCTCCAGCCCTTGGTTCTTCGGGCCCTGCCGGGAGCCAGCGGGACTGGAAACACCGAGTCCAGGCTGTGTCCGCGCATTCAGGCCCCACAACTTCGTGTCGTCGCTGCGGCCTCAGTGGCCCTGAAAGTTGCTCTGGGATGTACAGAAGAGGCCATTTCGTCGTTGTAAAAACCTCAAATGTTTTGTGAATTACTATTAATTGTTAACGCGTGTCCTGTGAGTAGCTCATCACCTGAGGCCTTGTCGTGAATATTAAAACGTACGTCTGGTGTCCCTTTTGGCTTCGAGGTTGACGGTGGTTTTTCCTGCCAGTGGGGACGCTGTCTGCAGAGCTTCTCCAGGGAGGCTGCAGGGCGCTGCCTGGGGAGTGTGCGTCCTGCCCCGAGATCCTGCAGCTGTGACTTTACACAGGGTGGGGGCGGGGTGATGACCCCTCGCCTTGTCATGAAAGCAGTGCATTGTGCGGGGCGCATCTGTGGGGCCTTTGTGTACGTGTGACCCAAGTGCTCTGGGGTGCATGCCTGCACGCACGAACACGCACACATGCCTGTGGGAACACACGTACGGGAACACACGTGCACACACAAATGCGTGCCTGTGGGCGCACACACCCACGGGCACACACATGCACACACCCACACACGTGACTGTGGACGCACACACCCACGGGCACACACACACACACACACGTGCCTGTGGGCGCACACCCCACGGGCACAGGGTGTTTCTCCCTGGGGGTCCCTGACGTCAGATCTCCGCGGTGCCCAGGCAGACCCAGGAAAATCAGAGGCACTCGAGCGCCTGTGACAACGACCAATGTGAGAATGTGTTTGAAGGAAACGTGACTTTCTAATGGGTCTTCATGAACCAGGATTCTGCTACGAGGAAGTCTGTGGAAATCCCTGAGCATTCTGCCTTCATTGAAAGATAAAGAGATGTTTCTTTTGTGTGTAAATGGATACTGCTGTGTTTCCAAAATGCTTACAACAATGTAGGTATTTTAGGCCTCCTTTGGAAGATTGTGTTTTATGACAAAAAATGGTTTTCTGAGTAAACGTTACTCAGTCTCTGACCCAGTTATAAAAATTATGAAATCAGTGAAATCCAAATGAAATGCCTGTAATTAAAGCCGCTGCAGAGGGAGGGACTGGGGCCTGGACTCCAGTCACCTCCCACGTGGGCTCCGGGCAGCAACGCTCGCCGGCCCCAGGTTTAGGCCTCTGCCTGTGCTGTATCTCCTGGTCTAATTTGCATTTTCTCAAGGGCTAATTTTTAATACATTGTTGGTCATTTGTCTTCTTTGGTGATATGTGTGTTCAAATCTTTTGCCTTTTATTAAACTGAATTATTTGTCATCATTTATTGAGTTATAAGAGTTCTTTATATATTCTGGATACAAGTCCTTTATCAGATAACTGACTTGCCAATATTTTTTCTAGTCTGTCTTTTCACTTGTAATTTTTTACATTTTTATTATTTTTTGGAGACTGAGTTTTGCTCTTGTCACCCAGGCTGGAGTGCAGTGGCGCAATCTCGGCTCACTGCAACCTCCGCCTCCCAGATTCAAGCGACTCTCCTGCCTCAGCCTCCCAAGTAGCTGGGAATTACAGGCACCCAACACCACGCCCTGCTAATTTTTGTATTTTTAGTAGAGACGAGGTTTTGCCGCATTGGCCAGGCTGGTCTCGAACTCCTGATCTTAGGTGATTCGTCCACCTCAGCCTCCCAAAGTGCTGGGATTACAGGCGTGAGCCACCGTGCTGGCCCTGTTCACTTTTTAAATAAAGCTTTTAATGCAGAAAAGTTTTTAATGTTTTTAATTTTGATGGAAGTCTGATTTTCCATTTATTTTTCTTTTGGCACTTGTGCTTTGGGTGACAGATCTAAGACATCTTTGGGTGCAGGTTCATCCCCGTTTTCTCAGAGGCTGGGAGCTCCAACCCTTACACCCTTACACATGGGTGCGGGGTCTGAGCTCATTTCTGTGTGTGGCTGGGGTGGGGCCTGCGCCATTGGCGACTGTGTGGACGATCACCTGGCCCAGCACCATTGACCTTCCTTTGCTCTCTATTGGAATGGTTCCTCCTTGAATAACTTACATCTTTCCTGTTTTGGACCTTAGCATAAATGTGCGTGAAAGTGGGCTTGTGTTGAGTTCTGAGTTGGTGGTAGCTGTGCGTGCACCACGGTAATCGCCAGCAGGTCCGGCATGGGGAGAATCCTAACCCCACCTGTGCCGGCCCAGGACAACAGGGAGGTTTGCTGAATAGCAAAGCCCGTTGGCTTCTGCTTCTTTATTGGGGTTGCAGTTATTTGAAGTCTCCATCTGTGGGGCGGCTGCATCTCCGGGTGACTCACGCGTGGGCAGCCTGAGCCGTGCACTCTGTAAGCATAGTCAGCAGCGGGGGCCTCCTCCCAGGAGTGAGGACGGCTGGGCAGTCAGGACTTTGTACTGGATCTCTGGATAAAAGGAACAGTGCAAGGCACTGGAGTGCTGTGTTTTACATTTAATCCATAAAGGGAGCCACCACCTGCCCCAAACCAGGTACCTTCAAGACATCACAATGGCCCTGAGGCTGGACCTAGACCTGAGCGTGTACCATGGAAGTCATTCTGGCAGTGACCATGGTCTCTGTGGAGGTCTCTCAGCTTCCTGGACCGCCAGGCAGCCCAGTTACAGTTCATCCGTGCAGTGCAAAGGCTCGAGGTGGAGGCCAGGGAGCAGCCACGACGCCCTTCACCCCACAGGGAGCTGCAGGTTCATGTCTCACACGTGCCACGCAGTGCAGGGCGTTCTCATGGCACGTTTAAAACTAAGACCACACGTGTGTGCCCCTGGGGGTGAGGCGGGAGCGTGGCTTGTGTTCTAACTGGTGCTTTCCTTTCTCTCCAGCCCCTTTTACGGAGAAGACTTTTACTGTGAAATTCCTCGGAGCTTTCGTCACCTGTCCTTCTACATTTTCGATAGAGACGTTTTCCGGAGGGATTCCATCATAGGTAGGTGATGAGTGAGCGTTTACTTCCCCTTTTCCGCCTGTTCTGTACCAGGGGAGTATTAGCATTTTAGTCCGGAGCCTGGCGGGATGGTGCTGAGGGGTCACAGCAGCCCTGGGTGTTCCTCCTGATCCGCTCTCGGGATCTGGCCTGGCGTCTGTGGTCCCTGCTGGAGCATCATGCCAGGCTCAGGTCAGTGAGCGCTGCCAGTCAAGGCTTCCGTGGCCCCTCAAGGCGAGAGCACAGCGTCCCCGACCCTCTTCAGACAACTTCCCAGGGCTTCTCCCGGGGCATCCGTGGGGGGACCTTTGCATGGACGTGGGGCCCTCCCTCCTCACCACATCCTGGCTGTCCCTGTCCCAACTTCAGTCCCCACGGTGTGGGCACGGGAAGGGCGGGTGGGGGTGGGGGCGTGTGGTCTCAGTTTCCCCCGGTTTTCTTGGAGAAAGCTCATGGGCAGCCCTGCCGGGGATCACAGAAGGCAGCATCCTGTAAGTTGTGGGGCCTCTTGGCAGAGTGGACTTCAGGTTACTCAGGGAGCTCCTGGTTCCTAAATGCAGCCAGAGGACCCCATCAGGAGCGGACCTCATGCAGCAGGCGTGGGAGGCTGGGGTATCAGGCTAATTCCCACTGTGTCGCCAGGAGAGCCAGGAAGGGAGGAGGGTCCTGCAGCACCTGAGCTCATGCCCAGGACGGGTGGCTGGGAGCCAATGTGTACTGGCTGCCACAGCCTGAACCCAGACCCCAGGTGGTGCAGGCTCCTCGTCTCCATGGCTGGCGGAATGCTGAGTGGGATAGGGCGGGAGGAGGAGTCCCCTAGGGGGACCCCAAGCTCCGCCCCAGGCAGCCTGAGGGTCCGCGGGTGCAAGAGGCCAGCGAGGCCACGAGGGTGCTGTGCGGGGGGTAGGGGGTGCGTCCATCTGACGCTCACTGCTCACACTGGCTCCCCTATACCGCATCATGGCCTCTCCGTCCCACACCAGCTGCCCCTTTCCCCAGCGCTCACTTGTGTCCCTCAGCTGTGGGCTTTCTTCATCGTCCGTGTCCCTCTATTTGTGAGCCGTGGACCAGGATCTGTGATCTGACCCATTCCCAGTGCTTGGCATACAGAAGCGTGAGAGGCACAGCCAAAGGTCCACCTCAGAGCTTGAGTGTCCTAAAACCCAGCCTGTCCCCACTGGGCGGCCGGCAGCTAGTGCACGTCAGCACGACGTTGAGGGCATGAGAGAAACTGGCTAGCAGGTAACTGGTAGACTCCTGTCTGCACTCTGCTGTGTCCCGGGCCTCCACGGCAAGTCCCCTGACAGAGACAAGGAGAGAGACGCCCATCCTGACCGGTCTCGCTCTCTGCTTGGTGTTGAGATGGGCTTGGCTGGGTGGCAGCTGTGAATCCAGAGGCCCTTGGGGCTGGGCAGCCCCTCACCTGGCATTGATAAAGCCTGTGCCCTCTCACCATTGCAGGAGTCGGGACCTGGACATTTTTGGGACTGTTATTCACTGTACCCAAATGATTATTCTTAGAAACTGGTGTGCTTTTCATAGAAGTCTCCAGAGTTTGTTTAGAAAATACATGGAATGGGTCACATGGATCTCAGATCATTGACATTTGACTTCATTTTGAGCAGGAACGCTGTGCCGGGTGCTTCCGCAGCAGACACCCTGGCCCTGAAATGCGATTGCAGAAGGTGTTTGTGCTCCTGAGTGCGGTGGGCACCTGGCCCCCTTCAGGGTCTTGCTGTGCTGGGCCTCGTGTAGCCTTGTCAGTGAGATGGTCTTGTGGGTCCAGCATGACCCCTGCACCCCACTGCTCAGTGTCTGCCTGGGAGGCCCTCAGGTTCACGCCCATAGCTTCAAGTCGCATTCAAGCTGTTTGGGCGCTGAGGAAGGGTTCCCTCTTCCTCTCTCCCTCTGACCAAGGCATCGGCTCCAGGGCTAGTGGCTGGCAGTTCTCCCTCCTGCCTCCGGGCGCAGCTGCTCTGCACCCCGCTCCTGAGGCATCTCCTCCTCCATCCCCACATCCTGCCATGCCCGCCTCCGGGACTGGGGCCTGCTGCAGGAGATGGCCTCTGACCCTGCAGCTGCCCTCCGTGGCATGCCTCCCCTGCCCGCCTCGTTGGTTGTGGTTCTTTTGCCTCTTTTGCCTCTTGTGCTGTATTCACTGGACGGAGCTTCCCAGAGCCCATAGTCCTGCATGCCTATGTCTTGCTCCTGTGTTCTCAGCACCTGCCAGGGGCCTCCAAGGGTGTTCCCGGAAGAAAGGGAGATGTGGGATCCAGATTATTCAGCAGAGGCTAATGGTGTGTCTGGCAGGGCTCAGCCTGTGCTGGGCGCCACGCGTCAATCGAGGTGTGACCGTGTGTCAGGCCTCATCACCAGCTCAGTTTATGTGCAAGAATCCACAGGGACTTGATTCATTCTCGAAGGTGTATGAGACAGTTTTTGAGTGATAACCCTAAGGAAAAAGAAATTTAAAAATTTTTTTGCACATTTTAATAAGAGAAACTGATCAAGTTAGTTCCGGAGTTATGTGCTCTGAAAATAACCAAATAAGATGTTTATTAACTGTTCTGTTGACGTCATCTGCTAGCAGTTCTTGGTGGCTTTCGATTATGGTGACTGGACTTAGATGTCTCACTATGGCGTTTACAGCCATGAAAATGGATGGCTGTCTGGATCTCCGGTAACGATTTATCGTTATGATGGTAATTATGTTGTTACTGGGCATGAAACACCAGGTTCTGGGGAATGCGTTTCTGGATGGAAGTGTGGGGTGGCCACTGGCTTCCTGGTTGCGTGGTTCTCCTGGTTCTCTTGTTTCTAGCAGCTGCCCACGCCCTGAGGAAACCCCACCTGCCAGCGAGTTGCCTTGGGGTGGCCACAGCTGTGCTCAGTTGCAAGTTCAGGTCCAGGAGTGAGGGGTGCACTGGCAGGTGGGGACGCACTCCTATGGGGTCGGGGGTGTGGGTTGGGGCCGGGAGGGCATCTTCAGCCTGGAGGGGGAGGGCGGGGGCGACTCAAACCGAGAAAGGCAGCAGAAGCCACCGGGATGCGCCACCCGGCAAGTGAGACTCGGGGAAATAAAGCCCCGCCCTCAGCCCTGCCCCGCCCGCCCCGCTCCTCCCCTCCACCGCTGCAGTCAGCTCCTGCAGGTCAGAAACCTCCAGGGGCAGCAGGAGCAGAGGGAAGAAGTGTCCGGCGTGGGCCGGCCCTGGGCGGCGTGACCGGCCTTCTCTGTCCCCAGTCCGCGGCCCACAGCGCTGCTGCCGGTGGGAACTGTCGGTCAAGCCGGGCTCCCAGCCGCAGGGCCGTGGCCTGCGGGACACCGGGGCGCAGGTGCCTTCAGGCTCCAGGCGCAGGGAGGCGGCCTCTACCTCGGCTCCGCTGCACAGACCGGAAACTGTGGCTCCCGGCAGATGCGAGAACCGGGAAATGCGCGGGGCCGGCTCGCTGCTGTCAGTCAGGAGCATCGGGGTCTCCGCCCCCCATCCTGGGCCTCCCTCCTCTTCCCGCGAGGCCTCCGCCTTCCTCGGGGCGGCTCTGGTAACACCACGTCCCCCTCCATTTGCCCCTCCAGCCCCTAGAGACTCTCTGCGGCTTCCCAGTGGGGTGGGGGTGCAGTGAGACCTCCATTCATTTCTTCTTCTTTTTTTGAGACGGAGTCTCGCTCTGTGGCCCAGGCTGGAGTGAGTGGCGCGATCTTGGCTCACTACAAGCTCCGCCTCCCGGGTTCACGCCATTCTCCTGCCTCAGCCTCCCCAGTAGCTGGGAGTACAGGCGCCGCCACCACGCCCGGCTAATTTTTTGTATTTTTAGTAGGGACGGGGTTTCACCGTGTTAGCCAGGATGGTCTCGATCTCCTGACCTCGTGATCCGCCCGCCTCGGCCTCCCAAAGTGCTGGGATTACAGGCAGGAGCCACCGCACCCTGCTGAGACCTCCATTCTTTGTGTATAAATCAGGTGGTCTGCAACTGACATAAGGTAAAGTTCACTGTTTAGGTGTAGCCTTCAGCAGCGTATGCAGGTGCACCACAGCTAAGATACGTTCCCCCCGCCCAGAACACTCCTTCGGGGCGGATTTCCTACCCTGGCCCGCAGCCCCTGGCAGCCACTGCTCTGGGGCCTGTTCCCACCATTTTGCCTTTTCCAGGAGGCCACGAGAGTCAAACCCTGGAGGGACCCTGCCCTCTGCCACTGCGCTGGTCCTGCGCCATGTGGCTGTGAGCCAGGTCGCCCCTCCCACTGCCCGTGGGTTTCCATCATACAGACGCACCTCAGTGGCCTCATCCACTCGCTGGATTGTGTCTAATCCTCAGGAATTATGAATAAAGTCACCGTACGCATTCTTGGATAGGTCTTTATGTGGAGAATGTTTCTGTTTCTTACTCTGAGATAAATACGTGGGAGTGAGGTTGCTGGGCCCACTGTAGGGTGTGTGTTTACTTTCATTAGAAACTACCCAACCATGTCTCCAGGTGGCCGCCCAGTCCGCCTTCTCTCCAGCAGCGGGTGAGAGCAGCAGGTGTTTGTATCCTGCCCGGCCCTTAGGTCTGAGTTTTTATTCTCTAGTTAACGTTTCTACTCCCATAGGTGCGCACTGTCTCACTGTGGTTTTGATTACGTGTCCGTGAAGAGCGGCGTTGAGGACTCTTCATGGGCTTAGTGGCTGCTCTATTCCTTCTTTGGTAAATTGTTCAAATCTTTTGCCCTTTTAATTGGGTTGTTTTCTTGTTATTTTTTAGAGTTCCGTGTATTCCGGATACGAGTCCATCACAAGAGTGCTTTGCAAATATTTTCTTCCTGTTTGTGACTTGTATTTCATTTTCTTACCATTGTCTTTGAAGAACAGAAGTTTTAATTTTTGATGGTTCAGTTTATCACATTTTTTTCTTGTATGATTTGTACCTGTGGTGTCATGTCTAAGAAAGTCTTGCCTATCCCACAGTTGTGGCAGTTTTCTCCCGGAAAGCGTTTGCTTTCAGCGTTTACATTTAGTTCCATGATCTGTTTCAAGCTAGTTACCACTTATGGCACAAAGAAAAGGGTCGGGATTCCATTTTTTCCATGTAGACATCCGTTTGTTCCGGCATCCTTGGTTGAAAGGCGACCGTTCCTCCATTGATGACTTTGGCACATTTCCGGCTTCGTTGGCCGCATTGCATGGGTCTGTTTGTGGCCTCTGTATTCTGTTCTGTCTGAGGTAGGAGGCGGGACTAGACTCTGGAGGCAGGGCTCGGACACCGGACCAAATTGAGGACTAGCTACGACAGGGATGGGTGGGAGCAGCTTTCCATCAGACACGCCCGCCAGTGCGCCGTGTCGGCTTACCATCGCCATGGCAAGGCCTGGAGGTTACCACCCCTTTCCATAGGAACAACCCCGTGACTTGGAAGTTACCACCCTTTTTCTAGAAGTGTCTGCATAATCTGTCCCTTAATGGGCACACAGTTAAAAGTGAGCATAAACAAGACTGCAGGACTGCCCGGAGGTGCCACCCTCAGCACCCCGCCTGTGGGGAGCCCTGCTCTGCGGGAGTGGTTTCAGAGCTATCACACTGCCGACTCCATAAAACTGTTTTCTTCCACCACTACCTCGTTCTCAAATTCTTTCCTGAGTGAAGCTAGAGACCCTCTGAGGCTAAGCCCCAAGCCCTGCGCCATACGTGTGCTGCCCCTGTCCTCATGCCAGTACCAGCGTCTCGATCACTGTGGCTTCATAGCAGGTCTTACATTGTAGTGTAAGGTCCTCAAATTTGTTCTTAAATTTGTTTTGCTCTTCTGGACCCTCTGAATTGCCATATGTATTTTTGAATGAGCTTCTCGATTTCCAAAATAGTCCCACAGGAATTTTGACTGGGATTACATCGATCTGTAATTCGGGGAGAATTAATATCTTAACAAAATTGAGTCTTCAAAGCCATGGACATGGTATATCTTGGTGTATCTTCCCACATGCCTGAGTCTGTACAATTTCTCTCATCCGTGTTTTGTGATGTGTTTTCAGCCTACACATTTTGCACATTTAAAAACATTTATTTCTCTGTGTTTTATGTGTTTAATGGAGTGGTCAAAGATTTCTCAGGTAGTCCACCAAAAGCACAAACCTAAAAGCATAATTTTGTGAATGGTGCTTTTTTTGTTTAATTTTCATGGTCATTGACGCCTCCCTACTGACTTTGTATTCTCTGTTCTTGCTAAACACACCAACTAGTTCTATTAGCTCTGCTTGTAGATTTTTTTTGTACATTCTATGAATAAAGGTTTTTATTTCTTCCTTTGGGATCTGTATGACCTTTGTTTTTCCTCGTGGCCCTGGCTGGGACACAGGTGGGGTCAGAGCGAGGCACGTGCATCTCAGCCGCACTCCGCGTCTCGGCCACACTCCCCGTCTCGGCGGCTCTCGCTGAGTGGTGTCCTGTGGCTCTTTCCCCTTTTTCTGGTCCTTCGGCAGCTGGTTCCCCATCTGATGCCCTCCAGACCCCTGGCTCCTCCTTTCTGAACGGGCCTGGCCAGCACAGATGCAGCAGAAGAAAGTGACCCTTCTGGCCTCTCGTGGTGAGAAGGCTGCCGCCTTTGCCCAAGCGAGAAAGGGAGACCCAGAGTGTTCGGTCAACTTTTTGGTGTGACTCAAATAGGTGGGGGCAACCCTGTGGATTGGGCACATCAGAGAAATTTCAATAGACACCGTGGCCTTCGGATCAGGCATTCTCTCAGGTCAGCATCTGGAGATACGAACATGCATGCTTCAGACGTCCGCATGTCCCCATTGTTGAATGTGTGGCTTCTAGAAGCAGAGGTTGGGGGCTGGTGACAGAAGTGACCCCACATCGGGAATGAGGTGGCGGGGGCAGGGATCCCTTCTTGAAGGGATTTTAAATCCTTTTGAATGTTGTGGATTTTGTTCTGTTTCTGTTACCTATTAAAAAATTAAGTGAAGTACTTCTAAAAATAAAGACTTGTAATCATGTGCCAGTTACAAGATTCTTTTTTTTTTTTTTTTTTTTTTTTTTTTTTGAGACGGAGTCTCGCTCTGTCGCCCGGGCTGGAGTGCAGTGGCGGGATCTCAGCTCACTGCAAGCTCCGCCTCCCGGGTTCACGCCATTCTCCTGCCTCAGCCTCTGGAGTAGCTGGGACTACAGGCGCCCGCCACCTCGCCCCGCTAGTTTTTTGTATTTTTTAGTAGAGACGGGGTTTCACCGTGTTAGCCAGGATGATCTCGATCTCCTGACCTCGTGATCCGCCCGTCTCGGCCTCCCAAAGTGCTGGGATTACAGGCTTGAGCCACCGTGCCCGGCCCAAGATTCTTATCCACGTAAATATGTGACTTCTCCCGTCCCAGTTTCAGCTCATAAAAATGTGAAGACACAGTGACATTACAAGTATTTAAAACTTCTGACTTCAAAACTGACCCTCCTGTCCAGCTGAAGGAATCTTGGAGTCTGAAGACTTTTCCCTTTTCACTGAAATATGTTGCCCAACTCAGTTTTAAGAAATTTTTGCTTTCATGTGGCTTTATTCCTGTGAGACTCAAAACTGAGGTTTGCGTTGTGGGGGAAAGGGGAGGTTTAGCAAGAGCCACGCAGCCGTCATCAGAGGAAAGGAGAGAGCGCCACTCGGGACCCTTGAAGTCAAAGGTGGGAGGGCGGGGGGGTGGGGGGGCTGGGAGGGTTGGGGGGTTGGTAGGAAAGTCAAAGGCGCCCGCCCAGGGCTGCTGGTGGGAGGGCGGGGGACGCAGCGGGCCAGGAGGAGGTGTCCTGGCTGTCGTCCAACCTCGTGGTCTGCTCCATTAGAGGCTATTGGGGTGTGTCGCTGGGTTTCTCTCTGAGTCTCCCTGGTGTTCCTTCTCCCACGTGTGCCGGGGCCTGTTTTCTGCGCTGGTCCCCTTGGTTCTTGCCTTGGCTCTCGCCTGCCCTCAGTGGTGTCAACGTCCCGTGCAGCTCCAGATGGTCTGTGTGTGTCTGTGTGTCAAGAGCTGAGCTGACGAGGTCACCAGGCTGATCATACGAACCCATGAGTGTCTGTGTGCTGTATCTATGTGCGGGAGGCTGTGCAACTGGCTGGCCCTGGTTGTGAGCGGGAGTCCCAGAACTGGGAGGGGGCTTCCTCCAGGGCTGTTCCCAGGGCTGCTTTGCTTTGCAGAGTGGACGGTATGAGCTGCAGCCGGCTCCCCTGAGGACACGAGACAAAGGTGCTGAGGTGCACGGCAGGGGTCAGTGGCACTGGAGGCAAACTGTGCTGATTCCACATCTGTCCTTTGGGCACTTGGAAAGCGTCTTTGTGCCTCTTTCCACCTTCCGCACCTCCCACCATGTCCTGTGGCCACGTGGTGCCCCCATCATGTGGCCGACCCTGTGCTGTCCCTAGGGTCTGGAGCTGGTGCTGAGCTGGGCGTGTCTCAGACCCTCTGAGTTTGCAGACAAGGGAGGGGCCTGGCGACCAAGGCCCACGGGCTCTGAGATCAGTCGCGGAATGGACCGGTCAGGCTGAGGTCTCGCTCGCTTGAGCCTGTGGGGCAGAGGAGCTGCTGAGGGAAGATGCGTCCTGAGACCTCGCAGGGTGGGGACGCTCATGGAGGAAGGAACGCCAGCAGGAAGGCGGGGATGCAAGCTCCATCTCCCTGCAGCCCCAGCCTGCTTGTCTCCGGGGTGTGCAGACTGGGACCTGCCCCTCCAGGGTCACCGCAGGACTGACTGAGATGGCACCTGTGAGAGGCTGGCGGTGGAGTGTTCCCAAATTTACTAAGGTTGGGCAGCGAGTCAGGCCAAAGCGTGAGACTGTCAGATGCCAGGCCAGGGTTGTTCCGATAGGAGCCTGCGGAGGTTTTTTGAGACGCAGAAATATAAAAGGATCTTCCTTGGAGGAGAGAACCGGGCTGGGCTGTGCTGTCCTGGCGTGAGGCAGGGTGGCTGGGTAGGAGGCCCAGGCCGCTCCCTGGAGCCTGGGTTGTGCACAGTGTGCTCAGACCCTGCAGCTGTGGACGCTGCGGTGGAACCGGGGTCTGCCGGGACCCAGAGTTTCTCGCTTCGGTGACTGGACCAGAATCCTTAAGGAGGGTGTGTGTGTCTCTGGGTGCAGAACGAAGACGCGAGGAGTCTGCCAACATTTCCTTCCTCACTCCTGCGCTTGTGTGTGCTTTGCAATGGGCTCAGACGTCACGTGTGTGCGACTCCCTGGGAATTCACATGCGTCTATCGCCAGAGGTGCACGTGCTGCGTGGGTGCTCGCCGTGGTGGGTGGAGTGGTCCGCAGTGCGTGGAGGCCAGTGGCAGGGTTGACGTGGTGGTGCTGCGAGGGGACGCAGGATGGAAGACGGCTCAGTGCCCAGTGCCTGACAAGCCCTGTCCTGCCAGGGATGGGATGAGCATGCGTTTGCCCCACTGTGAGAATGTTTCTGGCATGAGGTGAACGTATGAGCAGATAATAATGGTTACATATGCGAATTTGCACATATAAATCCATACTAGGTAAATGTATATTGTACAAATATATTCTGATATGTATTTTCATTGGAAGTCTAGCTCCAAAGTCCTAAGCCTGTTTAAGGCACAGGAAATGGTTTAGAGTAGATGTCCCCAGACTTTGGGGCCCACAGAAGTGCCCAGGGACCTGTGGTGGTGCAGATTCCGGCCCACGCCAGAGCTTCTGTTCTCCTCCGTCTGGAGAAGGCCAGGAATCTACACTTTAAGGCTCTCCAGGGGCCCCAGAAGGCAGCTCATGGATTACACTTTAGAGGCACGGATTCAGACCAGCCCATGTCGTGTGGGAAGGTTGCAGCTCATTCTAGCTGTCAGTCCTCCCTGCGAATAACCCGAGCACCCACATGCATGCACACGTGTGTGCGTGTTCACACACAGAAGCTAACTCTAGGCACACATGTGTTTCAAGCTGTGGCTCGCACAGGTGCACACGTGTCTCTCTCGAGGCGTGATGCCGCTGCCTTGGTGGTGTGTGAGGCATGAGGTGTTCATTTGTGAGAACGGGACTCTCGTGCACCCAGCAAGCTCCCACATGCCTCCCGCCGTGAGAACTGGCCACAGACCACAGCGAGAGTGAGGTGCGCATTGCCGATGGACTGGACGTTCGCATCTTCCCAGCGAAGCCTCCCGAACGCCTTACTGGAAGGGAGATGGCGTAGACTTACCCCTGCACCTGATTATTTTGACTTTTTAGTATCAAGGTTTAGAGACACAGTATCACCATGCCCGGCTCATTCTTTTTGTTTTGTAGAGAAGGGTTCGCCCTATCGCCCAGGCTGGTCTCATGCAACCTTCCCCCCAGGCCTCCCAAGCGTGGGGATTCCAGGCATGAGCCCCGCGCCCAGCCGGTGCCCCATTCTGAATTAAGCTGTTGGAGATGAGCTGCAGTGATGATGGGCTGCCTTCTGCTCGCAGGCGTCCTGGCTCTGGGGCCTGTGCCTGTGGTGCATCTCCTCTGCTTATGTTGCAGGGAAGGTGGCCATCCAGAAGGAGGACTTGCAGAAGTACCACAACAGGGACACCTGGTTCCAGCTGCAGCACGTGGACGCCGACTCAGAGGTGCAGGTGAGACCTCGGCACAGCCCCGGAAACCGAGCCCCGGGACGCCGTGGGGCCTCGAGACGCGCACAGCTCTGACTGTGGCTGAAGGTGTAGGTCGGGCTTTGGCCTCGACGGGGAATAACCATGAGCCTGCTTGTGCTCGGAGCGCGCCCGGGCTCCGCGCAGGGATTTTGGGTTTTCCTTTGTCATGCACAACTGAGGCAGCCGTAAAAGCCAACACGGTGGGAAAGGACAGGCACACGTCATTGAGGGCCAAGAGAACACGAGTGGGGAAGGGCCGAGTCAAGGTCAGCCTGCAGGGACCCTCGCTTCGTCACGGTTGCCTGGATGGGCTGCTCCCCGACACTCGGCACCAAGAAAGGTCTGAGCTGAAAGAACGTGCTGGTCTCCCGAGTGTCCATTGTCGGAAGTGACCAGGGGCTCACCCCGCCTTGCCGGGACTGTGTGCCGACTGGCGCTGGCCCCGGCCCTGTCCAATGGGAGGAGTTTGTCCCACCTCCCCATGCAAGACCAGGGGCTCCAGTGCTGGGACCCACATCCCAGACCCTTGTGTTTACGGCTGCTATGGACGCACGGTGCCCAGCTGCCCAGCAACAGCTGCTCCAGGCTAGCCTGTAAGAGAGGGAGCAGTGGGGGTCAGTCTGCCCAGCCCAAACCTGCACAAGCTCCTGTGGGGTCACCCTGAGCCCTGGTCCATGACATGGAGCAGCTGCAAAGGCCACAAGCAAGAGGCACCGTGGCCCGACCCTGGAACCTGGGAGGCTTCCTGGGTGGGTCCTCGGCTGGAACTCAGTGTGTGTCTGAGTGCAGAGTCCCAGCACAGGCCGCCGGGCTCGGAGCCAGCTCCCTCATCGGATTGCTGCCAACATCCTCTGCAAGCCTCAGTTTCCCATCTGGGTGGGTTTGTGAAGCGGGCTGGAATGGCATGTGTGCCACTCGATGGCACCTGGCGCGTTGTAAAGTGGTGGCGGTGACTGTTGTTTCTACACCTGGAGGCTAGCATCCGGGACAAATCCCAAAAACAGGCTCCTTGTGAGAACTTTGCCTGAGACTTCAGCAGAGGCAACTGGGTGGGTCGGATGGAGGCTCCATGCCCACAGGTCCAGGGCAGATCTGGGCCAGGGGACTGGATGGCCTGGTGTCCTGTGGGAATCCTCGTCCCCTGGGAACCCTTTTTTCCCGGGAACCCTCTTCCTCCAGGAACCCTCGTCCTCTGTGCTTCACTGGGTCAAGGTCGCCATCTGCCGAGGTCACGGGCTGTGCACACTCCCATGGCCAGCAGAGGGTTCATTCATGAGGTTGACAGTGAGCCCAGCCAGGGGGATGGGGTGAGGCCCTCGACGGAAATGAAGGAGTGGAGCCAAGAGGCCCTGGGAATGGCCCTGCCCTAAGGGACCTGTGCTAATTGTGCTTGACACTTAATTAACTCTGCTTCCTAGGAAAGCGCTGGCTGGGGAACCCACATGTGCTGTGGAAAGTGAAGGACGCTGTGATTACTGCAGAACTGATGACTGTCCTCGCAGCCCCAGAGCACAAGGGCCCCAGCGCGCTGCTCCAGCGGACCCTGGCGTCCCAGCAGAAAGGCGGGGCTTCCCACGTGCTGCCCGGGAGGGAGGCGGGGCTTGCTGACTGGGCCGCTCCCGCCTGCGTGTTCCCCGACACTTCTATTCTGGGATACCCGCCTTCGCTGGGGTCTCTGAGCAGCAGGCAGAGTGCAGCCTCGTCGTTTTCCTCGGATTCAAGTTTGTTTTTATTAGCAGGTGTAGCTTTTCCTCTTTCTTGCCTTTTTTTAAATTGATTTAATTTTGAAATGGTTATAGATTTATAGGAAGACACCAAAACAGCACACAGGAGTGGCGAGGGGCGAATCCCCTCCTTGCCCTGAAAACGGTAGGCCGTGCTCCCTTCTTCCGGCTTCCCCAGGCACCGCCCTGTGCAGCTGGTGCAGCACCAACCAGGACGCCCACGTTTGTGCCGTCCACAGACGTTATCCAGATTTCACCAGTTCACAGGCACATGCTTCTGTGTGTGTGTCTCTCTGTGTGTATTCTATGCTATTTTTTCCAGTTTTTTATGTGGTAAAATAGAGACATCATGACATTTACCATTTTAACCATTTAAAATGTCCAATGCAGTGGCACAGTATTAAATATATTCATAATATTGTACAACCATCACCACCACCCATCTCTAGAGCTCATTTAATCTTGCAAAGCGGAACCTCTGTCCCCTCTGTCCCCTGGCTAGAGGTTTATTCACGCGCTTCCGTCCCTCCTCCCCCCGGCAGCCCCATCGCACTCTGTCTCTGATGCGGGCCACTCCCCGTGGCTCATGGCAGTCAGCTCTGCCCTCCTGGTCTTCCTGAGGCTGATGTCGCTCCGCACGACGTCCTCCAGGTCGCTTGTGGTATCAGAACCTCCTTCCTTCTGAGGCTGAGGAATGATCCGAGGTGCGAAGCGTGTGCTGGTGGTCCGGTCGCCTGTTGATGGGCTGTTGTGACAGTCATCACAGGGGAGACTGTGCAACCACCATGAAGATCAGGACTCAGATGTTTCATCTCCACGAAGCTGTAAATAAGAATGCTGCCGGCTGATCTCACGGCTGGTAGACTCTCATAAATAACGCCCAAGGCGGCTGGCGTGCCCAGGGCCAAGTCCGGCATCCTCCAAGCCTGCCTCTCACTGTCCGGAATGTGAGGATCCTGGACCGAGTGGTGTCAGTCTCCCAGGAATTTGCACTTTATGGAAGGCAAATGTGAGCTGTTGTCTAAAAGGCAGGAGGCAGGGTCAGTGCTCTCCGATGCCCACTGGTCCCAGGCGGGTGCTGCCCTGCTCACTTCACCGACGCAGTCAGCCCCAACGCCACCCAAAATGTGGCCGTGACGGGGAGCAGCGTCCCTGCTGGACTCCAGCCAACCTTTAAAACCTCAACTCCAGGCTGGGCTTGGTGGCTCATGCCTGTAATCCCAGTACTTCGGGAGGCCAAGGCGGGTGGATCACCTGAGGTCGGGAGTTTGAGACCAGCCTGACCAACATGATGAAACCCCGTCTCTACTGAAAATACAAAATTAGCCGGGCGTGGTGGCGGACGCCTGTAATCCCACCTACTCAGGAGACTGAGGCAGGAGAATCGCTTGAACCCAGGAGGCACAGGATGCGGTGAGCCAAGATTGTGCCCCTGCACTCCAGCCTCAGCAACAAGAGTGAAACTCCATCTCAAAAGAAGAAGAAGAAGAAAAACCCACAACTCCAGTCTCAGGGCCGCCATTTCATCGTAAGATGTCACAGTGACCATTTTCAGGAAGGCAGGGGGGTGGCACTGCGGCTCCTTGAGTCCCTCTGCTCTGATTCCCAGGAAATGTCCTGCGTCCGGACAGTAAGTGTCACAGACGCGGCCCACGGGGGAGGCCAGTGAGTGCGTCGCAGAAATGGGGGAAACACAATTAAACCTTTCTTGCTTCCTTCTGGAACAGACACTGTTGGAAGGTCTTTGTTAAATCACTTCATGATGCAGCGTTGTGCCCTCTGACCCTCCCCCGATGCAGGGCAGTGTCAGCGTCAGATGCCAGCAGGGGCACTGCCTGTGACAGCGAGGCATCTGCGGTGATCTGGGTGCCTGGGGGGTCACTGAGCTCCTTCATAAGCCGGACATTCAAGTGCATCTGTGACGTATTCAGAAAACAGCACAGCCCTGCGAGGGATCACAGCAAACCCCCAGGTCTGCTGTCCGCCTGAGAGACACCTGCGTGTTTTCCCCCTTGGAGCTTTCCAGTTGCACCATGAAATCAGTGACTGGGGTAGAAATTCCAGCCTCCTGCCACAGCCTCTGGGAATTTTGTGTTTGTGCAGTAGACAGTCCTCTTGGAAGGATTTTCAGAGCAAACAAAGTCACTGTCCGTCGTCCAGGGCCAAGCTTTTACATTTCTCCAGGGTTGCAGGAGGAGAGGGCCAAGGTTAGGCTTCCTTCCTCGTGGCCTCTGTGTCCCCTCTCACCTGCCCGCTGACTTTGTCTCCTCTCTGCGGCCGGCGTGGAACAGCCCTGCATCCAAGGCGCCTCTGTCCTGGCTGCTTTCTGGGCCACTGCCCGCCCAGCTGGGGACGCAGCAGCCGGTGGGAGGGGGCCAGGACCCTGACCTGGCCCCCCACACTGCTCTCTCCCTGGGGAAGGCCTTCCTGAGAAAGATGGATGGGGACCACTGGCTGCTTTTTAAAAATTAACTCTGTTTTGGGGGCAGTTCTATATGTTCACAGGGAAACTGAGCAGAGTATGGAGTTTCCATACACCCCTCAGTAGCCCCCGCCCAGGGCCCCATGGGTGACACCGGGCGACACTGCAGCCACGCGGTGTCAGGAGCTCAGCCGTGGTGGACGCTGGGCCCCTTTGCTACGGCTGTGAGTTCGCAGGAGTGCAGTGCCAGGGACCTCGGTGCAGCGTCTAGGCAGGTGCCAGGGTCGGCAGCCAGGTCCTCTCGTTCCTTTCCTGTGGGAATTTGTGCCTTTCCCCTTTGCTCTTGGTAGCCTGGTTAGAGGTTTATAATTTTATTGATCTCTCAAGGAATTTGCCTTCGGCTTTGATTTTTCTCTGTTGGTTTCTGATCTGACTTCTGGTTTCTGTTCTTGAGCTCTGGGTTTAGTTTGCTCATTTTCCTCAGTCTCCCAGCCCTAAGCTCAGGTCAGGGTTCGGATCTACCTTCTGCTCCAGTCTGTGCGGCCGTTACTCCAGATTCCGTCAAACCCTGAGCACGGACCCCGCTGCGCCCACTGATTTTGATGAGTAACACTTTCATTTCTGTTTATTCCAGAGCACTTTAAAATGTGTCTTGTGTTCTCCAATGTGTGTGTTATTTAGAACTGTGTCGTTTAACCTCTAAATATTCTGGGATTCTCCAGCCTGCACTGGCACCTGCAGATTTACTCAGCAACTTTTCTGGCCAGAGAAAGGGCCTTCCAGGAGTGGATTTTGTTTGTTCCCACTCCCAAATCAGCAGAAGACGGAAGCACACAAGTCAGCCGGTCGGGAGGGATTCATGCTGTAGGAACAGGAGCGGCCTCAGGACCTGATGGTGCCCAGCCAGGTGCCCCTGGACCTGGCCAGGACCCGAGAGAGCACACGGGGGCCACACAGCCTGCTGCCAGGACCCGGGAGAGCACACGGGGGCTGCACAGCCTGCTGCCAGGAGCCAGGAGAGCACACGGGGGCCGCACCCTGCTGCCAGGAGCCAGGAGAGCACACGGGGGCCACAACCTGCTGCTAGGGACCACAACCCCCTGATGCGGCGTGACTCTTCCTGAAGCTCCCTAACAGGAATCAAGCTGCCTCCATCTGCGCAGCCTCTTTCTAATCTGAACACTTCTGTCCTGAGGGAGTTTGCGCCTGGCATTTGAGAACGGGATGAAGCAGTGGGTTCTCAGTTACTCTTGGGCCAGGCACTTCCTCCTGTCTTTTGGTGTTCAGGGCACTGCTTTAGCCCGTGGACAGCCACAGAACAGAGCCTGGCATTTGGGGTTCGAGTCTGTGATCCCCCCTGCATTTGTGGTCTGTGTTGGTAGATCTGTTTGGTGAGGGTCTGGGTTTTTGAAAAGCAACTTAGTGGCATATGTGAAGATGCTATTTTTAACTTGTATAGGGAATAAATATCTCTTGACTAATTTTGGGGGTATTATTTTATGTATTTTTCTTATTAGGTGATTTACCTCTCAAGGCGGGCTAGGTGTCTGGAAGATTTTTGAAGGAACTTTAAGGTTTTTTAACGTTTAGGTTGGTGGGGGCCTAAGCGAGGTCCCTGCTCCATCCGAGGTTCTGCACCAGGCCACATGCTGCAGGGCTGCCGTCGGTTCTGCCGTCCACGTCTTAGCACCACGCATTCTGCCCCTCCCTCCCACCCTCCCACAGGAGTGACAAGCCCTGGGGAACAGGCCCTGGCCTTGCTGGAGCCTCAGGAGCAGGAGCTCAGGGCCGGGCCAGGCAGAGCTCCTGATGCATGGATGAGTCTGTGTTCATTCCATCCATTCAGCGCCATTCAGGCTGGAGCAAATACAGGGACGGCGGCATGCACAGATAGGCACACACAGCCGCACACACACACAGGCAGACACAGTCACATGTACACACAGGCGGTGCACACACCGGCAGACATCCACACACAGTTGCATGTACAGACAGGTCGACAAACACGCATACACAGCTGGACACACACAGTCGCACGTGCACACAGAAGGACATGCACACAAGCCACACACTCACAGACAAGAAGACACACACAGGCGGACACACACACAGGCAGATGCACACACAGCTGCTCACACACATAGTTGCACGCACACACAGAAGGACACAGCCACACATACAGGCAGATGCACACGCAGACAGGCGGACACTGACAGGCAGACACACACACAGTTTCAGGCACACACAGGCAGATGCACGCAGCCGTGTGCACACAGATGAACACACATACATAGTTGCACGCCCACACAGACACATAGCCACATGCACAGACAGGCAGACACACACAGCTGCATGCACACAGCTGCACACAGGTGGACACGTACACACAAGCAGATACAGTCACATGCACACACAGCACAGGTGGACACACAGTCGCATGCACACAGGTGGACACAGCCACACAGACAGACACACAGTTGCACACAGGTGGACACACAGCTATACACAGGTGGACACGCACACACAGCAGCACAGATGGACACACATAGTCGCATATATGCATAGGCAGAGACACACACAGTTGCACACACCCAGGTAGACACAGCCGCACACATAGGAGGACACACAGCTACACACACCCACACCCACACACACAGCACAGATGGACAGACACACAGTCAAATGCACAGACGGACACAGGTGGACACACACACAGGTGGACATGCACACACAGCAGTGTCCACAGATGGACACACACAGTTGCATGCACAGACAAGTGGACACACACAGGCGGGCACACACACACCACAGCATGCTTATACAGGTGGACACACACAGCCACACACACAAACCGCACACACACATAGGCAGACAGACAGACACACAGTCATACTCACAGATAGGTGGACACACACCCACAGCTGTGCACACAGACAGGTGGACAGACACAGCAGCACGCAGAGACAGACGGATCCATAGAGACAGGTGGACCCGCAGGGCAGCCTTGCTGTCTGTTCTGCTGGAAGCCCCCACGAGCCTTGCTCTCTGTGTGAGCTCTCCCAGGTTCCTGCGGCTTCCATGCGGCCTTGCCCGCGGGGAGGTAAAGGCAGGCAGTGGCCCTGGCTCAGGAGAGAGCTGTGCTTCCCCTCTGCTTTGCCCCAATGGACACACGTGAGCAGCCTGTAGCGTCAGCATCTTTGGGGGGCTGCTTCATCTCCCACACGGTTGGACCCCTCACTTCTGAGGCAGTGACCTGCTGTCAGCAGAGCTGGGAGCCTGGGCAGCCACATGGGGCCGAGCGGCCAGGCAGGCAGCTCTCCTGAAGGAAGGCTACGGCTGGGACCCTGCGTCCCGGGGGCCAGACGTGCCCGTCGGCTGCGGCAGGGCGGAGCCACCTGCTCCCTTTGCCCTCTAGGCTTTCCCTGGGCTGCGTGGCCTGTGGGAGCGCCACAGCGCCTGACGCCCCGTCCTCGTGCCTTGCAGGGCAAAGTGCACCTGGAGCTGCGGCTGAGCGAGGTCATCACAGACACTGGGGTCGTCTGCCACAAGCTCGCCACACGGTAAGACGTGTCCTCGCCAGGGACTGAGCACACGGCGCGTGGCCCGTCTGGCTCCCGAGGAACATGCAGGGGTTTTCAAACCAACGCACAGGAATTTCCAGAGCCGGTGGCTCCCCAGGATGACACTGTTTAGAGGTTCTGGCCCCCCCAGGATGACGCTGTTTTAGACGTCCTGGGCCCCCAGGATGACGCTGTTTTAGAGGTTCTGGCACCGCAAGACGACATTGTTTTAGGGGTCCTGGCTCCCAGGATGACGTAGTTTTAGGGGTCCTGCCTCCCAGGATGATGCTGTTTTAGGGGTCCTGGCTCCCAGGATGATGCTGTTTTAGAGATTCTGGCCCCTCAGGATGATGCTCTTTTGGACGTCCTGCCTCCCAGGATGACTCTGTTTTCAGGGTCCTGTCCCCCCCGGATGACACTGCTTTAGGTGTCCTGTCACACACTACCGGCGTCCTCACTAAAGCACATGCTCACCTTAGAGGTGTTGTTTTGGGCTTTTGCGAACGGCCGGCGTGATTCAGTGTCACACCGAGGCATAGCGGCTGGCGTGGGCCCTCCCTGCCTTCCAGGGAGGAAACCACATCTCACAGCTTGAACTCAGGCCTTCTGCCTGACCCAGAGCCGTCTTGCCATTTGCCCGGGGGTCTGCGCTCCCTCCTGACGCTGCCTCCGCTTCTCTCCTCAGCATCGTCGAGTGCCAGGGCCTCCCCATCGTGAATGGGCAGTGTGACCCCTACGCCACCGTGACGCTGGCAGGACCCTTCAGGCAAGTGGCCTCACGCCTCGGGTTTCCGTTCTGGTCCTGGGGGGCGAGGGTCCAGCTCTGAAATCACGAGGCCACCGCTCATTTGGGAGGAGGCAGGAGGTTGCGCTTTGAGGTAGAATATGTAATTTTTACTTCGTTTTGTTTTCTTTATTGCTCCAAACCTGCTTTGTAGAACACGAAGCCTTCGTGGTCTTCATGCTGGGTATTTTTGTCTCGGTAAAGGTTCGGGATTTGCATACCATCTGGAGTTGGAGAGGAAGAGAAATATTTATGAAATAAATAAAGGCAATAAGTGACTTGTGCATTTGAGAGCTCGGTTTTAGGACTCAGAGACTTGGAATCAGCAGTGTGGCTCTAATCCCAATCCTTTCTCTCTCAATAACAGATCGGAAGCAAAGAAGACGAAAGTAAAGCGGAAGACCAACAACCCCCAGTTCGACGAAGTGTTTTATTTTGAGGTTGGTATCTTTGTGGGTGAACGTCAAGTGCAGGCCGCACCCGAGACACGTTGGCGGAAAGTCTGGATCAGAACCATCTCAGTCTCTTCCCTCTAGAAGTTCCTTCCGGAGAGGAGCCAGCCCCGCCGGCCTTGCGACCCGTGGCCCCAAGACCTTCCCTCCTCTCCTGAGAGACAAAGGCCTTTCGTTGCCTCCCAGACTGGCCCAGATTTGAGTTAAAAGATGACAGGTTGATGCTTTCCAAGTTACCAGGACTTTGGGGTTTTTTGATGTGTTTTTGGCTGCTCCGCCCAAGTGTCCCTGAGCAGGCGGAAGGCTTGTTCCAGTGGAAATAGGCAGGGTTTTGAAGCAAAGGGGGAAAGGATTCAGACACAGAGATCCTCTCAGAACATGAAGCACCAAAATCCGTGAAAAGGAGGGTGCAAGGGCTGTACCCGGTAGAGTGGGACCCGCTGTGTGGTTTGGGGACGGCTGCATCTCGTGGAGTGGGGACCTGCCATGTGGCCGGCACGGTTTGGGGACGGCTGTCTGCAGGGCCTTTAGGCAGATGCTCTTCCCATCCACAAACCTTCCCGTGCACAGGCCCTGGAGATGTGAGGATGGATGAGGCCTCTGTGGCAGGAGCATGGCCAGTCACGCCTGAGGGATCAGGCGGGCTCCCCTGAGCCATGATGGCTGAGCGGGGCTCGATGCACGCAGCTCTAGGGGGACTGTCGGAGAGTGGACCTACCAGTCTGAGCAGGACCCACGGGCACTGCTGAGGCGCAAAAGGGCCCCACAGGCAGAGGTGGGAACTTGGTGTCCGAAGCCAGGACCAGGCTTTCAGGGCCACGGTGAGGAGGGCTTTGGAGGTGGAATCTGTTCTCTGTCTCAAACGGAAGCCGTCACTTAGAGACAGGTGGAGAAGGTGGTTTTGCCAGAGCAAGGGAAGGCAGGGAGCTGCCAGGCTCCCAGGGGCAGGCTGGGCCCTGTTGGCGGCACAGCAGGCGTGCGGCATGGACCGAGTTCCAGGCGGCGGCTTCCCCTGCCTTGGCTGCTGGCTTGGCTGCCACACGTGGAGCTGTCATACACGCAGTGGGGTAGAGCTCGCCCACTGCCCGGCCACACCCGGGTGCTCATCACGCTTGCAGGGTTCTCACACCGTTTCTACCGTGTGCACTCCCATTTCACTCTGTAAAGACGTGGGTCTCAGCCTACTGGAGTAATTGAGTGACCACAGACAATCTGAAAATCGTGGTCTGCATCACCACCTGTGGGGCTCCAGGGAAGGCCCAGAGCTCGCTGGCCACTGCCGTGTGGGACCCACGGGCCCTGCTTTTGGGGTCTGTGACCTTTTCACTCCGTCTCCACCCCGTCCTTACAGCCGTGGGCCTCGTTCACCAGAACCCTGTCTCTTTTGGCTTCAGCTGCTTCTGACCCAGCTGCAGGCCGAGCCCCGGGGAGGGAGCGTGTCCCCCGCAGGCTGTGCTCAGACGGCCACCTACCAGGAGCAGACCCAGAAAAACAGATGTTCTGTTTCCATGGGAAGCAGTGTCTGTACCTTTTTCTTCCAGGATAACAACTGACACATTAAGGCCCTTTAACTCTCTAAATGAGATTAAATAATCTCATAAATTTGGTGGGAGCTGCTTTCATTCACTGAACACGTGTCAGGTGCCAGCACTGTGCCGGTGATCAGCTGGTGATAAGATGTGGGAGAAAACAGAGGAGTCCCAGGCCACCACCCCAGGCCAGCATGGGAGGGACGCAAACAGACAAGCCCCTACAATAGCTTCCGACCTGCTCTGCAGAGAGGACGTGAGGCAGGGGCACTGGGGGGGGGGACGCTTCCTGGAGGAGGCATTGCCTGACCTGCTCTGCAGAAATGGTATGAGGCAGGGGTGCCGGGGGCTTCCTGGAAGAGGCATTGCCTGACCTGCCCTGCAGAAAGGGTGTGAGGCAGGGGCGCCAGGGGCTTCCTGGAGGAGGTGTTGCCTGACCTGAGTTTTATGAGATGGGGAAGTTGGGGGGAAGCAAATTTGAGGACAGTGGTGTGTAGGTCAGGAAGGAGGAGGCGTCAGCAGCCTTTAACCCGAAGCAGAGAACTGCCCCTGCGTGATCTTTGCCTCAGTTTACCAATCAGGAAGTGCAATCTCAGAAGTTAGGCAGTTTTAGCAACATGATTTTTGTGTCAGACCCTGCATCAGAACTTCGAGCTGAGAGCTCCTGAGCCAGCATCACTGCTGAGGCCTAGAGAAGGTGGGGCAGGGAGGGAAGCTGGGCAGGAGGGAGCCCTCCTTGTAAACGCGGGTGACCTGGTGCATGGCTGATGGTGGTTAAATTGGAACTCGAGGTGGTAACCGACTGTGGTCTCCTGGAGCCCGTGGGGCGGCCTCCTGCTCTGCTGCAAGGACCCTGCTGGCTGGCGGCGGTGGGGGGCGGTCCCAGAGCCTCAACCCTTCACTTCTTCACTCCCTTACTGTTCTAAGGAACCCACTGTGCAGAGGCGTCAGGAGGAAGGTAGCAGCGTCTTGAGTTTCCACCATCTGACGCTCCCCAGAGTGCTGGGGTCTGTTAGGGGCTGGCGAGTTTCAGGCACCACAGGCCTCACGCTTTTCACTTCCTGTTGGCAAACAGAGCCTTGAGGTGGGGCCGCGGGAGGGCAGCGCTGGCTTCGTCTCCACGGCAGAGGGTGTCCCTCCCTCCCTCACAGGGTGGCAGGCCCAGAGCAGGTGCAGGTGAGGGACGTTTGTGTCCCCAGAGCCCGGCCCTCATCAGGAGCCGCTGGGAGAGTCCGGCCGTGGCTGTGAACAGCCCTGGGGCAGGTCTCGCCTGGGTCTGCCCCTCCGGGGGTGCTGTGAGTGGGAAATGCTGGCGCTCAGGAAGCCGGGCCTGAATCCCGAATCTCGCCTAGTGCCTTCCTGGTTGTGGCCCTTGAGTGGTGTGTGGGTAAGCGCAGAGGTTAGTGTAGCCCGGGGCCTGGGTCCGCATGGAGATACCCCGCTTGGTGGCAGCGCAGTCTCAGCGCTTTCTCTCTCCGCTGACTCCAGGTGACCCGGCCCTGTAGCTACAGCAAGAAGTCTCACTTTGACTTTGAGGAAGAAGACGTGGACAAGCTCGAAATCAGGTGAGAAAACCAGGCTCCGCGTCCCCGACTTGGCAGTTTTCACCCAAACTCCTCAGCTGTGTTGTTATTTGTTTCTAAATATAGGGTCATAGGTGGAAAAGAATTTCCATTTTCTTGGTAATTTTCACAACAGGATGTTAGGAGATGTAGTTGAAGTGACAGCCTGTGGGTGGTGTTAGGGCTCACCTTGCAATTCCTGCGAAGAGGCGAAGGCCGGAGGTCCGCATCCCTCCGGCCAAAAGGCTTCATCCACCAGGAGTGACGGGGCACACGGGCTGCAGCCATTCTTCAGGTCTTGTTCTAAGCCCTCCGCCATCCGCGGGTGCAGGCCCCACTCGGAGGTCACAGGCCTGGCGGGTCTGCACGGCGCCCGGCCCTGGCACTCCTGAGGCTCTCGGCTGGGCGGCCTCTGTGGAGACCCTGTCCCCTTTGACTCGAGTGAAACGTTCTTACCTGGTCCTGGGTTCGTGTTTCCTGCGTGTGGTCATAGAAGCTGCATCGTCAGCCTTTGCCGTGGAGCCCCCACCTCCCTTTCCTGGCTCCTCAGCGCCTCCCACGGGAAACGGGGAAATCGCTTGCGGGTTCACGCAGGTCGGGTCGTGATCTCAGGCCCAGGATTTAGAGAGCCCCACGATCCGGCTGACTCAGGTCGGGGGAGGGCGGGCCCCAGAATGTGCCCTTCACAAACGCTGGTGGGTTCTCCCCTCCCGGTGAAAATAGGCTGGATTCCTGTTTCTTTTTGAACGTAGCCTCTGTTCCTTCTGTACCAACAAATGCCCCCATCCCCCGTGAAGAGGCAGATGAACCTGCCCTGAAGCCCCCGAACCTTTCCATGCTGGACAGAGAAGGAACGAAACGGCTCCCTCCTGACCCTCCCCAGCCAGCCCTGAGACCCTGAGCCTGGGATGCTCCTGAGCCTGGGATGCACCTGCTTTCTTTAGGTCATTTTGGAGAATGTGCCATCAAATCCCTGGTTACGCTCCCTCCCAGGGCCTGGCACTGCCCTGGGGGGACCCTTACCGGGACATGTGGAGCCGGTGTGTGGCTCAGGCCCTACGGCTGCTGGGAGGCGTGGTTTTGTGGTTGAGAACTGTAGGAATGTCCCTGATGTTACCAGTCAGATCGGCCTCCCACAGTTGTCTCCATCCTGAACCACAGAATGTCCCTGACGTGGTCGGTCAGATCCACCTCCTGAGGGGTCAGGGCCCTGAACCGTGGGAATGTCCCTGATGTGGTCGGTCACATCTGCCTCCCATGGGGTCAGGGTCCTGTGGAACAAGAGCTGCCATTGGAAACGTGGCAGCTGCCCTGGCGTCCCCCCACCCCACATGGAGTCTTGGACACCCTGAGGTCCTGTGTGCCCCCGGCTCTGCTTCGCTCCCTCCTCACTGTAAGTCCTAAAGGAGGGTTGTCTCCACCACCTGTCTCGGTTTGAGTCCCATTTTTAAATGTCTTGCCCTCAACCTTCATTTCCAGATTTCACGGTACTGAGCTAGGGCCCGAGACCCTGGGCCGGGCATCAAGGAAGCCTCCCCGGGACTCATGCCAGCCCCACCGCCAGCCCCTTTTTTGAGAGAAGGAAGCACCATCGTTGGTTCCTTTTTACACCAAGTTTTGGCAGTGGTTGTGATGGTAGTGGTGGTGATGCTGGTGGTATGGATGGTGTTTGTGGTGGTAATAGTGTTGGTGTTGTGGTGGTGATGGTAGTAGTGATAGTGGTGATGGTGGTGGTGGTGATAGTGATAGTGATAGTGTTGGTAATGGTGGTGGTTATGCTGGCAATGGTGGTGGTAGCAATGGTGCTGGTGTTGGTGGTGATGTTGCTGGTGATGGCAATTATGGTAGTGATGGTTTGGGCAGTGACGGTGATCATGGTCATGATGGTGGTGGTGATGGTGGTGGTAGGGATGGTGGTGATGGTGGTGGTAGGAATGGTGGTGTTAGTGGTACTGGTGTTAGTGATGGTATTGTGGTGGTGGTGTTGGTATTGGTGATGATGGTTTCTTGTTTTGTGTTGTGTTGTTGTTGGTTTTTGGTGTCATTGTGTGGTTTTGTGTGTGTTGTGGTTTTGTCTGGTTTGTTTTTTTGTTCTTGTTTTTTGTGTTTGTAGTGTGGTGTTAGTACTGATGGTGGTAATTATGGTGTGTTGTTGTTGGTGGTGGTGGTAATGGTGCAGAGATGGTGTTGGTGGTAGTAATGGTGTTAGTGTTGGTAGTAGTGTTGGTGGTGGTGGTGACAGTGTTTTAGTGCTGGTGGTGATAGCAGTGATAGCAGTGGTGGGAATGGTGGTGGGGGGATGGTGTTGGTATTATTGGTGGTGATGGTGATTATGATGGCAATGGTGGGGATAGTGGTGATAGTGTTTTTGTTGGTGGTGGTGGTGCTACTGTTGGCAGTTTTGGTGTTGGTGATGATAGTGATGGTGGGGATGGTGGTGATAGTGGTGATGTTGGTGTTGGTGATGGTGTTGGTATTGGTGGTGGTGGTGGTCATGGTGTTGTGATGTTTTTGGTGGCGGTGGTGATGGTGGTGGTAGTGTTCGTATTGATGTTGGCAGTGATGGCATTGTTGGTGATGGTGGTAATGATGGTGATGGTGGTGATAGTGGTGGAGGGAATGTGGTGATATTGGTGCTGGTGATGGTGTTGGTATTGATGGTGCTGGTGGCCATGATGTTGTGATGGTTTGGTGGTTGTGACAGTGGTGACAGTGATGGTGATGGTGGTGATTGTGATGGCGGTACTGGTAGTAGTGTTGGTGTTGATGCTGGCAGTGATGATATTGCTGATGATGATGGTGATGGTTGTAGGTGGTGGTGGTGGGGATGGTGGTGATAGTGGTGCTGGTGGTGGTGGTGGTGGTGGTGGTGGTGATGGTGTTGATATTGATGGTGGTGGTGGCCATGGTGTTGTGGTGGTTTGGTGATGGTAGTGGTGGTAGTGTTGGTATTGAGGTTGACAGTGGTGGTATTGTTGGTGATGATGGTGAGAATGGTGATGGTAGTGGTGGTGGTGGTGGGGATGGTGGCAATAGTGGCAGTGTTGGTATTGGTGATGGTGGTGGCCATGTTGTTATGGTGGTTGGGTGGTGGTGGTAGTGTTGGTACT